>NW_028262344.1:4971387-5306122 GCF_047370975.1 Nipponia nippon | reverse complement strand
GCTCTTAACACGAGGCGTGGTGTTCCCCCCAACGCTGGGAGCCATGGGGTAACTATAATATCTACTTCTGGTCGTGTGGTCATGTTTAGGGTGAGTGCCACATACGGCGAGGCTCTATCCCCAGCCTCCTCTATTGCGCGCTCCCATCTCCCCAAGGCAGCTGAGTTGGATATTGCATCATTGGGACCGCAGGCGACTGTGCTGGTCCCGGGGAAGGAGAGACTCCCTGTGCCATACATTGCGCTGCTGTCGTCGGGCCTGCTGAGCTGATCACTGGGGCAGGTGGGGATGGCACGGCCCTCAGCCATCCCCTCTTCTCGTTTCCCCAGCCCGGTCTCCTTTGCTGACTCCCCGATTTGCACTGTCGAGCTCTGTGGCCTAGTCGCCCACAGCGCCAGCATCGTAGGTCTCTCTTTCCTTCCCCTGTTCGCGGGGTGTTTATTTTTGAAGGGCATTGTCGCGCCATGTGTCCTTGCCCCCCACACCTATGGCACATAAGTCGTGCGCCGCGGCAGGCCGCATGGACTGCGGCCACTACCGGTTGCATACTTTGCGCCTGTTCCTGTTCCAGCACATAACGAATCATCTGTGAAAGCGTGGTCCCTATGGGTAACTGTCTTAGCAACACTGCAGTTTGTGGGTTTGCTTGCGTACGTGCACAGTCAAGCAATATTGCCTCCTTAGCCTGCTCAGGAAGTCGAGCAACCTGGAGCGCCGCTTGCAGCCGGTCTAAAAACTTTGTGAAGGGCTCACTTAACGATTGCCGTATTTGGACCCATGGAGGCTCCCTTTTATCAAGAGCTGCGATGATGCGTATTGCTTCCTGGGCAGCTTTCGAAGATGCAGCAAAATCGCGCCCCCGCATTCGCTGAGCCTGTGCCTGAGGAGTTGCGAACTGCCCTTCACCCATCAGCTGCTCTAAAGTCACTCCTGCCATGGGATGGTTGGCCTGTTGCGCCTCAATAACAACTTGGGTGCACCGATTCCTCCACTCCTCCCTAAACAATACCATCATCGAGGGGGTCAATACGGCCCGCATCAACTGAATGATATCAAAAGGTGCAAGTGGCGTTGCAAAAACACAGTCTAATAGGACTTGGGTCTCTGGGGAATTTAATCCATGACTTTTCACCGTTGTGACCAATTCTTTCACCAACTTTGCATCTAACGGTTGCCACTCATATCCTCCACCTGGGGCTGCTCGGATAGGAAATGCTTGAATCGGAGGGGCCTGGAATCGCACTCCTTCCAAGACACAATTTTTTGCAATCATCTGCCAATCCGTCCCATTTGCCCTCTCTTTCGGCATTCCCCCTGGCATAAGACTTTCCGCATTTGCCACCACCCCTCTCAATCGGCTGATCAATGCCTCGAGTTCCCTTGAAACCTCGTTAGTCCGTCTTGGAAGCGGGGGCGGATGAGCAACAATCGAGGATCCCTCGTCACCCCTTCGCCCTCACTGCTATCAGAGCTCATGGGGTAATCGTGTACAGGCTCCCTCCACTGTGAGGGAATACCAGTTTGATTTCCCATTGCCCCAGGGATAGGGGTTCCCTCTGGGGGCGCAGGTATCACTGGCAGGGGCCGGGGAGGCCTACCACCCCCCCTCGATGTCCTGCGCTCCGCTCTCTGTGTGTCCAGCACTCGTCGATCACTGGGATACAATGGGGCGTCCTCAGGTGTTTTGCCTTCTTTTTGTCCTTCCCGCCATCTTCCTTCACGTAGTTCACGATACTGCTGGGATCCCACATCAGCCCCCGGGACCCAATCCAGCAACCTATCAGTCAGCTCCCTTTCCACACATTGTTGCAACTCGCCCCAGGGGTACTGAGGAAGTGGCAGATCCGCCGGTGCAGGAGGTGCCGAAGGTTCCGTGGGCGGCCGCTCTAAACTCCCCACTTGTATCGGGAACACCTTTCCCGACTCCTTTGTTCCCGCTGCACCATAGTCTCCCTGCACCTCCCCTTCCTCCGTTGGCTCAGCCCCCAGTAACAACGGTTCCGTCTGTGTCCCACAGGCCACTCCTTCCCAGCCAGCCTGTGTCCCCTCCGAAACTAAACTTGTTGGCTTTTCGTTCCCAGGAGATTCCTGCCCCATCAGCACACCACGTGCAGCAGGTCGGCGCCGCCTTGCCGCAAACCCCCGCTTGAGCACCCTTGTCGTTACCGACTTTAGTACCTTTATGAGTTCCGCGAGCTCCATCGCTGTTGCCTGATCACGTCGGGGTCACCACTGTGTAGCAAACACTACACATCAAGGTTATCCCCCTAGATCTCCAGCCGACCCGGGCTTTATACCCCCAGCAGTAGGTGTGTCATGTTATAAGGGGCGGAGACAAGGGAGGGTCGACCCTTAACTCTTTCCGTACAGCACGTGATCTTCCGGTCGCCAGCCCTTATCTTTACTACAATTTTAGCTCGCAGCCAGGCTGCCTGCCACCGCTCTCACAAGCAGCACGGTATGGAGCCGGCTCCGCTGGGGCATGACACAGGGACGGCGGCTGGTGATCCTCTGTGTTTATGACACTCAGGGAGGTGTAAAAACCTTTCCAGACTTTACGAAGCACGTCAATGACTTCAGAATAAACCTCCAAGGCCGCTTCTCACAGCTGAAGGGGTACATAGGGTAAAGCTAAGAAGAATAAACACGCAGGGAACAGCTAAACCCGCTCAGCACGGGTTCCCAAGGACTCACAGACTCTTCTTTTACGTCTTCTCTGTGCAGGTTTCTTGCTTCCTTCTCTGCAATACCAGGGAGCATCATTTGCACCCGTCCCAACCCAATCCAGTGCCGTGGGCTGGCAGATGCCTCACGGCACCTGTCAAAAAATAAGTTAATAGCATTTAGTTTTGCACAAAAGCATTTAATTTTTCCACCAGCAGAGAGCACAGCCAGAAACGGCAGAGAAATGCAAACGGTGAGTAACGGCTCCCTCTCGCCATCCACGGATGCTGACGGCCAGTCGCCCCGCGCCTGCTCGGGTGCGGGATCTGGCTTCATGTCCTGCTGTGCCAGGACGGCTGGGAGCTGGGAACGCCTGGAGCTGGGAGCACCGGGCTCGCCCCCCAGTTTTGTGATGCTCGAGGAGGGGTGGGACGATACCAGTGACATCCTGCAGTGAAAATCTCCCCTATTTTTCAGCAGCTAAACTGCCTGTCCCGGTGTCAGCCCCAATCCCAGCTCTAACCCCAGCCCCGCTCCCAGCCCCAATCCTAACCCCAATCCCATTCTCCCCCTCAACCCTAACCCCAAACCCAACCCAAATCGCAGCCTTAAACATACTCATGGTCCCGTGTTTAATCTCATCCCAATCCCAGACTCGAGCCTATCCCTAGCCCCAGTCCCAGCCCTAACTCCAATCCCAGCTCTAACCCCAGTCCCAGCCCCATCCCATTCTCCTTCTCAGACCTAATCCCACCCGATCCCCAACCCAAACCGCAGCCCTAAACCTGACCCCCAGCCCAGCCCTAATCCCGACCCCGACCCCAACCCTGACCTAACCCCCTGCCCCGTCCTGGCCCCGCCCCGGCCCCGCCCCGCGGCGACGCAACCCGCAACCCCTCTTGGCCCCCCCGGGCCCAGCCAATGAGCGCTGCCGTGCCCAATTAGGGAGGAGAAGCCCTGCCCGTCTCCACCAATCACGCCCCCCCTCCTCCTTCGGCCCCGCCCACCCCCTCTCCCGAGCTCCTCTCTCCCTCTACCCCAATCGCAGCCGGGGAGCGCCCGCTCCGTCCCGCCCCCTCCCTCTCCGCCGCCATTCAACTCTCCCCTCCGCGCCGCTCGCCACCGCGATTGGCTGCCGCCGGCCGCGAGGAGGGGCGGGGCTGGACCCTCCGCGGTATATAAGGCGGCGGGCGGCGCGGAGGGGAGCACCGTCGCCTCACGTCTTTCGGTGCGGCAATGGCGACCGCGCTCTGCCCGCTCCGTGCCCTCGGCCGCGTCGCGCTGCGCCCCCGCGGCCGCCGCCTCCATCTCAGCGCGACCAGGTACGGCCCGGCCCGGCCTGCCCCGGGCGGAGGGGGTTGTGTCGGGAAGGGGGGAAGCGGAGCCCGCCCGCCTCCTCCGCCTGATCCCGGCGCAGGGCGGGTTGAGGAGGGGGAGGCCCGGCCGGGCCCTCACCCACCGGGCCGGGGTAGGCCCGGCCCTCCGCTGTCGGTACCGGGAATGAATGAGGCGGGCCCCCAGCGGCCGCCCCGGGCGGTGCAGGCTGATGAAATCCCGCTCCCGCCTTGCATGGTGTCTGCCGGGCTCCCGCCTCTCCCCCCGCAGGGGGGCACCGGCCCCTCCCCGCACCCCCAGAGGGGCCTCTCGGGCCCCAAGCCCCGCTCTCACTCCCGATTTAAGTGGTGTGAGGGACCGGAGACCCCCGAGCATCCCGCCCGTGCCTCTGGCCGTGCACCGAGTGCCTCTTCCCCCTTCCATTTCTGCACCATCCCCGTGGGTTTTGCTCTCATGCACCAAAACAGCCCTTGAGGGAGCTGCTGCTGCTGCTCGGGTGCTTTGGTTTCGCTGCGGTTCCCTACTCTAAACAGAGCTCTGAGCTCTTATTTTGGCTTCCCTGTAGCTCACAGGGGGGTTGCTGGTGGTTGTCCCCATCCCCTGGGAGCCCAGGCTGGGCACCCTGGCCTCAGGCTTATGTAAAGGGAAGATTCAGGTAGGCTCTTGGCATGAGGTGTCTCTGATTCAATGAATTCTCCTTCCCCTAGCTTGCCAGGCACTCATAATAATTCCTTTTACATCTAAATAGACACATAGTACTTTAGCGCATGTTTAGCTCTGAAGCTAAAATTAGAATTAGAGGGCCAGTGGGCTCAGCTGGTCTGGGATGGGGTTTTGCTGGTTGTTGCTAAATGAGTTGGACTGGGGTGATTGCTGCTAGGGATGAAGTAGCACTTAATTCCCAGTAAATAAGGAAAACTACATATTTGAGTAGGTCAAGGATTGAAAAAGCACAAAAGATCCTCTGCATTTCTAAGTATTTAAGCAAAAGGCTTTCCTACCTGGTGTGGCTCTCGTGGTGGCTGTCCCCAAAGCTTCAGGATTGTACCTAGAGAAAGTCAGAAAACAGCAGTGTTGGACTTAGCGCAGGATCCTGGTAGGAGAAGGTCTGTACACCAGGCAGTTGATGGATTTTTGAGGAGAAACTGTAGCAATTCAGTTTGCTTCAATTGGATGGTGTGGTGCAGGGAGGGTTGGAAACTCTGCTTGGTGCTGTCAGGCTTTCTCCCGTGGGTCAGTCATCTCCTGGATTCCTGTGGCAAGTTGAGTAGCTTGTAGAGTTGTGATGCATATTGCTTGGCAATTGCTTCAGAAACAGGCTGCTCCTCGTGATTTGGGAAGGCAGCATAAATGACACAGTAACGCTGTGGGGAGCATCTTTGCCTGCCCCGGCTCAGAGGTAGGAATAATTGGGCAAGTGAGTAAGGTGCTCGTCATGAGGCCTTGCAGCAAGGCAAGACTTAAATGCTATAGTGAAGTCTAGAAGTGAAGCTTGTGAAGGTGAATCCTTTTGTAAAGGGATTAGTGAATGAGAATGATGTTCAAGTAAAAATTATAGTGATTACCTGAAGGAAAAAACCCAGGCGTGAGCAGTGTGGACAGCCTGTTGTGAGTGGGGACTGGCAGCCATGGCCTCCCAGCTAGCTGTAGGTCAAGCCAGCCTTTGTATATACTGCAGCATGTCCAGTTGCCTGGAATGCATTTGGCAGTGACTAGATATTCCTGTTACCAATTTAGACTAGAAATATATATGAGGAGCTGTTTTGACATGGTTCGAATGGGCAAATGTCCCTTCTACTCTGGCTAGATGTTGGAGTCTGCCAGAGGGGGTGAAACCATGTGCCCCCAGCCCAGCTTTAACAGCCTGAAGACACCATGGTAGTGGTGGCAGCAATTACTTGAGCAGGGGAGGGCATGAGATTGGCTTGCGCAAGGTGCGAGCTGTGCTAGATGGGCCGATGGTCTCGCCGAGGAATTTGTGGGGGACGAGGATCTCAGGAACAGCACTCTGCACAGAAGCGCAGCACACTGTGCTTCCCACGCTGCGTCTAACAAGCCAGAATTACTCAATAGCCCTCTTTGGCAGTGGACGCTTCACTTAAGTAGAGTGAGTTCTGCTTTGTGTAAGTCCTTTGTAGTGAAGCTGTCATGTCTTCACAAGGAACGGATGACCAGCTTTCTAAAAATGGAAGCTAATAGTATCTTAGCTTGAAACACGCACCAGGTGAATGATCTGTATGGACTCTTGGCCTTGCAGAGAAGAATAGCGTGTACGCTTTGTCAGGCTGCACAAATAAGTTGGTCCCTCCGGCAGTCTTGTTTGCTGATCCCGGCTTTGGGCAGCAAAGCTGTAAACTAAGACTGACATATGCTTCTTAACATGATTTGGCATAAAGGTGCAATAGCTTTGTACAGAGCTTGAGTAAAAGAGCCTCTTCTGCCCTGGCTTGCAGTTGGCATCTGTTCTTCCTGGTCTGTGTTGCACAGACCTTGGATTTGGTTATAATGATGCTGACTGCTTTGGTAACACTTTCTCTGTTGCAGAAATGATGCAGTTGTGATTTCTGGAAGGAAGCTGGCCCGGCAGATCAGGCAGGAAGCCTGTCATGAGGTTGAGCAGTGGGTAGCAGCTGGAAACAAGAGGCCTCACCTCAGCGTTGTTCTTGTGGGTGAAAATCCAGCGAGTCACTCCTACGTGCTGAACAAAACCAAAGCAGCTGCTGATGTTGGTATGTCTTGCACTCTGTTCTGAAAACGTGGAGCAAATGACTGTTTTATCTTGCTTTAGTTGGGAATCCTCTGTGCTGGAGACTGGGGGAAGCTTTTTGGGACACATCCACCTGGCAGCTTTTTACTTCAGCTGCATGGCAGTCCACGTTGGCCCCAGCATTTGCTGTGACTCTTCTGGCTGCCTTCATTGTTGTACTGAGATGTATTAATAAACACGGTTCATATGTGCGTTGTGCCATTTAAATCCTTTAGGGCAACATCAAGCTCTGTAGTTTGGATTTTCAGTCTTCCTAGGGCCATATAAAGCCCAGACAGGGCTCTGATTTGCCTTCTTTCCTCAACTGCCTGAGATGCAATCATTGTTCAGCAGCCTTGCTACCCTGTGACTCCTTCCAATCTTGCAAGCCAAGGTCCTGCTTGGTGTTCAGCCAAGTGTGCTTCTGGAGAAAATGTGCTGAAAGGGGCTAGGGGGCAATGAATGATTTAATTTCTCCTTGGGTTCTGTGCTGCCAAAGCCTTCTTTGGAGCTGAGATTTTTAGGCTAACATCCTCTTCTTACTGTGTCAAGAGGGACCACAGGATGTGGGTTGCATCTTCATCACAGCACACTTTGGTTAGGTTTCTCCCTGCACTCGGAGGATCTCTGCTTTCAAATAGTCTTTCCCAGGCCATTAGACCAATAGTAATGGTCCTTAACCGTAACTCACAAGGCTTGTGAAGGCCTCCAGCCTGGAAGGTGCTCGTTGTTACACAAACCATACAGTCCTTGGTGTGTGCCTATCAGATCTGGTAGAGCAATGAAACAGGGCAGCTTGAATCTGCATGGATTAAGTGGCTCTCCTGCTTGTGTACACGTGGCTCTCTAATGTGGCGCTTTCAATGATTGTGCAGGAATCGGCAGTGAAACCATCCTCAGGCCAGCTTCTATTACTGAAGAGGAGCTGCTGGATTTGATCAGCAAACTCAATAATGATGCCAATGTGGATGGCCTGTTAGTACAGCTTCCTTTACCCGGTGAGTAGCTAGATTTCAATCTGTTTCATTTTTTCATAAAGCTTTTAAGGGTTTGTATGTGCCAGAAGGAGGAGCAGCAGCACAGGGGCTATCCTGTGACATGGGAGGTGGCACTCTGCCATGATGCAGCTTAAAGAGGTTGATGCAGCTACTCCATCACACAGCTGCCTGTACGAGTTAAGTTGCTGGGGGTCAAAGAAATCTGTTCTTGTGTAGGGAGTATCAGCTTCCAGAGCCAGAAACTTGAACTTGGTTGTGACACTGAGGCTGCCTAAAAATACCCTCTCGGCATTAGTGACACTGTGGTTCCAGTTCCCTTCTGCTGGGAGCTGTTAGCCTTGAGCTTGCTAGAAGTCTTGAGCTTCCAAACTCTGAAGGGGCTGGTGCAGCAGGTCAGGGCCCTGGCTGACTGCAAAGAGCAGGTTTTTGGCTGATCCCTAGGGTTAGAGCTTTTTGTTCGCTTCCAGAACATATTGATGAGCGCAAGATTTGCAACGCTGTGACTCCAGACAAAGACGTTGATGGCTTTCATGTGATAAACGTGGGGCGCATGTGCCTTGACCAGTACTCCATGCTGCCGGCTACCCCCTGGGGGGTGTGGGAGATCATTAAGAGAACTGGTAAGCTGCTCCTGCAGTATTTGGCTGCTGTCTGGCATAACTCCAGCTTGTGTTTGTCTTAAGACTCCATCTTGTCCTCTGCAGGCATCCCAACACTGGGGAAGAACGTGGTGGTGGCTGGCAGGTCAAAGAATGTGGGCATGCCCATCGCCATGTTGCTGCATACGGACGGCAGGCACGAGCGCCCGGGAGGTAGGGGCTTGGTTGCCTCGGAAAAGAGCATGCCAGACAGCTGTGGAAGGAAGCCCTCAGTCTGTCACACTGGCCTCTTTGGGCTCTAAACCAGTCCTAGGAGCGCCTTAGGGACTCTGGCACATCACATCGGCTGTGGTCAAGGCTGAGGAGTTAACTCTGCACATAATCAGTCTTGTAACATTTCAGAGCCTTCTTCAGAGAGTCCTTGTCCTCTTCCATCCCAGATCCCTCCCTCTGACTTTGTAGGCTGTTCCCTGGGGTTGGTCATCAGGCTGTGATGTTCCTGATAAATACACAGGTGGTGTTGAAGAGGAAGACTTAGAGAAGTGTCTGGGTTTGAGTAGTACACGTGAATTAAAGCTCCAGTGTAACCACTCTTGCAGGAGATGCCACAGTCACAATATCCCACCGCTACACTCCCAAGGAGCAGCTGAAGCAACACACGATCCGTGCTGATATTGTGGTAGCAGCAGCAGGTAAGACCTGACTCCAACAGCACAGCCAAGGCGCACACAGGGTGCCGCACTGCGGCTTGTGTGGTGTTTCTGATGGGAATCCTTGCTTGCAGGAGACAATCCTGTTGGTATTGAATGTCCTGGGGCCTCCCTAGCTGAAGCAGCTCTGGTGGCTCCTGGCTGTTGGCAGCTGCCCTAGGTGAGGGCTAGGACAGCAGGTGAGGGGCTGTTTGAGCCAGCCAGTTAATCCTGTGATTAAGCCTAGGAGCCACATACTTGCTACAAACAGCTCTGCTAGTAAGATCTTTGCCTTTGAAATGTAAAATAACATCTGGCAGGAGGGGTTGGTGTGCCAGTGAGCACCTGATCAGATCTAGAGAACAGCTACAGGCAGGCTCTGTTACACGTGCAGACAGTTCTGTATTTACGTGGGGAGGAGAAAAAAAATATCAAGGTAGCACCTGCTTACCTAGAGACAGTCAAAATGCTGAGGGACAGCTGCAGTGCTGTCTTCAGAGGACAAGGAGTCACTCGGTGTGCTCTTCTCCAGGCTGTACCCTTGGTGTGGAGGTAGCTCATCAGCAGAGGAGCTGAGCTGATTCGGGGTGTCTGTTTGGCAGCAGAAGCTGGGTGTGGGCCTGTGGGGAGGGAGGAGAGAAAACATTGATTGGAAATTGGGTATGAAGAGACAAGGTGCTGGAAGGATTAACAGTGGTGTTGAAGGTGTTGGCAGTGTAATGATGGCAGAAGTGCTGCTGGCAGATAAATTGTAAAAAGTGGTCAGCAGACCAGAGGAAGGCTTGCATGAAAGTTAACTGAGTGGAGGGTGGGAAGGAGTTCCTTGGCTCAGTCAGCTGGGGAGGCAGTATCTGGCAGAACCAGACAAACACACCCCAGCCTGAAAGGCTGGCTTAGCTGCAAGCTGCTGCTCCCCACCCCTGTCACGCTGGGGGTTTTACAGCCCCTGGGTGAAGTCAGTGCCTCTGCCAGGCTGGGTTGTGGTGGTCTTGGACACCGTTCCAGCTTGCTGACTTAGTGCAGTGCAAAAATGTTGCTGGCTCTGCGGGAACACACAGCCACTGACTTCAAATGTCAGGTTATCAGTAAACCACTCAAATTCCTGACTGAGCTGAACATCAAGGACTAGCGTGGGATTGTGCAACTGTGGGTAGATTTGCATTTCATAGAATGATACGATCATTTAGGTTGGAAAAGACCCTTAAGATTGAGTCCAACTGTTTTGTGAGGCCAGAAGGCCTGGGTGGGTCAAAACATAACGTGAAGATGGGGTGAGGAGGAGCAGGGGGGCTGTTAGATCCACATGCTCATGGTGGTGCTGTTTTCTCCTTGCAGGCATACCCAATCTGATCACAGCTGATATGATCAAAGAAGGAGCTGCAGTGATTGATGTGGGGATAACGAGAGTGCAGGATCCTGTCACTGCCAAACCGAGGCTGGTTGGGGATGTGGATTTTGAAGGTACGGAAAGGCTCTGCATAGGGTTCCTGAGCATTAAACATCAAGGGTGCTGAGAAGGGGAGGAGACAGTCCTGGTTCATGCAACTGAGCAGATGCAGACTGATGCTTATGTTCTCTTGCTTGGTGCATCCAGTATGGCACCATAGGCAAGGGTGCAGCCTTCCTGTAGTATGCCGTGGGAAAGCTCTATGCTGCAAGGCAGAGGAGACTCACCCTGAGTCTAAGCAGTTTGGTTGCTTTGCCTCTCCTCCAATTCATCACACATACTCCTGCTTTTAAATAAAGACACACAGAACTTATTTACCTTCTGGCTTGCTATTCACTGGCCTTGCTCACCACTTAGCTGCAATGGTGCCCAGATGGGCTGTTGTGATCAGCCCTGTACCTCCAGGCGCCTGGTGCAAGACACTGGAACCTCCTTCTGGAAGAAAGAGAGAGGGTGAATGTTTAGACTTAGTACTTCATCGTGGCTGCCCTCAAGGGCACATGTGAAGTCCACATCTAGTCTTGGACTTGACATTTCTGTGCTGGAAATCCCACTATTGGACCTTGCTTTTTGCTTTTCCCCCAGCTTGGGTTTTGCAATTAAGCTTGCTCAGTAGCGGGGACGGACAAACTACAGTTCTCTGCCCTGCCTAACGGGGGGGAAAAAGTCCACCTTGAAACTACTGTTCCTTAGCTGATAATCTTGAAGGAATTTGAGCAATGTTAGACTGGTTGCAGCTTCACACTGGCCAGCCAGCTTGATAAGTGTCGCTGCTCTTGACTCGCATGCTGAGCTCTAGCTTTCCTTCCTGCAGAGGTGAAGAAGAAAGCCAGCTACATCACTCCGGTCCCTGGGGGAGTTGGGCCTGTGACAGTTGCCATGCTGATGAAGAACACCATCATTGCTGCCAAGAAGCTGTTGAAGCCTGAAGAGCTGGAAGCATTAACCGCTTAACGTGGGACTCTCTCTAGCACTGAAAACAACATTCCAAACTGACTCCCAAACAGGCCGATAGAAAATGCAATATTTTTATTTATTGTGTTGGAAGTGGAGTTTCCTGTTCTGAGGACGTAGATATTTATTGGAAGCTGAAGCATATGCACAGTAGTCGTACTAAGGTGTAAGCATCTACACTCCTGGCCTACTCATGCTAGCAAAGCTGCTTTATGTTTAAGCTAGGAAGCCGTCCCTGCTCTTGCAAGTACTAGGCAGTGGTAGGGGTCTTGGGTATGCAGCAACCCTGGGAGCTTGGTGTGATGTTAGCAATCCTGTGGGGAGGTAGAGTGCTGCTCTATGGTACAAAACCAATGGCCTTCATGGTTCTGTTCTCACAGTCTGCCTGGACTGCTTGCATTTGACTTGTGCTGAAGTCTTCTACTCAATGCTGAATGCTTAAGTTAGCTCTTCTGTAGAAGTTACTTGAAAAAAGCCATATGTCTGTTCTTGGCCTGTCTGGGGCCCTGGCCAGTGGCAGATCTGTCGTAACATGTCCTAGTGTGCAGCTAAGCTGTTGTGTGGGGTTTTGTTTTGGTTTTTTTTTTTGGATGGTGACTTTTAAAAAAAGCTTTTTTTTTTTTCTAACCAAAGAACAATGGGGGGTGGGGTGGCTGTTGGTGTCTACATTGGGCACACTGGGGGTTTCCTGGACTGTATTGTAAAGTGTGCAAATAATTAGTGAATAATGCAGGTGAACTCTAAAAGTATGAGAAGAAGAAAAAAAAAAATCCTTACTTCTGTCCTAGAATTATTACTAAGCGAGTTTTTCACTTTTCCCAGAAAAGGAGAGCTGCCCCAGCAACACTTTATTAAAGCACTTGTGACATAAGCTCCCTCTTGCCCCTGCAGAGCAGTTAGACCTGGCTTTTCTGTTGAGTTTAGCTGACATAACTGCTACACACCTCACCAACTTGGCTTAGAAGTAAGATAGTCTTACTTTCATGCCTGAGCAAAACCTGTTCACCTTCCTGACTGTTTCCTGACTACATCACCATGACAGCATAAACTTAGTCCTCTAACAAGTTTGTTTGCAAGCTCTAATTATCCATTGAACATTAACCTTACCTGAGGTTGTGATATGTTGGGCAGGATGGAAAACTTACATGCCGTATTGTTTGTGGGCAGTAAGGTAAGTAAGTCTTGGATTCCTTCCTTTTCATGTATTCCCTGGAAAGAGTCATCCCACCTTTCTGAGAGCAGGAAAGGTTTGTTGTGATGCTAAAGGGCTGCTGAATCAGCACTAACCCCACATTCATGGCCCTCTCCTGGAGGGGAAAGTGCTTATAAAAACACTGAACAAGGGAGTAGGAAAGCTGAGGTTCAAAGGCTCTGCAGCAGAAACACACTAAGAGCTGAGACTCATTGAAACCAGGTTTATTGGGTTGTATCACTGATAAATACAAAATGGCTAAAGTGGTACTGTAATGGAGGTGGCAAATCTGAGGCACTCCCCTGTTTTCATATACAAAAAGTGTGAACCTTGCAAAATCGACAAATTTAGTCAAAACAAGCTGGATGCTAGAGTGGCTTCAGCTCTACTTCATGAAACATTACCAGAGTCCACAAAGCCTTTCTGCGGGGTGTTGTGCAGTAGAGCTGACCTACTGGATAAAGCAAATTAACCTGAATGATTAAAATCATAAGCCTACTTGTACCACACTTCGGCTACCACACAGGAGATAGATTGGTACAAAACGCTACAAAATAGACACAATGCGTTCAAGTTGAAATAGTTCTTAATGTTAACATCAAGCTATGTGGCTCTCGCTTAAGTGGTGACGGGAGTAATACTGTGTTATTTTTCTCACCACGTTTCCTCAGGAAGTGTACTTGAACCAGAAAAAATTGCTATAAATAGGAAACTGCATTCAAGTCTTTCTGTTGGACTCAACTATTTACAGAGAACTGAGGTCTGTCCCACGCAAAGGCTCAGACCAGTTGCAATATTTAACTGGTGTCCCAGAAATCCCCATATGGCTGTTATAAATATCAGGTAGGCTGTTTCTGCTCAGGGGAAGGGTTGGGGCTCTGTGAGGCTTGAAATAGAGGAAAAAAAAAAAATCCATCTAGCAAAAATGAGTAAAAGAAACAGGGTTGCTGAGAGGGTTGCTTCAGACCAGTGTTCCTAAACCACAGCTGGGCTTAGCCTGTGGAAGGAAAAAAACCCTTTAAAAGCCTCATCACTGCCCTGGCGCTGCTGGAAATAAAGGTGGTGAGAGCTGGGCAGAGCCAAACCAAGCCCGGTGCCCACACTGGCTCCTGACCTGCTCCCTTCCCTTCCTTTCCTCGGGACCCAAAGGCAGCTGTGGGTGGGAAGAGCCCTTTGCAGAGCCAAAACGCTGACGGAGACCAAGCGAGGAGCTGCTGGATGCGAGCCTGAAAGCACGGGTGGGTACGTGGCAGGGACAGGCTCGCTCTCCCCTCCCCGTTACGAGCCACCTTCTGTTAAACCACATACGAATAACAGGATCGAGGAGTTAACTGGTGCAAAGCCCCCTGCACAGGGGCTGGGGAGTCAGAGCAGGCTCCTCCAGCAATATAAGGGCTCAGGCACATCTGGCTCCCATCTGGAGGGAGAGATAGGGCTGTTACCAACCCCGAGGCCGGGGGTGGCCCTGGGAGAGCTGCGGGTGAGGACATGGGGACGGGTGACCAAATGACTTTGCTGCAGCAACCGTTCCCATTTCCCAGTAGAAACTGTGCCCTGCTGCCTGCAGAAACCATTCCCGATTCCCTGTGGAAACCAAGGCCCCATTCCCTGCTCTGCTCTCCTGCCGCAGCCCGGCTGCTGTTGCCCTTAAACCAGAGCTGCTGTTCCTCCTTCCCTTCCTTCGCTCCAGGCCACCGGCTCCTTTACAACCCTGCCATGCCTCCTCGCCCCCCCCTGCACACCCACCCCGGGGCACGCTGAGCCCGGTCCCTCCACGGCCGGCGGGTCCCTCCCGCATTCCCGCCACCACGCCAGGGATGCTGTACCGCAAGAAGGAACTCCCGTTGCTGTGGCTTGGACCGGCATCCTCCTGCCAGCCAACACAAAGCCCGATGCACCATCCCCTTCATGAAACAAGACTCCCCGAGAGCTGCGTTGCGATTTCAGGGACTGGGGAGCAGGGATGCACGCTTCCTTCCTTCTCAGCTGTGCAAACCTCCTCCCCATCCCAAAAATTCCCCTTGAAAGCATCACCCTTGCACAGTCCCCTTCCCCATCAGCATCCCAGCTGCTCCCACAGCCCCAGCCACCTTCAGCTTCTCCAGCCCAGCAGTGGCTCTGGGGCGCGCGGAGGCCAAAATTGCCAATTCCACCTTTTCAGCCCCATTTCGCCACCAGCGGCGACGCCTTCACCCGGCAGAAAGGGAGAAAATTCAACAACACGTTTAACTCATGATGCTAAAAACTACCGGAGCAACAGACCCCGGGGGCCACCAGTCTCCTCTGTCTCACATAGAAAAATAAGCCCAATTTGCTTTATATATATATATATAAATATATAAATATCTATATATATATATAAATCGCAGAGGAAGCACTGTGCAGGACTATAGCGTGGTCTCACTGCCCATGTCCCGAGGTGGTTTTTCATTGTCGGTATCCTCGTAGTCCGACTCCATCTCTATCTTCACCTGGGGCACGGCGCAGATAGGGTTTTGGGAGTAGTTAAATGCGGGAGATGATGGGCACGAAATCTTCAGGTGAAGCATAATACTGAGGAGGAGGAGACAGGGAATTGAGCACCAGGGCATGGGTACCGACACCCTAAAACCACCCCAGCACCCCCAGCAAAGGGCTCCAGATGAAGCTACCACCAGTAAAAATTTATAAAAATATGGTATTTTTGCTGTTAATATGGACAATCTGCAGAATTCGCAGCTGCAGGTGGACAATAATCCCAAGCTTTCAGGATTCAGATGTACATCCCAATCCTAAAAATCCCTGTGGCTGTTACCCAGAGGCATTTTTATTGCTATAAACCCTCTCGTGCCAGGCTTGGGATGCATCATCCCATGCAGCCCCGCTCCCAACAACCCAATAGTGAGCACCAGCAAACAAAAGCACCCAAAATACAGAGGGATGCTGCGAAAATATACTCAGATATTTCAGAAATGCCCGAGGATGATGGCAACTGGCTCGAGCAAGCGATGCTCAACCGGGAGCATCGACCAGTGACCCTGAAAATGTTTCCCACAGCAGGTGCGGGTCCCCTGGGGATGGGGGAGTGGGTAGGGGAGCCTGTTCAGTGTCGTCTACCTGCGATCCAGGTCTGAACCATTTGGGGAGGAATCAGAATGCAAAGCTCCAGGTGGAGGACCTCTTTCCTGGGGGGACACAGAGGTGAAACATTTCCCGGGTGAGGAAGGAGCCCCCAGAAAACCATTCATCCCCCACCTCCAACCTGCTACTGGGTCTAGCATCCTCCGGACAGTGGGAGGAGGATAAAAGCTCCCAAGAAATGTTGATTTTTGGGGTGATCAGAGAAAGAGAAAGGCCCCACCAGCCCTTGCTAGCAGCAGCTTGAGGACAGTCAATGAATTATCATGTTAAAACTTGCTGGCATCATGATGCAACCTGGTGCCAACCTGGAATAAACTCCCCCAGATTTATTCTGAATTTTTTTTGGTCATGGCTGGCTTTGCACCAGCTCACATATGTTTCAGGCAGAAGGTTGAGCCAAATTGAACACATCTGCTTTTTTTTGCAGCCAGGATACCACCACCACAAGCTTTGCATCCCCCACTTTTGGGGGCTCAAAACCTTCCCAAATATATATATTTTTTTAAAATCTCCATCATCAGCAGCTCGGGGGGAGACCCAGGAGAGTCCTGGCTTCCCAGCCACCTGGAATACAAAATTATTAGCAGCACTGAGCCTGCTGCATCCTCTCAAACCTGCTTTAAATACAGCAAACCCTCCTCCCCACTTTGGCAGCTCGGATCCAGGCTGCGTCTTTTAGCAGGGTTAGTGCCATCGGTGGCCAAGCGGATCCCATTGCAGGGGGGTTAGGAAGCGGTAGGGAATACGAGAACCTCCTGAGCTCTTTACTTACGGCTGAGGCAATGGGGAGCCCCATTTCGGAGCTGCGATGGCAGGGGCTCCATGGGGATCTTAATGACTGAGGGAGGTGGGAACTGGGGAAGAAAGTGGGTAAATTTGGTGAAGGCAGCACCTAGGTGGACTCTGAGACCACCCGGAGCACCCAAAGGGACCCAAAACCTCCGGAGGTGGGTGCACAAAGAGGAAGAAGCGTCTTTGCCTTCCTCTTCCCAAATAAACTCTCAGCCCTTCTGCCTGGAGAATCATAGAATCATAGGATCGTTAAGGTTGGAAAAGACCCTTAAGATCATCGAGTCCAACCATTAACCTATCACTGCCAAGTCCATCTATACCATGTCTTCAAGCACCGTATCTATCCGTTCTTTAAATACCTCCAGGCATGGGGACTCAACCACTTCCCTGGGCAGCCTGTTCCAATGCCTGACCACCCTTTTGGTGAAGAAGTTTTTCCTAATATCCAACCTAAACCTCCCCTGGCGCAGCTTGAGGCCGTTTCCTCTCGTTCTATCAAAGAAGGGTCTGCAGCAAGGGGTTGCATGGGTTGATGATGCTTTGCCACCGTATGATGGGTGCCGTACACTTAGCCATGGGATTTTGGCTCTTTTCCCTAAGGATTTCATTTTTGCCACGATTTTCCAGCTTTCTGGACACTTTGAGCATCCCCTGGAGCCTGCAGCCAGCCCCTAAGCATCACTTAAAGCCCCTCAATCAGCCAGTCCTATATACACAGTGAAACCCCTCCACGAATCAAAGACCTTCATCCCAAACCCATGACCTGGAGGTTTCGGTGGGACCTTTCCCTCCCTAGCCAGTCCAGGATTCCCCCGCCATCCATGGGAGCCCCCACCCCCTGCACCCACCTCCTCATCGCTGCTGCTATCTCCTTTGTTGCCTTTTTTCTTCTTCTTCTTGTCATCCTCCTTCTTCTTCTCCTTCTCAGGGATGATGTTGTCAATCCAGGCCAGGTCATGTTGGGAGAAGACAAAATCCAGCAGCCGCCTCACCAGGATCAGGGCTAAAATCTAGGAGGGGAGAGATGCAAGAGTGGGATCTGCAAGAGCATCTCTCATCCCAAGACCTGGGGACAACCATGGGACCAAGCCAAAATTTCCTTAAATCTCAAAAAATATCTTCTAAACGAGGCTGCAATAGCAGCCCGGGGGGTGGCCTTACCATGACGGGGAAGATGATGGCGGCCACGGTGGATTTGAGGATCCAGAGGACAGCCAGGCAGACAATCTGCACCAGTGTGAAGAGGTGGATGCGGCGCAATGGCACGTGCCGGAGGAAGACGTAGTCGGGTTGGTGCTTGGCCGGCATGAGGAAGAGCTTGCAGCGGTCCCAAAACTGCGGTGGGACAAAAGCTGGTGTTAGCCCTTGGCCCCATTCCCCAGGCTCCCAGGCTGCCCAGATATACCCTCTTTTAGTCCCCAAAATCGGGAATTTGGGGCTTTTTGATGTTTCTCAGAGGGTTTTAGATATCTGCTGGCCCATGCAGCTGGAAATGTTGGATGCATACAAATTTTGGGGTCAAAATCCCCCTTTTTGCCCTGGTGTAGGACCCCTTCATGGCCACTAAGGAGGAGGAAGAGGAAAAGGAGGAGGAGGAGCTCTTACCTGGATGCCGTTCAGCGATGCGACGCCCATGTACAGAAAGACGCCATACAGCACCGGCATGGGGATATACTGGGGACATGGAAAAAACACAGCGCTTACCCCAAGGAAGGTGGCAGCTCATTCCTGGGGACAGGGACCAACACTGGGGGCCATGGAGGGGGAGAAATCCAGCTTTTTCTTCCCAAGTCCCCAAATATCTGCAGGGAGGGAGCAGGGACGGGGGAATGGGAATTTTTTACCTTCAGGATAGGGGCCAGGAAGACGGAAATCCCTGTCAGCACGAAGACGATGATGCCCGTCACTCTCTGCTCCCTGGAACAGCGAGACAAGCAGGATGAGGCCGTGCTGGCTGCACACGCTGCTGTGTCTGTATTCCCCACCCTGAGGTAAAGCGTGGCCGAGCCTTCCTCACCTGACGCCCAGGAATTGGGGCTGCTCCCCTGGGGCGCTGGTCTCTGTCTCCATCTTCAAGCTGTCGATGTGGGCGATGGAGATGACAGTGGCCGCCACGTACCAGGGCAGCCCCATGAAGGAGCAGACGGCCATGAGGATGCCCACCCAGAACAGGTCCAGGTGGTAGCCTGCTGCTTTCTGCAACACAGCACCCAGGAGGGTCGGGGGGGCAACACAGTTCATGAAGCTGTTCCTGTATTCAACCCAGAGCCCAGCAAGGCAGAGTTTATCCCAGAACGCACCCTGCAACCCCCCAATGCACCCCCTGAAGCATCCCACGCTGCCATGGTGCATCCTGCATCGCCCTGAAGCACCCTGCATCACCTTCATGCATCCCACATAGCTATGGTGCACCCTGCGTCACTGTGGTACACCCATCATTGCTGTGGTGCACCCTGCACTGCCCTGGTGCACCCCGCATCACCCCAAAGCACCCTGCATCACCGTGGTGAACCCCACTTCGCCATGATATACCATGCATCACCCCACATCATCCTGAAGCACCTCACATCACCCTGATGCACCCCACTTTGCTATGGTACGCTCTGCATCCCCCACAATGCACCCTGCATCACCCATCACTGCTGCAGCGCACCCCACATTGCGCTGATGCACTCCACATCGTTGCCATAGTGCACCCTGCATTGCCGTGGTGCACCCTGCATCCCCCTGAAGCACCCTGCATTGCTCTCATGCACACTGCCTCACCCTGATGCACCCCACATTGCCACACTGCACCCTGCATCCCCCACAGTGCACCCTGCATCACCTTGCTGCACCCTGCAGTGCCGCAGCGCACCCCGCATCACCCTGCTGCACCACGCTACCCACAGCATCGGGTGAATTTAACACCCTGGAGGCTTTGTCACCCCAAAAATACAGCTTGCAAAGAAAAGGGCGAGCCCCTGCTTTGCACAACGTGCCGAGCTTGGGCAAACCCCCCTGTGTGTTGCAGCAGCACCCGATCTGCACCCCAAAAGTGGGTGCTCGCAGAGATGCAGGTGGTACCCAACGCGATGCTGTGCCTCCGAGCATGGGATAAGTCCCGGCTCACCCGCAGCTTGTGCTCCTTCCTGTTGACGATGACGGCTGTGATCTGCTGGTCCATGAAGATGAGGATGGTGACGAGGAGGGCAGGCAGGGCACTTGCCAGGTAAACCCACCATGGGTTCTTCCCAAAGGGAAACACGAACCACCCTCGGTCCACACGGGTGGGCTGGGGAGGAAGAGAGGGGGTTTGGACACTGCAGCCGAGCCTGGGCACGGGTCAGAGATGGGGAAAAAAACCCCAAATGCTGACATTTTGGGAAGCCCCACATCACCTCTGAACCCCATTTCCTCTAAGCATCATCCTATCCCACATCCATCCCTGAATCCCACCACCACGCATTGGTACCCAAACCACCCCCAGCACCCACATGCCTCAGCCCCAAATTTTCCCCAGATGCTTATTGGGACTCCCCATGTCACCGAGAGCGATACCCTGGATGGGGGGAAGAGAAATTTTTGGCAACGCTTCCAGAAAGGGTTTTTATTGTTTGGGGTTTTTTTTTACCTTAAAATCAGTAGGCACTTGGAGCTTTGGGGTGTTGAGTCCAAAAAGCACATCCAGCCCCACAAACATTAGTATGGACATAAAGATAGAGAAATCACTAATAAGTTTACGCAGCTTCCAGGAGCGAGAAAAAAGAAAAGGGGGGAAAAAAACAACAAAAAAAGGAAGGAAAAAAGTCACATAATTAGAATATTCTCCCAGAAAAGACAAAGTATCTTTTAAGAAGGTGCCCGGACACTGCAGGAGCTGTGATTTTCCCCAAAAACTGGTGAGGAGCTGGAAAGAGAGCGTGGGCGGAGAAGTGGGGGTCCTCCCTCAGTACGGCTGAACCTTGATGATACTGGGGATATGGAGCTTAGGGGTGTCCAGGCCAAAACAGGCATCCACTCCGCAGAAGATCAGGATGGAGAAGACATTGGAAAAATCAGCAATGAAAGCCCTGACCTGGAGGCAAGATGAGGAAATGGAGGTGGAAAGGGCAATTAATGGGATGGAGAGGTTTGCTCCCACTTCAGCATCCTTCCCTGGGGCTTTCCAGCTCTGCTCACCCACAGGTAACATGGTTATAAACTACAAAATGCAGATTTTTTTTCCCCTTTGCATCACAAAGCAATGGGTTATTCAGCATGCAAGAGCCAAATCAGCGGCTAAAAGCTTGGGGAGGATTCTCCTAATTGCTACCAACATCTGGAAATATAGATTTATTTTCCTGGAGCTCTTTGGATCTAGAAAAGAGACCGACAGCTCCTGTTTTTCCTACCTTTTGGAAAAGAGGAGGGTAAAACCCAGTGCTTTCCTTACCTTGGTGGGGAAATAGCGGCTGAATTTGAATTTTTTCAGGGTCAAGGTCATGGAGTAGGTCCCAAAGAAGAGGATGAAGGACATAAGGGCCAGGTCAGGCACGAATTTACAGGATTTCCCCACTAAGCTGCCGCCGTATTTGAGACACTCCTTCTTACTCAGCTGAGTCCAGTCCAGAGCTGTTAGGTTAATAGCATTGTACTGGGGAGAACCCCCCCCCCCCAAAAAAAAGCAAAATTAGCCTTTTAACAATTGCAGCATGCAAGAAAAATGGTATTTCCCAGCCAAAAAAGCAAAATTAGCATTTTTAGCAATTGCAGCATGCAAGGAAAGGGGTATTTCCTGGTCAAAAAATGCAAAATTAGTATTTTTAGCAACTGCAGTGTGCAAGGAAAGGGGTATTTCCTCACCAAAAAAAGCAAAATTAGCAGTTTAAGTAATTGCAGCATGCAAGCAAAGGGGTATTTCCCAGGGCTGCTGCCACCGGGAGCTCCATAACTATGGGAAAACCCCGGAGCTGCTATTAATTTGGGCAAAAAAAGTGTGGATTTGGTGCCACTGAGCCCAACCATGAACCCAAATCAGTGCAAATCCCATGTTTCCCTCGCTCTGAGTCGGTGCACATCACTCCCTGGATGCAAAAGTCCCTGGGATTTGCCCTCCCTTGTCCCAAATTTCCCATCAGGATGAGCAAACCGGCTTACCAGAGAAACGTTAGTGGTGTTTGGTGCCACTGGAGCTGAAGCATCGAACAAGGTCGCGTTGGCTGTGGGAAAGGAGTTTGTTATTGAGGTTTGTGGCTAATATTGAGGTTTTGGTATTAAAAGCAGACGGGCTTCACCCGGAGAGGCACAGCTGAGCCCGGCCAGCGTAAAAGCAAACGCAGGGTCGAGCACATCCTCTGAGAGCCGTGTGGGGATCAGCATCCCGAGGGTGGACCAGGATTTGGGGAGAAAACCGCCCATTTCTAACCCTGCAGAGACTTCTCCCTTATTAATCCTGCGTGCTGCTGGAGAGCATGGGGAGGTATTTTCAGGAGCTTCCCAGCTCCTAGAATTTTTAGGAGCCTCCCGGGGAAGCCAGCAGTGGGGTCGAGCACCCCGACACCCGTGTATTAAAACCACAGGGGTAGAAGATTGAAAAAGCAGCCTGTTATTTTTGGAGAGGCAGCACCCAATCATGCCCAAATTGCTTTTTTGGGGGTTGCTTTTTGTTGTTTTTCTTTTTTTTTTTTATAGTTTAGGGGTGTTTTGGTGTCTCACTGCAAAAAAAACAAAAAACATCCTTTCTAGCCCCTGGCATCTTCTCCTCCAGTGCAAAAAGCAGCTCTGCTCAGCTCTTCGCGCGATGCAGCTCCGCGGCTTCAGGAGCACCCACGTTCTTTATGGGTGGCCCTAAGCGGGGTCCAGGACCGCTCTGCCCCCCCTCTTCCCTCCGGTGCATCCTCTTTCTGTGCCAAGTGGGAATTTCAGCTGCCCCAACCTGCCGCCTCCATCCCCAGCATCGAGGATTAATGAAGGAGAAGCGATTGCTGGGTTAGAAGCAGAGATCCCGAGGGCTGCCAAAACAGGTCTCCCAGAAATGGCGCTGGCAAACCCAGTATTAAAAACATTATTTTTACTATTTTTCCTCCATAACCTTTTATTTTTTTCCAGAAACCAGCCTTATTTGTGATTTCTACAACTTAAAGGGTAGCATACCACTGATGGTATTTTAAGAGAGGATCCCTAAGGGCTCTACATAAACCCTTTTATCAGAGCAGAAAGAAAAGGAAAATACATGGAAAAAAATAACAACAAAACCCCCATGGGGGAAGAGTATCAAATATTAAAATAGTTTTAATATTTAGAAGGCGATACTCACTTGAGATTGAAATCAGCCCAAATTGATGTGTGCAGCAGAGACAAATATGGTACAAATCAGTTATAATAATCAAAAATCAGAACTAATAAAAAAAAAGATTAAAAAAAAGGATGTAGGGAGGAATAAACATAATTTCTCAATATCTAGAGGAATGGTAAATCCAACACAGACACCACTGCCTTGGGTGCCCGGGGCAGCGAGGGCAAGGAATGGGGCTGGGTTGCAAAGAGGCTTAAGGTTTTTGGGGTGCAAATGCCTCTTGGCTGCCCAGGGTTTGCTTGGGACAGGGGCTTGGAAAAGGGGGAGACCTCCCTGGAGGCTAAAGTCTTCGCCTTCTTCCTGCATTAAGCCGCAGCAGCAGGTGCTGCCGGGAAAATGCCTGCACACACGGGTGGATGGAGGTGGTCATGGTCCTGTTTGGGATATTTCAGCCCCCCGGGGCTTGCGTTGGGCATCAGGCTTCGCTTTCCTGCAGGTCAAATTTGGGAGGGTTTTGGTTTGGAAAGGATTGTGCCGCTTGTGGGTGCTCCCCACTGCACGCAGGGCTTTCAAAATCCAACAGGATCGGGTCACTCGGCAGGTGGTTGATAAACACAAATTGAGGAAAAATACAAAATTAAACCCAATAAATGTTATTTCCATCGTGGCAGGTAAGATCTCTTCTTGCAACGACAGACTTATTAGGAATACATTTGCATGGCAGGTCTTGGATGCTTGTATTTCTGGGGAGAGCTTCACCATCACACCTCTCTGCCTCCTCTATCTGCAGCTGATACTCCCCAAAATTGTTAGCATTTAGACTTTTTAAATAAATTCAGCCCATCTGAGAGCAGGCGGTCACTGGCATTAGCCCAAACTGAAGATCTCTGCTCCCTTCTAGGTGGCTGCAGGAGCATCTAAGCTGCATGATTAGGACTGGGGATCGTTGGGTACGTCTATCCAAGAGCAAAACCAGGGGAGACATCAAAAGACCGTCTGCTCAGAGACCAATGGCCTCTCTTTTTTGAAAAGGAGTAAGAAAGAGGAGAAAAAAAAAAACCAAAAAAAACCCAAAGAGGTTTCCACACCCAACTGGGGCATCCCAGAGTGTCCTGGACACTGTAGAGGACAAAACCCTTCTGGTGTATTTTCTAGAGAAGTTTCCATCGGCAGCAGGCTGGAATTAATAATCTAAAATGTCTTTTTTTTCCCCATATTTCCTTTTTATCCATCCAGGTCTGGCTGCTGAGGCTAAGGCCCCGGCTCTCCAGCACTGTTCGCCGTGTCCTGGAAAGCACCGACACGCTCATCCGTGGGGGACAAGGCTGTACTTCCATCTTGCCCAAAATCACCCTCAGAGGAGAAGGACGAGGTCTCTCCACCCCACACTGACTGGGTAGCTGCCTCTTTCCATGTCCTCAGCCAATGATCCAGTGGGATTTATCCATGGCAGGACCCCCCATCCCCTTCATCTTCCCCGTCTGGCGCCGAAAAAGATGTGTACTCACCTGGGTCGGGAGCGATGCACTCGCACTTGTACATGGTCACATAGTCCGGCTTGAAGTCTGAATTGATGGGGTAGTACTTAAAAGCTCCAATCATCTTCTTGATGGCGTCATAGATAAAGATGAAACTGATGAGGGTGGAGAAGCCTTCCTCCGTGAAGCGGGTGATGTACTTTATAATGAAGCTGGCGTCGATGGCCACCAGGATAAGGCACTGTAGGGCAGAGTGCAAGCCGATCCAGAGGCGAAACTCCATGTAGTCAATGCCGTTGCCTCTGAAAGCAGGGACAAGGTGAGAGCAGCCCCATAAGAGCACGCCGTGGGCTGGAGGACAGCTCCCACCCTGGTACGGATGGGTCTTGGTTCCCCCAGCACCTACTTGCTGAAGTCGAAGAGCAGCTTCTCGAAGATTAGGATGGGGCCGGTGCTGCTGAGGATGATGAGCGGCTGCCCAGCGAAGAGGCAAAACATGGAGCCTGCCATCGCCGTGCCGAGGAAGCTCTCCATGACGCCCTGGGGATGGATCAAATCCAGTGTTATGGTGATGCTGTGCCACACCCTGGATGGAGATGGGAATTAAGGACCTCTGCTTGGACCCATATAGGATGGTTGGGACCATGTCCCCTTGCTCCTGGCATTGCCATTGAGATGGGTTTTCCCATCCTGCAGGTATTTCAGGACTGCCAGTGCTGCTTGGCAATGAATCTCCATCCTCAGTATTAAAGCTTGGCATGGCACAAGGGGGGTTAAAACCCATCCCGTCTCATCCCATCCCTGCTTGCTGTCCCCAAGCCAAAGTGACCCCCCTCCTTGGACTCAACCTGATAGTTTTCCGTAGCATCCCCAAGCAAGCCCCCGAACGTGATGGCGTTGGTGATGCAGCCCAGGTAGATGAACAAGATGGCAGAGATGGACTGGATATGAAAGCCTTCATAGAAGTCACTCGGGAACCAGGGCAGCTTCCTCTTGATATCCAAATAGAGGCCACCGCAAAACCTGGGGAGACACCACCAAAGCCCAAATGCATGTGCCTTCCAACAGAATAGATACGGTGCTGCACAAAAGCCTGTGCCCAAAAGGATTTCACCCTCCATGCCCCAGGAGACCACGGGGTGAGCCAGCAGGAGATGCTGATGGGTGCTGGCACCTTCCGAAGTTTTTTGGTTGGTGGGGTGGTTGCTCACCTGCCAGTCCATGCGAGCTCTTCCCCAATTTCGTGAACTTCAGGCATCTCGCCATCGTCGCTGCCTCCTCCACCGCCCCTGGCGCCTGCCCCACCGGCCATGCCGTTCATCTGCCCCACTTCATTCAGTGAGAAAACTGATTTCCTGCAGGAGAGAGTCACCGGTGTCAACCATGGCGCCTGCCCTACCAAGCTGGTCCTGATGCAAGGACCATGACGAACGCCATGGTGTAGCTCTCTGCTTGCACTAGAGCTTGGGTTTTGGGGCAAATGTGGAAAGGTCAAGAGCGAGATTTGCTCAGCCCAGGGGGGTAATGCAGATTTTGCAGAGTGGAAATGACTCTGAGCTATTCTGGGTGCAAAAACTGCTGAAAAAGCAGCATTTCTGGAAAATTTGCAGAGATTATTTCTAGGGATGAAGGCAAGCAAAGCTGCTGTCCTCCTCCAACATCTCCAAAACAGGAGAGATGGGGATGGCCCCAGTGCTGGGACCAGCCCCACGTCTCCCACCTACCTCTTATCAGCTGAGGGCACTTTTTTGGGTGGCTCAATCCTAATGTTGGGGTCCCACTCGCCAGGCGGCAGGACAATGACTTCATCCAGAAACTCATCTATGCCAGCGATCAGGTCTTCTCTATCCCGGGCTTTGTAGGCAACATCGCTGAAGAGCTGGGGGTCAAGAGAGGAGAGGTGTCAACCTGGGAATGGAGTCCAGCATGCACATATCCCACATCGTTATGGGATTTTAAAGCTCATTCATTTGGGTGATAGGATGAAAATTGCTTTTTTTTC
The DNA here is from genome assembly GCF_047370975.1 of Nipponia nippon. NCBI lineage: Eukaryota > Metazoa > Chordata > Aves > Pelecaniformes > Threskiornithidae > Nipponia > Nipponia nippon. Next base: position 5,279,850 of record NW_028262344.1, on the reverse strand, counting down.
TTGGCTCTGAACAAGGGGCTTCCTGGCAAGGGCCATGTGTTGCATCTACTCACATCATCCACCATGAGAGTTGCAATGGCTCTGCCGATCTCGTTGTAGGATTTGGCTTTTCCCGCAGGACCAAGGAGAATAAAGAGGAACCTGGGAAGGGAAAGGCGCTGTGTTGGCAACCTCGGACCACCGGCATCCACGTCGTGAGACCACTCGGTGCTTTGGACTCGAAGGAATTGCACTCACCTGGTGGGGACAGGCACCTCTGTCACCCCTCCCAGCATTGTCGCTTGGAGGAGCCGCACAAAAGCCACGAAGGGCTTCTCCAGGAACTCCACTTCTCCCACCAGCACGTTGGAGGCCTCTGCATCCTTGGGGATCTTCTTGATGAACTTGTTCTTCAGCTGTTGGAAAGACAAGAGTGGGGAAGGAAGCAGTTGCCGAAATTTGGCTTTTCCCCCCCTCTTTTCCACACCCTGAACGCAAAAGCTGAAGCTGCAGGTTCAAACCTCTTCATCTCTGATGGTCCCAGGACTCCTGGAGGTGGGGATTCAAGAGCCATATCCAAGAATAAACCAGCAAGAATTCATAAAGCTGAATTTCTTTGTTACACAAAACCATCACTAAGCCCGAGATTAACTTGAAACCACATGCTTGGGGCTCCCTAATACAATGTGCAACTGAGCGGTTTGCAAAAGGTGCTTTGCTGCTTTGCTGCACTGGGGTCTACTCAAGGAAAACCTCGTGCAATCCTCCTGCAGAAAATCTGAGCCAAGAAATATGGATCCTGGAGCAAGCCAGCATGCATTTTTGCAAGTCTATTCGCAGCCCTGCAGTCCTGGGCTCCCCAAGACCCTATATAATGCAGAAACACTGCTCGGCGCTGTGCACGGGGGATGTTTTTGTAGCTCATTTCCCCCCAATCTCATCCTCGGAGCAGGAACAAATAATGGAAGTAGGAAACCTCGTTCATGGATTTATTCCCTGGGTCTCTTCTCCCCTGCAGCTCTTTCATTATTAGTCTAAAAGGGTTCAATACCAACCCAGGCAGGGTGTTATTATAATCTATATGCCAGCATGAGGGGAGGCATGTGAGCCAGGCAGCAAGCTCTCCCCTTTCTAATCTTTTAAACCCAAATGGAAAAAAATAATAATAATAAAGCAACTTCTCCAATGCAGCTTGGAATAAGCAAGAGCAGGAGTTAACAGTGACCACTAAGCTTCGTGTAACACTTAAAATGTCCCTTTGTAGTGGGCCTAATAGGGCGATTAAACCTAAATGCTTTGCATATTTTGGGATTAACCCTCTGCACACCACTGCTGGAGGCTGATATGTGGGGTTCGTTAGTGGGCAGTTGGCTTGCTTTATTGCAGCTCTAATTTAGGAAGGTGCCCTAGAAACCTTCTGCCTCCCTGATATCGTGGCATCCCTGTCCCATGGCGCCCGTGAATTTCCATCCTTCACTTCCCCCTAAATTGCTTCACCCCAGGTAAGTCCAGCAAGGACATCCCTGGGGAAAAGCAAGCTGTTATATTGTACTGACCCCTACAAACCCGCGTTGCATTTAGTTTTCCCTTAGGTTTATGCTGAAATCACGCACAAACAGAAACAAAGCAAAGCCCATATAATGCATCAACCGTTCCCAGCTAAACAGCCTCAATGCCAGGCTGGGACAGGACATCCAGAAAAAGAATGGCACAAAACCCTGCTGATCCATCCCATCACCAAGCAGAGATCTGCCCACCAACTACCCGAGCAGCCGGACCTCCTTCCCAGCTCTCCCATGCAAAGCAAACCAGGGTGGGGAAAACCCCCAAAGGACTCTCCGCTGAGCTTTGCTTTAAGAAACCCACGTCCATCATGGTGCAAATGGAGGGAAAAATAGAACCTGCCTCTGTATTTACAGACCGTTATCTTGAGAGCTGTATTCATGTTTGCAGATCCAAATGCTTGGTTGGGATTTACTCCCTGCAACCTGCCCTTACCCAGCCAAGCAAAGGCTCTTTTACGATCCCTGCAGTCTTCCAAGCACCTTTCCTTTCCTACCTAAAGATTTTTTTCTCCACCCTAAGGGTCTCAAGCTACATCACCATCCTCGCATGTTCCTAATTCTGCGTTCAACTTGCAAGCACAGGTATTATTTCTGGGACAGCTTCCCCATGAGTTAGCAGGGATCAATACGTGTATTAATTTCCCTAATTAGGAATTTGTGTGGTTATCGACCAAGCAAAGCCGCACAAGGCTCACATGGACCTTAACGACCACAGAGCCCCTGCCCCATCGTGGGTCATGTCAGAGATGCTCCCCACAGCATCACACTAATGATTTTGGGGACAATTACCTGGTCGGTGCTCGGTGTATCCGAGATGTCATTCACGCTTCGACTCTGCGTGTGACCTGATGGGGATAAGAGAGAAGGTGAGTACTGCGTCCAGCTCTGGGGTCCTCAGTACAGGAAGGACATGGACCTGTTGGAGAGGGTCCAGAAGAGGCCACAAAAACGATCAGAGGGATGGAGCACCTCTGCTATGAGGAAAGGCTGAGAGAGCTGGGGTTCAGCCTGGAGAAGAGAAGGCTGCGGGGAGACCTTATTGCAGCCTTTCAGTACTTAAAGGAGGCTTATACTAAAGATGGGGACAGACTTTTTAGCAGGGCCAATAGTGATAGGACAAGGGGGAATGGTTTTAAACTAAAAGAGGGGAGATTCAGACTAGATATAAGGAAGAAATTTTTTACAATGAGGGTAGTGAAACACTGGAACGGGTTGCCCAGAGAGGTGGTAGATGCCCCATCCTTGGAAACATTCAAGGCCAGGCTGGATGGGGCTGTGAGCAACCTGATCTAGTTGTAGATGTCCCTGCCAATTGCAGGGGGGTTGGACTAGATGACCTTTAAAGGTCCCTTCCATCCCAAAGCATTCTATGAGTCTATGTTTCTATGAAAACTGTCCCATGATACACAGTCCAATTTCAGCCCCACGTGCAAGGAGAAAACATGGTGGGAGGACTTCAGCGCAAATTAAAAAAAAAAAATTATTTATTATAGCTGGGCTTGCAAACTGGGTGCAATAGGATGAAACCCCAAGAATATGAGTTTTTCTGATATCAGTCACCCTGTGGTTACACAAACCACACCTCATTTATGGCTGTGGTGGGATACCTTTGTAATTGCAATCGCCTGCTCTCATATTGCAACTTGATTTTTTTTTTTTCCCTGCTTCCTTTAGGGCCATTTCAGCCCCCCCGCCGCCCTCCCCGGCTTACGCAGGCGGCCGTAGCTGGCGCTCTGCCGCATCCGCAGGTCCTCAGTGGAGCGGTGGAAGGCGGCACCGGCGGCCGGGCTCCGGACGGGGCTGCGGGCTGGGGGAAAAGAGCCATTAGAGGAGATGCAGGTGCCATGGAGAACCATTGGGTGATGCTGAAGGTGAGAGGCTGGGCTGAAAATCAGCTGCTCGGCACAGACATGACTCTTCCAGCGCTGATACACCAGCAATTTGCTTTTCCCTCCCACTCTCATTTGCACTTTTATCCCACCCATAGTAATTTTCCCATTAGCAAAGAATAAATTGCCTTAATCCAAGTCTCCCCACTGCAGAGGCTTCATGCAAGGAGCCTGCACCACCCCACACCCCACCAATGCTCTCTTTGAGGCTATAAATGGATTCAGAAGTGCAATTTATGTTACTTAGGAAGACCCAACACTTTATTTGGCTTTTTAATCTCCTAATTCTCCAAAGAAACCTACACTTGAAATTTGCCATGAATTTCACACTTCAAAATATTTACGTTGGCCACCACCAAGTTTCACGTGAATGTTTCTCCTCCCCAAACTGGTGACGAGTCCCATTTCTCATCTTAGACATTTAAACTGAATTACTTAGATATAAAGACTTCCCCCACGCATTTTCTGTGTTAAGCCCAGCATTTTCCCAGAAATCCTCCTGAATTCCCAAAACTGTGTTTTCCTTGGGAAAAGACATCTGGACCAGTTTTGTTGAGCTGCTCTACATCTCTCTGAAACACCAGCTGTAACCACAGCATCTATCTTCATCTTTTTTTGTTAAACCCGCTAAAAACAATGATGAAATTCCCACTGGGCATGACTCTATATTTAATGTGCCGGAGGTATTTATTCCAATATCACACAGTTGCCGTTGGCACAAGAAATGCGAGGGACCCTTCTGCTCCTGCCAATGACCATCTTTTCCTTGGTGTCCCTATTTGCAAACTCAAAGCGATGCCACCATGTCAGCAAGGAACTAGAAACACAAAAGATGCCCCTATTTTTCCTATCTACAGGAACTAACCACAACATTTCCAAGTCATGCTCTGTTTTGAAGGCTTCTAGGCAAATGTTAGCTCAAATATCTAGTCCTCTGACATGGGTGATAGCTGCTTTGAAACCTGGGGATGCCCAGGAGCTGGGAATATTGCTTATTGATGGCCTCTTCCATGTGCACTTTGAGCTTGGGTGCTGCTGTTTCTGTCTACCCAGGGAGGAGCAGCCGAAGCCCAGCAAATCCCGGGCTCCACCAAATGACCTCTGTTTAAACCTAATTAAATAATCCAGCATGAAAACAAACAAATCCCCTTTTATAGTGGCTCAAAAATAGGCAGGTTCAACCGTGGAGCAGACTGGATTTGTCTGTAGGCTGCTCTGCCAGAAAGCCCCTTGGCCAAGTGACTGCCAATGCTGTTGTCCATCACACAATGCCGTTGTCCATCTCAGCAGACATCTCCTTGGCTTCTGGCTCCCGATGACACCCCACCCTTAAAGCCACCAGTGGCAGAGCTTTTGGGGGTCTTTCTCAATGCAGTAAATAGTTGGGTTACACAAATGGTTGGGTTTCCCCCTTTCCTTCCCCTGAGATCTTCCTCCCCCCAGGCTAGCTCACCGAAGACTCAAGGATGCAACCAGGTGCAGGTTGGACCCCAAGGACTCACTTGTGTTGGAGGAGACAGACTTTCCAATGTCAGCCAAGGACCGGTGGATTGGCTTCTTGGTTTGGTGACGGTGCTTCCTGAGGAGCACATAGCTTATCTTCTCCCGCAGCTCTGGCTTGAGCAGACCGTCCTCAATCTGCTTCTCAATGACATTGTCTGCAAGCATCAAACGAGGGAGGTGTGTGAGTTACCCCACTGCAAACCCTCCCAGAAAGCTCAAGACAACAACACTTATTGAACCAAGCTGATGGCTCTCAACTCCTGTCTTTGCTTATTCCCATGCAAGTTGGTTTATATTTGCATGTAGCAAGTAAATGTGTTTAAATCTGTTCCCAGAACTTTAGGACATGGGGAAAAATCCGTCTGAAACCACTGGTACCCGCCAGCTCCTACCTATAATTTGGGGCAAAGAGTAGCCATCTAAGTCCAGGAGCACCGTTCCCGTCTGTAGACATGTCCGTAGCTCAAACAGGCTGTGCAAAGACAACGTGGACACGTGGGGCTTGCTCCACCTCTCCCCACCTTCTTCCACCTTTTCTTCAAACTTTATCCACCTGAAACGACAGCGGCAGCCATGGGGACAGGCACGGAGCGGGGATGATGTATGAGAGGAGAATAAGATAATTGCTTTTCCTGTGGCGTTTCCCTTCTGCAGGAGGCTTTGCAAGCCTGAATTAATTCATCCTGCAAAGTTTTTGCTTGTAATTCAGGATGGGAATGGAGAAATCAAGTAACATTATTAGACGAAGTGCTGCTTGCATGGTTGCAGAGCGGAGCAAAACCTCTCGGCTCCACCACTGAACTCAACCCTGCAGATTTCACCCTCCTCAAATTGCTCCTGCGAGATTTGGGAGGTTTTCCCATGGAGCTGACCTTGCCTCAGCCAGGATCTGCACCCGCATGGACCAGCCGTGCACGCAGGAAAGCAAAAACCCAGGGCATTGCAAATGTCTTCTTAATTCCTTAGCAATGCTTAGACTTCAACCTGGGTGCTTCATTCCCATTGTGGGAGAAGAGAGGGTTTGCAAGCCCTTGGAAATCAGCCCTTCCACCTCCTTATTTTTCCTTAATTTTACAAACCAAAGACTTCAGAGCAAATTTGGGAATGGTGGCTTATTTCTCCCAGCCCCTCAGGAACGGGATTTGGGCTCTGGGGAGGGCAGACAGCTCTCAGCAAGACGTCGATTTGGGGAAGAAAGCTGCTTTTCCTTTACAGGAGGTTTGCAGGCTCTGTGGATTAGTCTTCGCAGGGCTTAACCTTACAACTTTTAACTGGTACAACTGGGATTTGGGCTCCTGCTGCTGCAGAGGGCACAGATGGAAAGGATGTAGGAGAAGAAGGGTTTTTGGAAATAGCTGATGTCTCCTGAATGCTGCAGGGGAAGGGTGGGGAGAGCCTGGGATTGTTTCAGTTGCAGGGGCATGCATTAAAATGCTGCTGCAAAGAGAAAATCCTGGGTATCCCTATTAAAAAAGCTCCAAAATATTATCTGGGAGTGCCAGGAATGGTCTGTGTTGGGCACAAAACCCCAGAGCAACCCAAAATATAAAATTTGGCCCTAGTGTCCATCACTCCAAAGCTCCCCACCCTGATTTCTTTACAGAAACCCCTTCTCCAGTCCTTCAAACAACGCTGCTTTTATTGAGAGGAAATTCAAGCTTCCCACCGTAGCACCCGCTAAGCCCCGTCGGCGCTCGCTCAAAGCTGATTAGGTCACTTTTCATTTCTTTTTTGCCCCATTTTCCTGCCGAAAGTGGGTTAGCGTGCACACGGGGCGGCAGCTTGGAGTGGTGTGCGGGACTTGAGGCACGTTTCCAGCAGCGCCTTTGCCCCGGGACCAGCATCCTGTGATGCTTTCACCAAGGCTACAGCAAAACCCCATCTCCCTGCTGTGCTCAGCTTCTTTATTTCCATTTATTTCCATTTATTGCGGATTTAGCGGCAGGTAGCGCTGCTCCCACCAAGGAGCTGCTCTCCTGTGGCTAAAGAGGCTGAACCGCTCCTCACTGGAGAGCGGAAATCCGGGACTTGAGAAACCTCCATCCTCCCAGGGGGAATTTGGAAACTTCCATCTCAGGCCCTCCCTGATGAAAATCCCAATGCAAGTGCTGATTTTTTGCCTTCTGAGCTTTTTGGGGAGCGGGAAGCAATGAGTAAATACAGACCTGTGCAAAATTGGGCACGGGAATATAAAGGATTTTAGCCACAGCATCCCTGCACTGCTGTGTTTTGAGCAGGGATGGCAATCAGGAGGATGCTTAAAAGATTTCCAAATTTTTAGTGATGCCAATAACCAGCCCAAGAGAAGGGATGAGCACATGCAGGGCCTGATCCTGCTCTCTTCCCCATCCCTGGGGTGAACCCCCGCACCTGGACTCAGAAATCCTGCATGTGCTACTGAAAGGAAAGGGCTTGGGATGCCATCGGCATCCCTGACTCCCTTCCCAAAGCCCCCCCAGAAAACGTCCAACCCTACTAGCCCTTACACAGCTGAGACTAGGAAGAGAAAATCCCACTTGGATTTGAGATTTTTCCCTTGGATAAACTCCTAATTCAATAAAGCAAACACCACTTGCAACTCCTCTAATACTTTTATTAAAGATGTAGTGGGTGGGTTTTTATTATTATTGCTTGGGAGGTAGGAGAAGTTTAACTCTTGGCCTGGTCAGCAAAAGTGTGGGGGGAAAATAGACCTAGGAAAATGTTCTTTATGTCACCTATTCCCATTTCCCAGCTCTCTGCTCTAATTTGCCAGTTTCCCAGCATGTTTTTTCACACACCCCCAGCCCTTTCTGCAGGGCTTTGCTCTCATGCTGCAACTGGGAATAGGAAAAGCCCCAGCTCTGCAGTCGATCCAACCTGGGGAGATGTGGGAGAAAATCGGAAATCTTCCTCCCTTCTTCCTCCTCCTCCTCAGCAGGCTGCAGCTGCTGTGCAAAGACCCCGAAAACGCTGTGTTTTCTGCATTTCCCTAATTCGGACATGGCTTTTTTAACCTCATTGAGAATGATGCTCATTCCCTGAACCCGTTTCCACCTGGGGACATTTAAGGGGGGATCTTTACCTGACACATTTTTCAACCCAAAGCATCTCCCTCCTCTCACCTGGCCGACTCTTTCCACTCCATCTCCTCCCCGTCGTGCTGCAGTGTGTCCATCTCTGTGAAGAGTGTGGGGTTGGGAGGCTCATCGTCTTCCCCCAAGATGTAGCGGAGGCGTTCGGCAGCCGGTGACACTGCCGGGGGAGCAAAAAAAGGAGGTTTACCATTGGCCAGAGATGAAGCTGACCCTGCACCATTCCCCTACGGACAGCCCGGGGTGGGGAGGAGGTAAAGAGGTATCTGTAGGGCTATTTAGGATCCTGGGGTAAAAAAAGGAGGTTTTGAGGAAAATGTTTAAGGTGAGAGACACCGAGGAGTGGGGAAACTCTAAGTAATCCTGTCCCAAAATCCCTGTGCAAAGAGATACAGGATGCTGGTAGAAAGGATAAGCGGAGGCTGTCTAGCAGCCAGGAGGGGAATATATAGGTCCAGGCTGGGAATCAAGGAATGTGGCCACCCAATATAGTCAAATTCCCCCTCCAGCAGCATTATGTGCTCCGTTTCCATGGAGTATCCCACATTTTTCCCTACCACGGAGCCTATTTTTGTCAGGTTAGAGCCGCCTGCCATCAGCAACCGAATCCCCATCCTTATGGTCGCCGGCACTGTGCATCAGGATGCATGAGTGTTTGGCACACATTTTCCCACTGGATCCCTGAGGGGAATGTGTATCATTTGAGGGGAGTAATACAAATTTACCATTTCTGCAGGAAAAATCCAGCTTCTTGCTGCAAATAACCCGCCAGGCTGGGGAGGGCACCTATTGCCTCCTGCTCCCCATGGTGTGTTTCAGGAAGGGGAGCGGCAACACGTCACCTGCCTGCAAACCTCCTGACTGATGGGAAAAGGGTTTTTCATCTTTGGTGCATTCCCCGCAGCCATGGGAGGGTGATGGACCTGCCCTCTCCTCTCAAAAATAAGCCAGGCTGGCTTTTCTCTTAACCCTCTCCAACTTTGCATGCTTTCCTAGCAAAGCCTCATAATTTTGGCTGCAGGGAGGAATCAAACAGCTGGGTACCACCTGGACATGGCACAGATGGGACCACTCCCCAGTTGCCCCATTATTCAAACAAGAGGTTAAAATCAGCCCTATACCAGGCTCTGTGAAAATGGTGTATTTTTAATAAAATCTTGGGTCTTATCCCTCTCCTAATACAGCAGGAGTTAATTCAGCTCAGAAAATATCATTGTTAGCAGAATCCTCCTGTTCTCAAACCTGGGAATAAGAAAGTCAGGTAATGGGGTACCCAAAAAAGCAAGTAATTAAATTGCTGTATGCGAGCAGAGGAAAAGCTAGAAATATTGCCCTGTCCTCCAACCAAAGCAGACAAAACCCAGGTCGCAGCGGCTGTGAAAGAATAGGATGTCCCTTGCGCTCTAGACTGAGCCTGCTTAACCGCTTAAGCCCCTTAAGCCCCACCACCGGGACTAAAGCCCTGTTGTCAAGTCCTCCTTCCACTTCCATAAGCTTCATTATTATGATTATTAATATTCCTGTTAATTTTAGAGCTGGGCTACATGCCTGGAAAGCTTCAGGCTCTTTAAGCCTAAGTGCTGTTCGTGTAAGAGGGGATGAAATCGGTGCGATACCGGCAACCCCCCCTTGGCCTCACGCCATCTGCTTTGCTCTGAAGGCCAAACCTTAAATTTCCTTCAAACCCCCAAATTCACTGTAAATGCAACAATCCAGATGGCGGCAAAGGGAGTTTGCTGGAAATACCCATCTTGGGCGGGATCTCCAGTTGCATTTGTAAAAAAAGGGGGATTTACAATTTTGCAGGAGGGAGGGCAGAGGGGTTAGAGCTTTGCAAATCCTCAACTTGGTAGTTGCTGCTCCCAAATCCATCCAAATTCCCCCCTGCTGTGTGCTTAAGAACGGGTCCCTCCTGCTTCGACCTGCCGGAGGGTTCCCCCAGCAACTCGTTTCTGGATGTTGGGGCTGTGACACACTTTAACCACTGGAAACCACAAAAGATAAAGGAAATTTTGTACATAAAGAGTGTTTTGGGGTGGTTTTTAGCTTTTTTCCCCATTCTCACCCAGTTTAAGGAATAAACCCATCTCGCGCCCCGCTGCTCGCTGACCCAAACAAAAAGCCAGTTGCTAAACCAACAGTGCCAGAGCTTTGCCGCGCAGCCAAAATTCACGGGTTTTATTCACCTGGAGGACCCTTTCGTGCCTGGGAAAGGACCCAGCCTGGCATCTGCTTACAACCCAGCTCTCGGTGATTTTTTTTTTCCTCCTGGAAATTTGATCCAGCACCTAAATTAATCTCAGGAAGCAGCAGGTATTTGCTTGGGAGGATATACTAAATAGCAGCGTCTAGGGTTTGGCACCTCCAGGGAACGCAAAACTGCTGCAGCAACACTGGCCAAAACCCAAAAAGCCACCCCAAAATCGGCACCTATTTCTTGCAGGAGACAGTTTAACGGGTGCTCAGAGCAGATCCATACCTCCCTGAAGCAGCTTTTACGATGGGAAAACACTCGCCGCTGCAATTCCTGCTTTATACCCATCAAACCTCCACCAAACCAGCCACAGTGGATCCAAATTGAGCCCACAGCTACAGAATTAGCTCAGCATTAACGCTGGTGATAATATAGGATAATTTTACATACACAAGAGCCTATGTTTCCGTGGGTAATCAGACAGGATGCACCAGCTGCACTGATTTGAGGCGCACAGAGCCCTTCACACCCCAACTTTGATCCAGCAGTAAAATCTCACCTAGCGATGCTCTTCCAAACCAAAAACCCCGCTCTGGCTTTAGGTACAATAAAAAAGGTGATAAAATGGGGGACGGGGGAACGTGGTGCCGCCTGGGGTTTGCAATCCAGCTGGGCAGCGGGACTAAGCCTTATTTAAGGCTCCGGCACATTAACCATCTGCCGTCGTGGGCCTTCTGAATAGGCGACAGACTTTCCCTGGGGTTTCATGGCTCGGAAGGGTCTCCTCCCCCCCAAAAAAGAGGAGACTGAGGTGCACATCCCATGGGATTAGATGCTACAGTCCTGTTCAAGAAATCCCCAGATATGCCGGGGTTTTCTCCTTCCAAATATCATCTTTTCTGCTTTCCCGCTGCTCAGGAAGTTCCCCCGCCTCTGCTATATTTTTGGGGTGAGCTTTGGAGCTCGGTGCGCTGGGCAAGCGCTCAACCCAACCCCACGCAGGCTCCCAAGTTGCTTTTACAAGGAGAAAGCAAAGCCGAAAAAAAATGGAGCCTTTCTTCCCTTCCCACTCCTCCCGCCACTGACACCAAAGAGCAATGGAAATAACCTACCTGGAATAATTTCCATTTTTTCCCCCATTTCTTCCCAGCTAAACCAAACCTTTGCTGCACAGTACAAAAAAAACCCCAAACTTCGTCCTTTATCCACTCAGGCTTGTTAAACTCCCAAGGCTTAAGGAGCAGATTATAGAGAATATAAAGCACTTTCCTCTCCCTTCGGCTCTCATGACGGGAAGTTACCAAATCAAACGGGATGCGTGTAGGAGAGGTGAGCACTTTGGGTGGCAGCGGGATGAAGTGAGCGAGAAAGGGGAGGGAGGGAGAGGTGGGAGGACAGAAATCAAAGGTTTGGGGTTATTTTGTGGAGGGTTTTTTGTTTCCCACTCAGAGCAAGGTGGGAAAACCCCCTCCAAGCTCAGGGCAGAGATTTTTTGGAGGAAAAAACATCCAAATGAGGGAGATTTCCTGGAGGAAAGCAGGGCTGCTGCAGAATTGAGGCTTTTTGGGGTGTTTTTCCTCCATAAAATGACTTTGCCCTCCCCCCAAAACCAACCCAGTGTGATATCCCAGTGGCATTTACCGCCTGTGGAAAGGAGGAGATGTAGTCCTGCTCGCGCCGCCACCGAAGGCATGTGAAGGAGCTGCGAGCAAAGCAAATAAAAAACCTCTCCCCATGCAAAAAAAATTGGAAAACTTTCCCCTCTGTAGGGAAAAGCAAAGCCGAGTCCCTGCCCGCTCTGCTGAGCCGTGACGTGGTCTGCTCAACATAAACCCCAATGCAAATTTCTATAGGGGGGGTGGAAAAAGAAAAAATCCCAAGAGATTGACAGCTACTTTGCTGTGCAAAATGTTAATCTTTGCCAAGGAGATTTAATGAGACCAGGCAAAGCCCTGTGCAAAAGCCTGTCGGGAACAAGGTGTGATGCCTACAGGTTGTCTGCACCCCCGGGACCCCGCTGTACCCCAATTTCCTCGTTGGCAACCTCCCAAGGGCAAAGACAACGTCTTTTTGGCCCACCCATCACCTAAGAAGCCTCAAATCCCATTTCACACTCTGTGCCCAGCTCTCAGAGACATCCACAGGGAAAAATAAACCTGGAGAGTGTTGGGAAAAGCAGTGCCAAATGCAAACACCGGCCCAAGCAACACGGCTAGGTGCATGGGGGTGATTTAATCCTGGCTTAAATGATGCTGCAAAACCACTCCTGCTTTTTCGGAAAGCCTGAGGGCGACTCACTGGTCCTGCTGATGTTGTCGTTGCCGCTTTCATAGCAGCCGTGGCCACCATCGTCGGTGTCAGAGCGATCCTGGCGCTCGTAGTGCCGCTCGCTCTCGCTTGTCCTGTCCCGGCTGGAGGCAGATCTTCGCCGACGCCGTTTCCTCCGGTAGCCCCGGGGCACTGGCACCCCGATGTAGATAGAGTGGTAATCTGGAGGAGGGGTGGGGAAAAAAGCTTTAGAGAATAGATCTGAGTGAAAAAAAAGCCAGGGATGTATTTGCCTTCTTCCCACCAGGCTTAAAGCACCCACAGGAGCTTTTCCCATGTTGTGCGTGGGACGTGCTGAGCCAAGCACTGGGAGATCTGATGCATCAGCCAGCAGGGAAGACCCCACTGCCATTTGGGGCATCCCCGAGGTTTTGCTCACCTTCCTCATCGTCGTATCTCCTCCTCGAGCTGCTGAGCCCCCTCTCGCTCAGCCCATCCTCATCCTCCAGCATGGTCCTGCTGCTTGGAGAGAGCTGAGCCGCAGGGAGGAGAAAGAAGAGAGATTTTAAAGGGTGCTGGGCAGGAGAACAGCCTCTTTGCACGCCCACCAGGTGCTTCCTGCTATGGGAATCCTTCATGTGTGGCCCCAGCAAAATCACACAGGCCTTCCCAGATGGGGTGAGGATGCACCGGGGAGCCAGGACCTTCGGATGCACCAGGGATGCACCCTCTGGCACCTCCTGCAAGTGCCCACATCTCGCCTCGGCGAGCTCTCAGCCCTGCCTTGCTCTGCGCCAGCCCTGCCTGCGCTCCACCTCTGCTCTCCCCATATTTCAGAAAATCCAGATAAATTTCACTGGGGTTACACCTCTTATTTCTGCTGCTCAAAGGAAGACGTAAGTGAAGCGTAAGATGTTATTACAGAGATTTGCCGGTACGATTACTGACACAAGTTTAGTTAAGAGAGCTGTTGCAATGGGGTTGCTTGCTGGCAATAAGCACCCATCTAATTTTTGGGAGGGACCTACACAGATAAAAGGGGTTTTGCCAAAGCAGAGTTTATTTTTCCCCATCTCCTCAGCACAGATTTTACACCATACACACTCTGCCACTTCCAGATATCTTCCTTCAAACCTGCTGTTTTATTCCCCATACGAGTTTCTTTGGATTTTGCCACGGATGCTAATTAATCTTCTAATTATCTGACCTCCAGTGATTGCCTTTCACACTTGACTTGGATGGGAGAACAGTTACTATTCATGGCAGCCCGGTCGATGCCTCCCAAAGTCACTTTGAGAGCAGTCGGAGAGCCAGCCTCTCTGCATCCCCCATTCCGGCTGCTTGCATCCATGGCAATATCATATCATTATCCATCTATTTTAGGGAAGAAAAATCTCAATTCAAGCCAAATAGATTAAAAATATAAAGTGAACAGCGTGTACACCTAAATAGCTGGAAGGGTTCAAGGCTGGCCAGGTCGGCTCCGCTTGGGTTGCTGAATTACTGATCCATTTTCCCCCAAGGCAAAGACCAATATGGGCTCCAGCCTTAACCCAGTTGCTATTTGAAGACATGTCTTGATTTAACAGATTTGGGATTTTTTTTTGTTTTTTAACCTCATTAACCCAACACTTTTTGCACAGGTGCAGGAACCAATTTATTTTAGGGGCAAACACCTCTGGATGGACAACCATGCCCCAAACCTGGGCGCATTAAGGGATAATATCAGCCACAAGCCTGGGAATAACATTACGGGGCTAATTCTGAGGATTTTAGGAAGCTGGTGCTGGCAGGAGCAAAATACCCACCCAGCTGCAGGCATAAATATTTTTGCTCTAAAAATGAGCCAGTACCTTCTAATAGATGAAGTGTCACAACCCCCCCCAAGAAATTCCCCACGAGCTTCAGCACTAGGTTGGGGTCCCCAGATGATGGATGCAACCTTTCAGCTGGGTCTATATTGGTAAGAAATATGACTTTTTTTTGCAATCATCTAGCTTGGCTGGCGAGAGCTCTACCACAGCTCTGTTGAGCAGCAGAAATAACCCATCTGATAAACCCACGCTTTGTTAGATCCACTGATAAATGGAAAGTCTTGATTGATTATGACTGATTTATGAAAGTAATATAGCCTGGGATTCTTTCCTCTAATTTTTTACATATAAAGTTTTTTCCCCCAAAATCCTTGCATACAAACAGAAGCATGACGCAGACTAGAACACGCAGAACTAGAAAACACGACTGGAAGTGCACTAGAAATAAGGGGAGGAAAAGAAGAGCGCTGTTACCTTTGCCAATTAAACCCCACTACCCCCCCCCCCCCAGCTCTCAGTTCCACAAAAACACGTTTTACCATTAATGAACTCACCTTGAGCTCCCAAAAATGCTCAGAAATCGGAGGACGGGGCCGTGGAGTAAAGTCACAAGCGCTGGTGGGTACGAGAGCCCAGACTGCCTTGAGATAAAGCTGCTCTTGCAACCATCGTATCGACGCCTACTGCCAAACACTCTGTAGCTCCCAGGTTAAAATGTATTTTGGGCAACACTGATTGACTTTAGGAGCAGAAAGGCATCATGGGATGCAAATAGACATCCAGAGAGGATGGGACATTCAAGCCAGCGGAGACCTGGTCCTGCGCAGTGATAGTCTCTAGATATCAGACCACCGGGACATAGGAAAATTCAAGTTGTCCATCCCCAGCTTGCAGAATCTGCATCTTGTGGGGTTGTTGGGGTTTTTCTTTGCATCTTTTGGCTCAATCACTAGGGATTTGGGAGGGCAACTGCTTTTACCTTTTTGTTCTGTGCAATATCATGTACATCTGATCTTAAGGAATGGAAGAAAATTCTTCAGAGAGGTGCAGAGAAGCATCACCATCAGTGAGAAAGCTCCTAAAACCCCTGGGGATGATAGGATCAGCCCCTGGGTCATCAAATACAGTTCAGGGTGGGGGGGTTGATGAGGGTTGCACACCGATTTATTTTGCAATTTCCACGTTTTGCTTTTAATGTGTTGAACATCCATATATTTGATATCATGAAAACCAAGCTCTTGGTCACACGAGTATGCCCGCTTTGCTTCCCGAGCTGTCAATTTCTATTTAATGCCTGGCTTGCTCGCCTCCACTTAGCCTTTTAACAGGGGTATCAATAAATCCGCATCAAAGCAGCGCCTGGCACTTCGTCACCCAGCCTCATTGTTAAGTAAAAAAACGAGGGATGGGAAATCAGACTTTATGCTTTAAGGTCATCTGATAACGGGGCTTTTCTCTCGCCTCTGGGGAGATTATTTGATAGCATGATCCAGAGTCTCAGCAGAAGCAAAGCAAAAGCTGTTTGATACTTTATCCCTGCTCCCATTTTCTTCCCAGCTCCTGTTTTGCTTAGAGTTGCTCTTCCATGTGTAGCAGGGTCAGGTCTGGAGCAAGGCAGCAGCAATTTCAAGATGCAAACTTTAGGGTGAATTAGGGAATATGATTGGCATCCCCTTTATTTAGAGTTATGAGGCGTGTTTGTAAGCGGGGAGAAAAGCTTTTGCAAAGTGCTCTTCTGATTTCATGCTCCTGCTTAAATCTACCTTTCCTGTTTTTTCCAGGCATTTACAGACCAACGGTCCGTGGGAATAGGGTAGTCAGGTGCTCAAGGTTCTCCCCATCTCCCACTGCCTGCCAAAAAACAGTGTTAGTCCAGGCGCAAAAACCTGCTCACATCTGACCCCTTCAATGCTGCCTGTGCCAGGGTCCAGCATCAGCAGGCTCTGCCCAGCCAGGAAAATGGTATGAAGATGTTGGTGGCTGCTTGTCCTGTAATAAAGAGCAAAATAATAGAAATTAACTTTCTTTCTCCAAATACATGGAAATACAAAGAGCAAGTTGAATTTATCAGCTTGTATTTCTTAAGGTTTTACTAAACACCTCCTGGAGAGAGGGGGAAGAAGGAAGAAAAGCAAAATCCCCAGAGCCCGCAAACTGCTCAGGTGAAGGCAGCCACCCTGTTATTCCTTAAATGATCGTGCTCACCTGATTTCCCTGGGCTGCAGATTTTACCTTCTCCATTTGCAAAAAAATCAAACCCAATTTTGGCCATACTTTTTTAAAGAAATTCAGTAACCCCACTGCTCAGTTCTTGTGGTTCACAGCTCCATTTTCAACGTGATTTGCAGAAAAAAAAGGGTTCAAAACCTGTTTTTTCAGTCCTGTGCTGGGGACTGCTTCTCGTTTAGTTAAAAAATAAAGCCTGGAACCAGTCAGAAGAGGGAGACAGAGCCCAGCAGTCACACACCAGCTCTTGTCCACCTTTCCTTGCTTAGGTATCCAAATAAACGAAGCCAGCCTCCGGCTTCCAAAATACTCTTATTAATAAAAAGCACCACTAATAAACCCAGCGTTTCCTTCGCCGAGCAGTGCTCCAGACACATTGCTCTTTTGAAAAATAGCCTTTTTTTTCTTTGCATTTTGCTTTTGAGATGATTCCTCTCGTTTGATAGATGCAGCAAGTACAGCCGCTCTGGGGGTACCCACAGGATTTTGGTACATTTGGAGAGAAAACAGGTCCCTGATCTACACTGTCTCCTCCGCATTTGACTTGTGGCTGCTGGGGGAAGCTTTGCCATTGGTAGGTTATTGCTGAACCCACACCAGAGCAGCCCGGGGAGCTTTGCAGAGGGTTTCACTGTGGTTTTTTTGATAAAAACACACTTGTATTTTTGCAATTCATCTTGCTTGAGGTTTCCCTCTATGAGCCCGTTTCCCAACGTGGCTCAACTTACCGGTCCAGGGTTGAATGCAACACACGCCGGCTATTTAATTCCTATATCCAGAGTGATGCGGGAGGGAATTGCCACCTTGATCACCAAGTTGTTGTGCTAAAAAAATAAATATTATAAAAGGTAATTCCTTAGCTGGTCATTAGAGGTTCGTCTCCAGCAGAGGGGAGTTACCGCCATCCCCAGGGGCAGCACATTGCTGCAATAAAGCCGTCCTCATTTTAAAAATTGCTGGGATCTCCTTTTCCTTGCCTGGGGATAAAAACTGAAGCCGTAGTTCATAGAGAAGAGCTGGAAACCTTCAGAAATGTGTGTTTTCCCCCTGTGCAAGCCTTGCCAAAACATCCGTCTTGCTCCAGGAGTTGCAAGTTGTGCCTCCCTGGGGATTTGACTCCTGGAAAAGCCCTGTGAAAAGGCTCTGCAGAGCAAGCTGCTCAGTTTTTTCTTTTAGCTATGTCCTTCTGGGGCCTGGGCACACCTGGGGTCTGGGGACATCTGGGGATCTACCATAAAGCCACTATTTTTCAGGAAACCAGGCTAAATATAACTATAAAGATACCCCAAAGTGCAATGACAATGGTGCCACTTCCCTCCCCAATGGCCCGACCAGCGTGCAGTGAGTGGAAGCGACTTTGCAAAACGCAACAGAAGTCACATTTATTGTGTAAAAAAAAAAAACAAACAAACAATAAGGAGATGTACAAATGCTTCAAAACGCCAAGGTAGCAAAAGGACCCCGGGGAGCTCACGTGCCCGCACAGTGCTTTGCATTTTTTATAACCTTCCAGCGTTACAGTTTTCCCCAAAGTATCTCCTGAACCTGAGAAGATAAATCGCATTATTTCCACATTCAACATCCACTGCCTCCCTAAGAGCTTTGCTCCAAGCTGCCTTTCAGTCCTCCACCTTCTCACACTTTGCTGTGGCGGATGGCGCCTTCCTCCTCCTCGTTGTCTTCCTCCTCCTCAGCATTGACAGGAATGTAGCCCCCTTCCTTGGGCAAGCACCAGCACCAGCCTGCACCGCTCAGATCCACCGCCCCGAAGCTGAAATCCTGCATCTCCAGGATCCTGAAGTCAACGGTGTCCAGCTTGGAGTAGATCTCATTGAGCTTTTGCCAATACAGCCAAGCCATCACAAGGCCGATCACCTGCAAAATACGAGTGTTAAGACCACTATAGTAATGCAAACCCTTCCTGAAGGTCTTCTCATGCAAGGGATGCTGTCACCTGAACTTCCAAACCTGGCCATGAGACAAGAGAGGACAAGATTCAGTAAAATCTTCTGCCACAGCAACGGGCTCATTGATAAACTGATTAATTGCCACATCCATCTCACGACTTCCCACATCAGCCCTGACAACGGGATGCGGATCACTTGGACATCACCACAAGCATTGCAAAGAGAGCGGCAGAGGTCCAGGCTCTTACTAAAATTAAGATATTGCTGGAAGCATGGTGCCACCCAGGTTATTTCCCATTTCCCTGCTGGCTGTCAGGGAATTCAAAAATAGGCTTTAAATCTTTAGGAGAAGGGGAAAAGAAAGCATTTTCATCAGCGCAAGATTTCAAGCACATTGCTCTAATTTCACCTGATGTTTCCTTTGCGGCGGCTACAATCAAGATGCCAGCAAGGGTGCGGATTAGGTGATAAGCCGTTGCGAGGAGACATTTGCAGACCAGACGCTAATGAGGGGCACGGTGGCAATCAGAGAATTTTCAGCACAAGCTGCATATTTTCTACTAACCCCTTTACCCACCTTGACTGCTCATCCTCAGAAATAAGGTTTATTCCCTATAAGCCCCAGATGCTTTGGGATATTGCAGGGGTCAGCACCGGCACACAAACAGTGCAGCTTTATAGATATTTTCAGTGCACAAGAGGAGATGGAGAAGGACAAGACCATCTTGAGCCTCAGGGCTTTTCCTTTCAATTTTGAGGCTAGTAGTTAACATGTTTTTCTGCATAACCATTCCTTGCAACAAAGAGTCAATACATAAGCCAGTTGCACCTGTACCATCTATCAGCTGGAATCTCCTGTACTATTGTGGCGCATTAGTTTTGGAGCTGAAAAATGTTATTAATCATTTCTCTGGGTCCTAATCGATCCACTAAATAGTCTGGAAAGTAGGAACATTAAGAAAAAGATAAATGGGGATAAGAGCAAAGGGTTGTAATGCATCTTAAATTAGGGACTATTTTATCCCATTGTGGAAAGAGAGAAGTGTTTGCCCAGAGGGGGCTGTAGAAAATGGAGGCAAGAACTCCACAGGGAAAAAACAAATCTGGTAAGTGTTCACCCAGCGAGCTGAACGCAAACAGGCAAACACAAGTATCCCTGGGGTTTATTAATTTGCCTTTCAGAGACGGGGAAACACTCTGCTATCTGCATGAGCAGCTTGCACCTTGCACAGAAGCTGCCCCAAAACAGCTCAATATTTATTTTTCCCTCCCAAATTCACCTGGAGGTGGATCCCAAGGGGACCCCCTGGATCGACAGCTCTTCCTTCAACAAGTCAGAAGAAGTGGAAGACCACGTCCTTTGAGATGCTCTCCCAACACGGAGAGTCCTTCCTTGAAGTCCTCAGTTGGAGCTTGCCCCATTCCCACTTTCCTAATTGCACCCACAGATCCTCAAAGAGCATCCTGCTTATTTGACATTCCACCTAATTACTGATAACAGGATTAATCACTGAAACAACAGACGAGGTGCTGGAGGCTGCTGCGTGGTTACGGAGGCTGCTGCATGGTTACAACTACCAGGGCTTTCCCGACTGCAGGAATTACAGAAATGCTGGATTTGTGCCATTAGAGATCTTTGCTGGGAAAGATGACTGCAGATGCTGAAAGAAAAACTGAAGTCTGGAAACATCTCAGCATCTCCTTTTGTTATCGAAATGGTCTGAAATCAGGTTATCTTACAGCCCCGGTAACTTTTGTGTATGTATCAGTGTAGCTCCCTGCTGCCCTCAAAATATTCACTGCTGCACTGCGTATTACATATCCATCTCAGCAGGCAACTCCTTCCCAAATACTCTGCAAAATTATTTCAGCCTGCGTACAGAGACGGCATTCATCTCCGACTCAAACTGTGCAAGATGCATTCACTCCCCGGGAACGTGCGCAGGACCAAAATTGGGCTGTGCAACCTCGTGGTCACCTGGGATGGAGCTTGCTTTCAGCGGCAAAGCAAAACCAACAAAACCAGAGACTTTATCATGAAAACGCCAGCCGGTGTCCTGCTCTCCTATCCCACATCAGTCCCCTCTTTTGTCCCCAAAAGCTGCAGAAACCTCCAGGCTGGGATGCAGGAGGCCAAGGCTGGCTGGACGATGCTTGGAGACGGCTCTGTCTCTCCATGAACTGTAGGGAGAGCCAAGAGCAACTGTTCCCACACAGATCCAGATAATAAGATTGTGCTAATCCATATTCAGCAGCAGAGCCTTTAAGGATTTAAAAAGTTTTAAAATAATATTTAAATGTATGTCAAGCTTTAGCATTATTTACTTCTATTAGCATGTCATCGCTGGGCAGATTAAAATCCCACTGCTGATACAGTGAAAGGACCAAGCAAACAAAACCCTTTGACATGACAAATTTTAAGGCAAGCCTGTCATTTTTTCCTGCCTAAACCAAACAGTAATTCAGGAAAGATTTGTGTTTACAATGAATTTAATGCAAATGGATCCAATTCTGCAGAAACAGCCAGGTTTGGGGACATCACCCCTCCTGCTCCTCTCCTCCCAATGGCAATGCAGGGTCCAAGGTACTGCAGGATGGTTAAACTGGGGATTTCTTGAACGGAATAAAATTACCCCAAGTCCTCAATCAGCAGCCTACATCCCACAGCCTTCACTCTCCTCTGAGTTATGAACCAACTTCCATTCCAGCTCGCCTCTAAATATCCTCTTTCACTTAATGAAAAAAGAAAAAGCTGTCAGGAATATAGATGCATTCAATATCCCCGGCACCAAGGGCACCATGTTTTCCAGAAGTAGAGAGACTTATAACGTGAGCGCTGATTTTATTGCATTGCAATATGAAGGAAGGCGTTATTGCAGAGGAGCATGTTAACAGAATGTATCAAGTATGAGGCTAAAAAAATTTAAAAGCTGCTTTTCTCCCTGACTCCCCCTCCCCGTGATGGTAATCACCAGCGAGCAAGGGGAGAACTGCTTGGGAGCTACTGCTTGCAGGTCATTTAAAGCGAGAAAATTGCCTGTTCTTTCTGGCTGGCATTCAGCAAAGTACAGAAACCACTGCTGCCTCGGGAGGTCTCTAGTCTGCTGCTTTCTGAGCTTTTTGCTAGGGGATTTAAATGCACAGGGTTTGCATGGGGGTACAATATCATCGAGTAGCTGCTCTTACAGTGTGCAAGAGCAGTACTGTGCGTAAAATAAATCCAAAGACCTTTGCATATTGAGGGAATCAATAAAGCATGCAGACCCACTGGAAAGTCACAATATGATTTTTTTATATATATAATTTTTGCAATGATATTGCAATAGCAATTGCAATATATATATATCTCATATATATAATATATATGAGATATATTTTTATATATATATAAAATATATGAGATATATAATATATAATGAGATACATATATATAATATATATATATTGCAATTTGCATTGATAATGCTATTTGTAATTTGGTGGCACCCAAAGTCAGGGATCCCCTGTGGTGACAGCCATGGAAAAAATCACCCTGCAGATGACATTATTTGAGAATTACTGCCTCGCTTCCCACCCGGACACTGCAGAAGGAAACGTGCAAAGGCTTGCACAGGCATATCCTTCCTGCATCCTTCCCTTCACATGTGTTTTCCTCCCCACTGGGGCACACTGCCCACCTCGCCCTCTGCTCCCTGGCCACCTTGAGCATGAACCAAGAAGGGAAACTTTGCAAAACCAAAGCATCACCATTACGAACAATGACAATCACTATGGCCACGCAGATACCTGGATTATTATATTTTAACACACTAAGCACATGACGTTGCACCAGGAAGGAGATATCCTGTTGCTTTTTTTTTTTTTTTTTAAGGAAAAAGTTGAATCTCTAAATGCACAGCAAAACAGAATGGGGGGCAGATGTCTGCTGCCATTTCCCACCTCTCCAGCTCCTCCCAGTAGCAGCTTGGTGGCCTCAAGCCAATCCTAACTGGCATTTTGCACTGAAGACCAGCTGCTGCTGAAGACCTTTATCTCCATCTCTCAGGAGCACCTTGGGAAATCCCTGGAAAGTCACAGCTGAAATCTGCCCCTAACCCATCCAATTTAGGGTAAGGAACTTCTGCATCTTCATTTTCAAGCAGCAAAAGGGTGAGTGGGACGTCTGCTGTCAGCAAGGGCCAGCCATAAATTCTCCCATCCAACCCATCCAAGCAGCTAGAGGAAATTTATGTCCATCAGAGAGGAAAAAAAAATAAGCGCTCCAAAGCACAAATCCTCAGGGATTTTGTCTCAGACTCCCAGGGGCTGTACAATGCTTGCGAGCCACCTGGGAGGACGGGGAAATAAAAACCATTTATCACTTGCAGCTTTTCATATCCTCCCACACCGCTTAATCAACCCCCTTGTTTGTATTTCTCCTGTCCCCACGAGTCGCCAGGAGAGGGACCTCTCTGCCCCAGCAAAACCATGCGGGGACACACAGACAGGCAAGGGCAGTCTGATTATTTTTCTGTTTTAAGCCCCAATTATAAATGCTTATTTAATCCCAGAAGGTTCCCATGGATGTCTGCAAGTCCCTGCTACTGGAAGACCCTTGAGTTTTCTCTATGCAAAACAGCAAAAGCTCAAAAAGCAAATTAAAACCCCGTTATTTTGTTCCTGAACTTGCAATTATTTCTAGCCAACTTCGAACAGTGACACTAATTATAACTGGGTGCTGTATTGTGATTAAGCTACGGGTGTTGGTCTGGCTGGCTGAGCAAGGACACCGTCCTGCTGCTGTTCCCAACTCATCGCTCCAGAAATTAAATACTTATTGCCCCTGACACAGTAAATGTCTCACTTCATCCACTGCTATTACTCCAAGGCATGAAGAGTCATCTTTATATTACAAGAGATATCCAGAAGAGATTGGAAATACATGGTCCAGTGGTTTCAGCGCCTCTTCTCCACTCTTTTTTTGCAGTGGCAGCAAAGCATCCTGGTTCTCCAGTGCGATCTGTCTCAGATAAAGCCTAATATTGCACATCTTGGGATCAACGCTTGCTCTCTCCTTCAAAGCCCAAAGCTCTCTTTCCCCTTAGAGCTGACAGTAACCAACAAAGACTTTTTTAACCCATTTCAAACAAGACAGCATTGGTCCTAATTACCAATTTCCTACCAACATCACAAGACCAAAATTAGATTAATATAGAAGTTTGGGATACTTTAACACAACTAATGGTTATTCCTTCTCTTCCAGCACTTGAGGAAGTTAAATATTTACAAGCATTTGAGGCTACGCTCCAATTTCTGTGGTTCTGGTGCAGCACAGAGCCTTCTGCTAGACATAAGCCACGTATTTATCTCCCACGTAGGTGCCGTAAAATTTATTACAAGGCTCTTTGGTGCTCAGCTCCATCCTTGCCAAGCCCCAGCTTTGCTCAATGTCTCATAGCGGCGCCACTTGTTCTTTCAGATTAAACAGTTTTGCATTAGGAATAGGTCTCAACAGGGCTGATATGGCCGAGATCTAATTGCAATATCCTCCTCGCTGGGAAATGCTCGTTGATTGATGGCTTGTCTGGCAAAAAGAAAGCACGCTCGGAGTCAGGAACATTTTTGGAAGCAAAGAAGGAAAGGGCTCAAATGCTCATTTTCACATTTTTATACAACAAGAAAAAGGTCTGGAAAACCACAGCTGTTTTCCCTTAGGGGTGTGCGTATGCATGTGTGCACGCGCATGTGATCAGTGGCTCGATTCAGGGTGGAAAGGTTGCATTTTAGGCCCTTGCAGAGCACTCAAGAGGAGCTCAGCTCCTCCAGTCATATTTTCCTGGGAAATCAAACATGCAAGGCTCAGGTTGGCTTTTGCTTAACATGGGCAAAAATCAAGGATGCAAAATAGCAACAAAACGATGCTCAAGAGCCCGTGCAGGGCGATGGCATGATTAACTGCATCCCGCTGCATCATGGACCCAACAAAACCAACTCTGGCCATGGAGAAAAAAATCCATCAGCCCAATGAGGGGCTTCTGCAAGTAAAACTTTCTGCAAGAAAACCCTTTTCCGTGGAGATGTCACCGGCTGCTACACGAGCATGTGCTCGTCTCCAGAGGTCCTTGCCCATTTGGGTGGCTGTAAAGCTGGATCCTGCTAAACAGAAAAGTTGAATAATTTCAAGCTTTCCAAGAGCTAATCAAGTAAAAAGCAAACATTTATCTTTTATTGGCTTTTCCTTCCATAAATTGATATTTATAGACCAGGGTCTTGTAGAGGTCATGGACTGCAGATGGAACAATCCCTTTTATTCCCTTTTTCTACTACATTAAGCACGTCAGCTGCTTGAGAATATCATAGAATCATAGAATCGTTAAGGTTGGAAAAGACCCTTAAGATCATCAAGTCCAACCGTCAACCTATCACTGCCAAGTCCATCACTATACCATGTCCTCGAGCACCACATCTATCCGTTCTTTAAATACCTCCAGGGATGGAGACTCAACCACTTCCCTGGGCAGCCTGTTCCAATGCCTGACTACCCTTTCGGTGAAGAAGTTTTTCCTAATATCCAACCTAAACTTCCCCCGGTGCAGCTTGAGGCTGTTTCCTCTTGTCCTATCGCTTGTTACTTGGGAGAAAAGACCGACCCCCACCTCGCTACAACCTCCTTTCAGGTAGTTGTACAGAGCAATAAGGTCTCCCCTCAGCCTCCTCTTCTCCAGGCTAAACAACCCCAGTTCCCTCAGCCTCTCCTCATAAGACTTGTGCTCTAGACCCTTCACCAATTTCATTGCCCTTCTCTGGACACGCTCCAGCACCTCCATGTCCTTCTTGTAGTGAGGGGCCCAAAACCGAACACAGTACTCGAGGTGCGGCCTCACCAGTGCCCAGTACAGGGGCACTATCACCTCCCTGGTCCTGCTGGCCACACTATTCCTGATACAAGCCAGGATGCCATTGGCCCTCTTGGCCGCCTGAGCACACTGCTGGCTCATGTTCAGGCGGCTGTCAACCAACACCCCCAGGTCCTTTTCCGCCAGGCAGCTCTCCAGCCCCTCCTCCCCCAGCCTGTAGCGTTGCATGGGGTTGTTGTGACCCAAGTGCAGGACTCGGCATTTAGCCTTGTTGAACCTCATACAGTTGGCCCCAGACCAACGATCCAGCCTGTCCAGGTCCCTCTGCAGGGCCTTCCTACCCTCCAGCAGATCAACACTTCCACCCAACTTGGTGTCATCTGCAAACTTACTGAGGGTGCACTCAATCCCCTCATCCAGATCATCAATGAAGATGTTGAACAGGACCGGCCCCAGTACTGAGCCCTGGGGAACACCACTCGTGACCGGCCGCCAACTGGATTTGACTCCGTTCACCACCACTCTCTGGGCTCGGCCGTCCAGCCAGTTTTTAACCCAGCGTAGAGTGCACCCATCCAAGCCGTGAGCAGCCAGCTTCTCCAGGAGAATGCTGTGGGAGACAGTGTCAAAGGCCTTACTGAAGTCCAAGTAGACAACATCCACAGCCTTCCCCTCATCCACTAAGTGGGTCACCTTGTCATAGAAGGAGACCAGGTTAGTGAAACAGGATCTCCCTTTCATAAACCCATGCTGGCTGGGCTTGATCCCCCGATTGTCCCGCACTTGCTGCATAATGGTACTCAAGATGATTTTTTCCATGACCTTTCCCGGCACCGAGGTCAGGCTGACAGGCCTGTAGTTCCCCGGATCCTCCTTCCGACCCTTCTTGTAGAGGGGTGTCACGTTTGCTAACTTCCAGTTATCTGGGACCTCCCTGGTTGACCAGGACTGCTGATAAATGATGGAGAGTGGCTTGGCCAGCTCCTCTGCCAGCTCCCTCGGTATCCTTGGGTGGATCCCATCTGGCCCCATGGACTTGTGTGCATCCAGGTGGAGGAGCAGGTCGGTGACTGCCACCTCTTCAACAACTGGGACTTCACTCTGCATCCTATCTCCAAATATATCGCCTTCAAGCCCCTGGAGCAACTTAGATATTAAAAAGCAAACAAAATACAAATTAATCTTGCAAAGAAAAAAGGAACTTTGGCAATACAAAAAGCCCTTTACACAAGGTAACATTTAACATTACTGTCACCAAGAGATGAAGACGCCAACCTGCAAAATGCCTGTTGCAAGTCTAATGCTGCATTTTTGAGGACTGAAATAGTTGATCTTCTGAATTTATACTCTTAAGAGGGAACACCTACCTCTACACTGATGCCCTATTACTCTGTAGCTGCTCCCAATGTAGAGCTTTGGAGACTGATGAAATATTAAAGTGAAATGGAGGTAGCAACAATTTACCATGAGTCAGCTGCGCTGCAGAGTCAATAGATATTAACCATTGGCAGTGACCTTTCAGAGATTTTTTTCTTTTTAATTGGACTTTTGCCACTTTCTGCTTCTTTAGGATGGAAAAAAAGGTGTTGAAGAGCTTTTTATGCATTTGTTTCTACCTTATTACAGTGGCTACGTCCTCGCCTTGCTGAGGAAGATGAAATACCGTCAGAAAACATCCTCTGCAAAGACACGGGGATGGAAAAGTTGGACCTGCTTCTCCTGAGGTCAATATAAAAGCTGCTGAAAAGGCACCTGGGCATGGCAAAGGGGAAAGAGCAATGCATGAGGTTATTTGGCTTATTTTAATTACAAACGTGTTTTATGCATGCTGTAAACTCCTTGGATAATCTTGCTAGAGGCAGAGAAGGTAGGGACGCAGCCAGTATAAAACAAATTTATGTGCTTTGCTGCACCTGCTGAAAGATCTGGAGTTGCTTCGTAATTAAACACAACTAGTACAAGGACACAACGTGAATTTGCCATTGACTGCCAGCGACTAAATTAGAACATCTTTTTGAGAGTGATATGAAATGCATCATGGTTTGGCCTCAGTCTGCAGCTTGGCTGAGAAGAAGGGCAAGGAGATGGAATTGTTACTGGAGAATGAAACACAGGGGGAAAAAAACCCAAACAAACAGAATTAAAAGTACTCTGCAAAGGCAGAAAAATAATTGAGTTGTTGCATTTATGCTTCGCTCTGAATGAAGTAAGACAAATGAACACAACCACTTCCCCACTCCTAAAATGGGATTTTTTTCCCTTTGCTTGATGGCTTACTTAAAAAAACCAAAGATATTAATGATTTAAGAGCAATCATAAAATTACAAACTCCCTCTGCCTTAAACCAGCTGGGAGAGAGGCTGGCTGCTGTGCAGTGACATACCCAGGCGGGATTTTCCCCTGCCTCCTCACCCATTCAATCAGTTCAACACCCAACAGGACCCAGCAGATTTATAGCTTT
The DNA here is from genome assembly GCF_047370975.1 of Nipponia nippon. Lineage (NCBI taxonomy): Eukaryota > Metazoa > Chordata > Aves > Pelecaniformes > Threskiornithidae > Nipponia > Nipponia nippon. The sequence goes on along the minus strand of NW_028262344.1, from coordinate 5,252,134 downwards.
CCCCGAACCCAATTAGACAGACACCCGCATGTGTGAGAAAGCAAAGCCAAGCAGCCTGCCCTGTGCCCTTGGCCTCTCACACAGATACTTGGGAAAAAGCAGAGAAAACTAAAAATTCAATAACTTCCTGCATGATGGAAAGCCAAAATTTGATGGTTCCCCATATTGGAGCATGATGGAAAGACAACACTGAGAGCAATAATTGCCCAGTCTCTGTGGGCACTCTACGTCAGCCAAAATTTTTCTTAGGTCCTTCTTTCTGCACAGGAAGAGCCGGTTGCTTACCCCAAATCCAAGAACAAATCTTGGGCACTCGGATGATGAACATCAGCCAAGCTCCAATCCCCAACCTTTGAGCCCTCAAGCCGCTCGTCATCACAGACGAGGCTGAAGTTTGATCCTAAGGAAGAGCAATATTTTGAGGAAAATTGGGCAAAACCTAAAGCTGGACTCGGGACGTGGATCATGGTCCCAACCTTCTCCCCAGCATCCTGCAAGTTTTCCACCACGGTGTTTGCAGCTCCACGGTGAGGCACATGTCCTGTGCGGGACATGACAAATACCCAAGGGCTAAAAATGGGACAGGTCAATACATTCACTCTTCCCAAAGTTCAAGGCACCTCCCCACATCAACGGTGCCAACACCTTCCCCTTGGATTGGCAATTCAAGGACAATATTCTCACCCCAGCTTTCTGCTGGCAGCTGCTGGGGATGAAGCTGTTTCTGGGCTGACAGCTCCTGGCAACACAGATGGCCATTTATAACTTAATTCCCTCCAAAACTTGACAGAATCAAATCCGATTTATATTTAAAACCTGGAAATCGTGAGCAGATGGGAAGAATGAGGTTCTTCATCTGAAGAGCATTTAACGGCACGCCAGAAAAATCACAACGCTTGCACAAAAGCACTTGATATTCATCAAGGCTCAGCAATCCTTATTGCCATCTCTGTTTTTTCTCCCCATCCTCCCCAATTAAGAGCATCATGTTGGCAGGTTAATGGGTAATGCAACAGGCGGCTCCTGTATGGACATCCTGCAAGGCAGATGGAAGCAGTTGCCTCTATTATGGCACTTTCTCACCCCATTTCTGTGCCTGTTACATTTCCTGGTGGCAGCACAGCAGAAGTCCACTGCTCATCTGCATGCTTTGGAGAAAGCACTTTAGGAACATGGAGCATCACAGCTAGGACTGGGCACAAACTGCTCCACCATCTTGGTTTTTCATTTGGACCATCTGAGAGCTCAAGAGGAAAGTCCACCCTTTGAAAAATTAGCTCAATGCACCACATATTTTCCCAACAGCTTCTGCTTTATTCAACCACTATTCTACCTTTCACTGCAAGTGGAAACACATAAAAAAATAAAATAATTTAATTCCCATTTAGATAAAACCCCATATCTGGAAAGCATCACCAAATACCTCCAGCGGCAAACCCAATGTTACATCCAATGAGATAAAAAGGAAGCTTTCGCTTGTGAGCCTCAAAAAGAATAAAAAAAAGGATCAAATCAACCCTAAATCATCAAAGTTTTGTCAAAAATAATTCTGGAAAGATCTAAGAGAGATATTCACCTCCTCACCTCCTTGCTAGCACAGTGCCAACAGTGTTGCAAAGCTGCAACACAAAATTTCTCTCCATATCGAGCATCTGTGATGGAGAGCTTAACTACCTGTGCTGGAAAGTTGCTTGGCTCCTCAGGCATTGCTAATGGGAAGTGAATTTCAAGATGCATGGCAAGTCCTGCTAAATTTACGATTATGGTTTATTTTGGTTAATATTTATGCTCTACTTAGAGAGAGCAGTAAAAACAAATGTAAAAGGATTCGCTGTGCTAACATATGCATGCCTTGCTTTTAGATGCTATTACTTGATCAATAATTAGATTTCAGGAGTGTGTTACGAGACAGCCAGCACCACAGTCGTAAACTGTTAATTTTGCTAAGGATGCTCTAGAAAGCGCTGTGACTTTTCCCACCCAAGACACAGATCTCAGGTGTAAATGGAGGGGAAAAAAATAACTAAAAATGAACTATTTTCCTCCTCCAGCACAGTGAAAGAAGCTGAGAGGATGCTGACTGGATCTGCCACGTACCTGTGGAAGCAGCAGGGAGCAAACAATGCCCAAAGTGGCCTCGAAGTTGTCTTTGAGCCAGAGCCCGATGGCGTGGATGCAGCCTTGCACGTGGATGACATTGAGCAGCTCCAGGCACTGGAAGCAGAGTGAAGAGAAGCATCATGGTTTTCATTGAGATGTTGAGTTTGCGGGGAGATGTTATTTCTTGTATTTGCTCCTTCTTGCAAGCCAAAGGAGAAGTGTTGCATGAGAATTGTTGCATGAGAATTGTTTGGGAATTGATTTCTTGGATTGGACCTTTTCCTGGGTTTTCTTGCCAAAAAAACGTCCCTGGGAGCTACAGACCATATGCACAGAGATACTGCAGCTCTCTGCTGCGATACAGCCCCGCAGTCACCTCCGAAGGCCTCAAAATCAGCTTCTCTCCTACCACCAAGCCTCAAAACACAATTCAGGATCAGCATTTCCCCAGGCTGATCCAGGAGAGACCTCGTTGCTCTCAGAAAGGCCACGCCAAAGCTTGCAGGGATTACCCAAACGTGTCACGAGCCTGCCCGTGCTCTGCGAGCCTAAGCAACACCCTGGGATGCCAAGGAAAAGCAATAAAAATGAATTTGTATACAGCTGCAGTAACAGCCATCCTTGGTGGGGAAGAGCTTACCAGTTCATTTTAGGGCATTTGGGGAAGGAGAAGCAAATCTTGTACGTACGAAGGAAAAAGCCAACGTTACCTCTTTATCGAGCGTCCTGTATCCACACAGGGTGTTAATGACTTCTCCAGGGACCCACAAACAGAGAATTGGTGAACAGACTTAGCTCAGAGAAATCCAAAGGGAAAATATAAGAAATAAGAATAAAAAATAAAGAAATAGAAGAGCTTGCCCACTTGTCTTGACCATTCAGCGTAGCAGCTACCCTCAAACCTCGCTTTGCTACTATGGGCTCCTTTTTGCCCAAATGCAATGCTGAAACCATGCATGTCAGCAATAAGTTGTTGGTTTTTAAAAATTTTTTTTTTAACCACTTTTCTCTCTGGTTTCTGCTGTTTCAGAGGATGCCCAGGTCCCCCCAATGCTTTTCCAGTGATTTGAGCTAGGACCACCTCCACATCACGTGAACATTTAAGCAAAGCAGCTCTTTCAAAACGTTCCCTTGATTTTCTCCTTGTTTAATTCTGGACACCTTTTCTAACATCTTAAGTCGTGTATCTCCTTCATAATAAAGGGAAATTCACAGGGATTAAATGTATTTGGCTCTCCAGAAATCAAGTGGGAATTTCCCCAAAGTCTCCCGGCACTTTGGGGAGAAACATAAGGATTTTAGACATCCCCAAGGCTTAGATCTTTGTTGGCCAACAAAAATGTTTCAAGAGCTACAGCTAATGAGAGAAATCCCTGCCAAACGCTGTTATTCAGGGCCTTTGTAAAATAAAATCAAACCTAATTCCTCTGCTTCTGTCAGGATGGAAAAGCAGTACATTTTGGGTTACAAAACTGATTCTTGCTCATCCCAAAAAAAGCAAGGCCGATGAGTAGCTCTGGCACATCCTGAGCTAGCTGGGTGCTTTACACCTCTTGGGACTGATCTTTTGATGAGGATTTTTTTTTGGCTTGTTTCATGGATCAAACAGCAGCTTCCATAACACTATGTATTTCTAAAGGGGCCTTGTGCCCATAAAATAATGACGTGCTGAAATTATTATGCTTTCAGAAAGATGGCTTTGACAAACAGTAAAAGCTCCTGGACAACAAAACAAAAACATCCTGTGCTTCGGAGGCACAGAGATGAAAAAGAGAAATGTGCACATTTAGGTGTAAATTATGCCTTCCTCCAAGACACAGCATAAAAGAAATGGGCACCTCTGGACAGACTCCAGGCATAAAGCTGAAGCTGGTGTTCCTCCTGTAATTGGCAGGGAAATTATTCCAGCGCTACCTTAACCAAGAGCTTCTGTACATATCACATTACTCACAGTGCTATCAAAAATCCCATCTCTCACCACTTCAAGACACTATTTACAAACCAGGCATAGTTAAGGAGACTAATTAGTCTCTGTGCATATAAAAGACTTGCAGGGAAATCGGGAGATCAGCAGCAAAGCACCCATCAGGGTCAATGAGAGAGATCTCACCCAGGGTTGGGACCATGAAATGGGAAGCCTTCAGCAGAAGGGGAATTTGCAATGCTCTTAAGGTAAATGCTGTCACCTATAGTGGTATAAAGGAACCTGTACATGACCAAGGATCCGTCTATTTGGTTTACATTAAAAAAATAAACCATTTTTCTTGACAGCTTTCAGTTGTCCTTGCTTTTCAGACTCACTTTTGTGGACATCACAGGACTCTGGCTGGTGAAACACCATTGCTTTCTATTGGGCTCATCGTTTGAACGTATTTAGCTATGGCACAAGTTCATCACCACTTTTCTTCCTTCTTGCATTAAATAATGAAGGGATTCTCAATCGTCTCCAGTCCTGCCCATCTCTTTGAGTAATTCCCTCAACACCTTGTATTTGGGAGAAGTGTGGAAGACAGAAAAGTGAGGTTTTAGCCTTAATCAACTCTTTTCAAGATCTTGCATGGAAGAGAAGATCAGAGCTGAATTGAAATTTCTAACATAAAGCCAGGCAGAAGACTTTATTCTTCCAGGATGCATTTTGATGCCTTCAGGGATCACAAAAGAGCAGCACACACAGACGTTTAAAACCCACCAAGGGCAGAAGACTGTAATCCTTCCACTTTTTAATTAACCAACTGCTTTTCTCCCCAAGATCAGTGCCAAATGTCAGTGGTGACACTTCACAAGGTGTTTAGAGACACTGTGCTTGGCAGAGGCACAGCTACGCTGCAGGTTCCCAGGAGAAGGCACAAATGCCTTGGAAAAACATTTAGAAAAGCACTTATAGGATCATAGAATGTCCTGAGTTGGAAGGGACCCACAAGGATCATCGAATCCAACTCCTGTCCCTGCATAAGACAACCCCAAAATTCACACTGTATGTCTGAGGGCATTGTCCAAATGCTTCTTAAATATTGTCAGGCTTGGCGCCATGACTGCCTCCCGGGGGAGCCTGTTCCAGTGCTCCACCACCCTCTGGGTGAAGAACCTTTTCCTAAGGTCCAGCCTAAACCACCCCTGGAATACCTTCCTGCCGTTCCCTCAGGTCCTATCGTTGGTCGCCAGGGAGAGGAGATCAGCACCTGCCCCTCCTCTTCCCCTTGTGAGGAAGCTGTAGACCGTGATGAGGTCTCCCCTCAGTCTCCTCCAGGCTGAACAGACCAAGTGACTTCAGCCACTCATCATACGGCTTCCCCTCTAAACCCTTCACCATCTTCGTGGTTCTCCTCTGGACACTCTCTAGTAGATTTGTATCCTTTTTGTACTGTGGGGCCCAAAACTGCACACAGTGCTCAAAGTGAGGCCGCACCAGTGCAGAGTAGAGCAGGACCATCCCCTCCCTTGACCAGCTAGCAAGACAGTGCTTGATGCACCCCAGGACACGGTTGGCCCTCCTGGCTGCCAGGGCACACTGTTGCCTCATGTTCAACTTGCTGTTGACCAGAACCCCCAGATCCCTCTCCGCGGGGCTGCTCTCCAGCCTCTCATTCCCCAGTCTGTATGGACATCCAGGGTTGCCATGTCCCAGCTGCAAAATCCGGCACTTGCCCTTGTTAAACTTCATACAGTTGGTGATTGCCCACCTCTCTGATTTGTCCAGATCTCTCTGCAGGGCCTCTCTGCCCTCAAGAGTGTCAACAGCTCCTCCCAGTTTTGTGTCATCAGCAAACTTAGATAGTAATCCTTCAAGTCCTGCATCCAAGTCATTTATGAAGATATTAAAGAGCACTGGCCCAAAGATGAATCCCTGCGGAACCCCACTAGTGACTGGTCGACAGCCCGATGTAACCCCATTTACTATACCCCTTTGAGCCTGACCCATCAGCCAATTGCTCACCCACTGCATTATGTGTTTATCCAGCTGTATGCTGCACATTTTGTCCAGGAGGATACTGTGAGAGACAGTATTGAAAGCTTTACTGAAACCCAAAAAGATTACATCGACTGGCTTCCCTTGGTCAACTAGGTGGGTAACCTTGTCATAGAAGGAAATCAAGTTTGTTAAGCAGGACTTTCCCTCGTAAACCCATGCTGGCTGGAGCCAATGACTGCGTTGTCTTTCAAGTGTTTTTCAGTAACTCCCACAATAATCTTCTCCATGATTTTGCCAGGCACAGAGGTGAGACTGACAGGCCTGTAGTTACCAGGGTCATCCCTGTTGCCCTTCTTGAAGATTGGGACGTTTGCCAGCTTCCAGTCAACTGGGACCTCTTCACATTCCCAAGAGCAATGAAAAATCATTGAGAGAGGTCTCGCTATGACATCAGCCAGCTCTTTAAGCACCCTTGGATGAATCCCATCGGGCCCCATTGACTTATAGGGATCCAGCTGGAGCAGCAAATCCCTCACACGTTCAGGGTTGGTTGGGAGTTTGTCGTTCTCACAGTCATGGTTCTCTAGCCCAGGGCTCTGGGGGTCCCAGAGATGAGGATCCAGTTTCACACCCTCAATTAGGTGCATATTTTCTGATTCCTTCTTTCTGGGGAGACTTTAAGGTCTATAACCTCGGAGAGGAGATGAGACTATTCAAAATAGCCAGAGCATTTTTGGAGGATGCCTGGCCTCATTACTGCAACTCAGCCTGTCCTGGAAGATGCCCCAGGGGATGCAACAGAAAGCTCTTGGAGGGTCTTGTAATAGAAAAAAGTCTTTTCTTGGAAAACAGGATGGTTTTATGGCTGTATTTAAAGACAAGTTGAAAACATGTTGCAATCAACCCCCTAGGCCATGTTTCACACTCCTTCCTTCAGACAAGCTCACTTCTATCAGCATCTTTTGTTCTTTCCAAAATATTACATTTCCAAATGACATCTTCTGATACGTCTCTACTTAAATTTTAAAGGTCCTCTAAGACAAAAGGATGCTGCGCTCTCCATCTTTCATTCATGAAGGCACAAATAGAGAAGGACACAAGAAGACAAGGGTTTCTTGCCCTACAAACCGGTGGATTTATAACTGGGTGATAAAAAGGTTATTCACAGTGGAAAGAGCATCGTGTTCATCTCTACCCAATGCAGAAGAATTCATACGCGTGCCCGGGTGGTCCCTGATTATCCCTCCAGCTGCAGGGCCAACACAAGATCTTCTTTTCAGCCCTCGAGTAACATATTTTGGTGGAAAGGGTTTTCAGTGGGGTTTGCACATCACTAAGACCCAACCAGGTATGTCCAGAGTATCACACACAGGTATCTTCATCCCAAGGTTCAGAGGTGCTTCTCCCACCTTCTCAGCCCGCAAGGAAAACCCCCACGACAACTCTGCAATTTCAGAAAATAGCTACAAATAGACATGCTGGAGCTTATGGTAAATGAAATTACAGCGGGTTTCACTCTGTTGTTTAAACTGAATTTTTATTAGCTTTTTTTATGTCGCAGACAGCAGAAAACTCCCAAGGGAGCTGGCTCTCTCAGTGCATTTTATGTAGTATTGATATTGCCTTGGGCTGATTTCTTAACCAAAAGTGCCTTGCAGTGCCAAAAATCAAATCTCTGAAGAACAAGGCTACATCTATCTACCTGGCTTCTCTTCTCCCCAAGAACGGGTTTCATTTCTCATGGAGATTTAGATCTATTTGGTGAGATCTTGCTTCCCATAAAACCGCTCCAGCTGTCAGAGCCACAATTCATGGGCTTTAATTCTTGAAAAAAATGTAGAGGATTTACTGTGGACTTTCCCTCCCAGGGTCTGGCTGCTCCAGTCCTTTGCTAGAGCATCCTCCAGACAGAGCTCATTGCAATGGGAAGCCAAAAAGTTGCCTTATTTCTTACCCTACTATAGTAATCATCTGTGATTTCTTATATGTCCAATACTGCCTGCTGCACTGAGGTCTTTTGTTTGTCAAATTGTCACCCAAAATCGTGGGGAGTGTAAAAATACTGAAAAATGCACTTGACTCTTTCCAACACATCCTCACTCATAATACAAAAGGACAACACATGAATTTCTAATTCCATCTTCAGGAGCTTTAAGATTCTTAATCAACGCCCTGATTAGAGATGACAATTATTTTTGCAGCCGATTTGCATGTCAGACTTCCACTGATAATTAAGACACCTCAGATTTCCCTCTTTTCCATTAAAAATACAACAATACTAGATTGATGATATATTTTCCTTGTGCAATTCATAAAGCCTGGAATATGAGCGGGGTTCAGAGGCAACGCTGATACTCCTGATGCTCTGAACCTCAAGGAGGTTTTGCTACCAGGATTATGCTTAGCAAATCCTTTTCAGCAACGTTTATAGCATTTCTGGCCACAGCAAATGGGGATATTTGCACATATTTTTCCCCTGCCTTGGCCCAGCTCCTGGCATTTTATCCACAGCATGTGTTAAGATTGATTGCAACGAGGCGGACGGTTGTATTAAACAAGACGGTGTCAGAGCACTTAGCTTAGTCTCAGCAGAAAAGTGCTGTTTGAGGGGGATGTCTTGATTTTCAGCTCTGAAAATCAGCACAGGAGACCATAATGGCTCTGCAAATCCACTTCCCTCTCCCTCCATCTCCATTTAACCCAACTCGCAGCATGTCGGAAATGCAGCCTTGCATGGGCAGTTGCTTACGAGACTTTTCTTATTCCATTGCACAAGGGTGGCTCTTTATCCAAATACCTGTCCCAGCCCCATTTTCAGCAAAACCCTCAAAAACCTCCTTGTTAGGAGCAGACGCTAGCAAACATGATCCCCATACACCACTAAACCCCACAGCGGCCAGCTGAGAAACGTGTCCTCTTGGACAGGAAAGCAGAGGACAACAGCTCACTTGGATCCATGCTGAGATGCATCCAAGTCGTTTTAAGATGTTGCTATTTCTTTGCAAAACAATCCTCCGACCCGTTTTATATCACACATTAGGTTGAAAAACAGGAACTCTGCATTTCTAACAACTCCTCGGCATGACACAAATGCAATTAATAGCCCAGTGCTTTAGTATTTTTTCTACGTTAAAACTGCAGAGCCTACTAAAATATAGTGTAGCCCATATATATATATATATTTAGTTTCTTTAGCATCTCATGCTGATGCTGTCTCAAACCGCTTTGCAAGATGGCAATGCAGTTTACAAGAAACCGTATAGCACAGAAATACACAGCAATAACCAGCTGGAAGAGGGCGTTTTGCTGAAATATTGACTGAAATAAAGGCACTTTCCATGCCTCGGCTGCTTTACCTTCCTAATACAGCATGTGTAGGGCACCCCGCACGCCAGCGGCCCGCTGCCGTTGCAGGAGTGGTACTGGTTAACCTCCCAGTCTCAGTACTCATCACCGCTGCAGCAAGAAAACTGCAAAAAGAAGAAAAGGAGAGGATGAGACACGCAGCTGAACAAACCTTGACATCTCCAGCCCGCCAACGCATCTCCCCTCCAGCCTTGCCCTGCATCTCCAAACTCTGCTTTGCAACGCCAGCACTGAGAGCCCCGATTATTTTCTGCTTTCCAGGACCCTAAATACGAAGTTGAAGACACCGTGTAAAAAAAGAAAAGTGGGTGTTTAGCCCCATTTTAGAGGCGTGCGGCAGTTATAGATGCGTACACACGTGTATTGGAGGCATCCTTGCTTTCACAAGCCCAGGAAAGATCAGGCTCATTCATGCTTTGCTGATTTAATTACAGGTGACTAATCCATCCTATTCCTGGGGCAGGCAGGAGAGATGGCTCTTTCAGCACCTTGAATGAATGTATTTCTTGGCTCTTGAAGGCAGCTCGGCTAGTTGGTGCCATTCGACAAAATGCTAATAAGGCTCTGCAGTCTAACAGGGATTTCTCTTCCCATCAAGTTAAATTAGAGATCAAATGCTACAGCTACAAAGGAAAAAAGCTGCTTTTTTCTTCCATTGGAAGGAAATGGAAAAAAAAAAAAAGTTTAATGAAAGTCATTTTCTGTTCTCCACAGAATAAAAGTGGGCTTATTATATACACAGTCATCCCTTCTCTCAGTAAACAAGCTTGAATCTTTATATTTCTCCCCCAGAAAGAAAAGCCTGAAGTGGGTAGGAGAGGTATGCATGCCTGGTGAGACAGAAAAAAACAGATTTTCCCCATTTCTTTAAGCATTACACTCTTCAAAGAGCAGTTTTGGGGAGAGGTTTAACCCTGTGAGCATCTGCTCCCCCTCCTGCTGATGGGTTGGTGGCAATACTTGGCCAATGGGAGTAGGAAAAGACATAAACTCTTGGGGTCTTTGTAGCCTCCTCCCATGCCAGAATAGGCAGATATGGCCAGAGGCAGCCAACCCACAGATTTATAACTATTTTCTAACTTCCTACCTTTAATTCCTTTATTGCTTTTAATCCTACCCATATCAGTGAGGGAGAGCAGCTTGCAAAAGTTGCCTGGAAAGAGAGGAAGAAAAACACCTAAAGGGATATTGGCTATTGCTACCCGTTTGATAACCCCATGCTGCAAAGAAGCTTTTCCATTTGCTTTTATAACCATGCAAAAATTGGTACAAAATCCTTATAATGAGGCTTACTAGCTGCTGGGAAGCCGCACCGGGGTGGTTTTCTTTTCTGCAAAGAGAGATTTAGCCCAAACTACTGTTGTGCCTGGATTTATTTCTCATAAGTTGAGACAGACTTCGGTGTGGGTTTTACTTTCATGTGGGCTCCCAGAGCTCAGAGAAGCATAACAAGAAGAAAAACCAAAAAGAGCCCATGGAAAGAGCCTCACAGGTCGCATCTGAGGAGCTCTCCATGTCTAGGACTGTGGCAATTAAACACGGACTCCGCATATGAGTTTAGGCGAAGACAAGTGAAGAAGACGACGACAACGACAATGGCGATGATAATAACAACACTTTATTTTTACAATCTATCCCTTTTATAATATGATCTAGTGTTCACGAGCAAGCAAAACCCATTTCATTGGCTACTGTCTTTTGTCCACGCGTCTCTTCAGCGTTACTTATTGGTTCTTCAAGCTGGTGCACGCAAATTCCTCTTTCAGGGATGTATCCAATCTCATCCTTATTTTTCTGCCTCTAAGTTTCACAAACTTGTTTGTAACAAGCCTCAAGGCCACAGCTGCATCTCGTCAAAGTAAAACACTATCATCTCATTTATTCCCACAGAGGACCGCCGCTGCCGTCACCCGCAAGATGTGGGCTCATCACCCGCAAGATGCGGGCTCATTACGGCTAAAACCATCACCCTCGAAGCAACATGCTCAAACAAACCGCACTGGTGAAAGCTGCCTTTAATCTTCCCCAAGAAGAAAGGAGGAGGTTTGCAAGCGCAACACCCTCATCCCTCCAAGCCTTGCTTTGAGTTTGGAGCCACTCAAGTTTGAGCAAGAACTGCAGTCCCGGCAGCTCTTTGCAATTCAAATCCTGTGCTCAGCAAAGCGGTTTGAACTCTCCTCTTTCACCTGTAGTCCACAAACCATTAAAAAAAGATAAAGCGAGGAGCAGTAGAGAGCTGCAGTTAGTGACTCTGGGCAAACGGGCTTTTGAGTCATCGTTGCCTCCAGCCTCATGTCCAAGGGCTGCAAAGGGCAGTAGTTCAGCAAAAATGAGTGATAAAAACATATAAGTATGATTTTCTTTAGGGCAATTTGTTTCCATACCTCCTTCCTTACAGGCAGCCAGACCAAGTAGGTGTCAACAGGTAAAATCTCATTATTTACACCGTCATCCTGGTAACATAAAATATTAATGTCTGGCACTTCGGACCATAATTGTTATTTTTACTGTATGATACTGGTTTAAGTGTGTGCAAAAGCAGTCGGCTCTAGTTTAAAGCATCACTTGAGAGAGGGTTTAAGCAAAATTCAAATCCTAAGGAGCGTAGTGTGGTTTTGCCTGACCTAAATAAGCCATGTGCCAGCTAACCTATGCATGCATAGACAAGGTTTTTAATAAGGAAAATGGCAAGAATAACCACTAAAAGATAACAGGCTGCTCTGAGCTTGTGTTTTATCAAAAAAGCAGGTCTGGGTGCAATCCTTCCAGACTGACTACAAATTTTCATCCTCTCAAAGTGAACTGGGCTGCTCAGGTCCCGTAAAACCAATTTCCCTTCTCTTAAAAGCAGTTATTTCTCTGCATTGGTTCTCCCCGGTCCTACCCTCAGGATGAAGTAACTCTGCATTTCAATCGCTGACATTGCTGCTGTTCCTGGTTTGGAAATCATACGTTAATATAAAAGCTCACAGCAATGAGCTGCACGTTCTTGCAAAGCTCCTTCTCTTGCTACAAGATGAGGTGTGCAGATGTTAAAGACTTATCAGCAACACTATAAGTGGCCATGACTTCTTTTAGTACAGAGAGAGACTTTGAGATTAAGATCTCCCCCTGAAAACTTTTAATAAAAAGTCAAGTGAAGAAGTAGACGGGAAAAATGTTGTAAAAATGGGGTGAGATTACATGAGAAGTGCCTGATCCTCTCTTGTTTGGAGATACAGAGACCTTCCTGCAAACACATCTGCTTTATCTGGAGATTTGCAGTCTAACCTCCTTGCCAAGGCTTGTTGAGGATGGCTCCAACATGGACTTTCTGACTTCTCGTGGCAGCATCCATTTATCATTCATACACAGAGGTCTGAATTATATCATCCTCTTATAGAGGTGGGAGTAAAACTTGAAAACGATTCAGATCTTTCTCAAAATCAGTCATGTCTTGAGACCTTCAGTGGGCTCCCAGTCTTATTAACAGGCTTGGCTGAGTAGCGATGACTCCAAGAGTCAAAAGCAGGTATTTAAGCCAAGAGAGGGGAGTGTGGAGGGCACCACCGGCCTTAAATTCCAGCTACATCAAAGAAGAAAGAGCTTCACAGTCTCCTTTTCTTCAAAGCGAGAGATAAGATTCAAATATTTATGATGCTCCAAACCCATAATGAAAGGAGAGAAATCAGGCTGAGGTGAGAACATTCAACGTTAATCTGAAAGCAGCTTTGCTGGCAAAGCCTGGCTCTGCTCTCCAAAACCAACCCAGGAGACGTAACATCACTGTGATTTCTCTCCTAGATCTCAAGTTTTTGGTTTTTTCTACTTTTTTTTCATTTGCCAAATGCTTCAAGCCAAGTGCTTCCCTCCCGCAATAACACAAATAATGGCTAAACCCAATATCCTCCCTCAAAACATGAGGAAAACTACATCCCCCAGATTCCCAGGACTGGCTTCTCGCTGGTGCTGGAAAACCAAATGATACATTAGGGCCAACCAAGCTTGTCCAGACCGGTCACACGCTTAGGGGCGTGGATAACAACTTCAAATCCTGACTTTACTTCGCTTTTTGATGTACTTGGGGGAATGCATCATTGCTTTGCTGAAGCACGGCTACTTTGGGTCTTGAGAGACAAAAGGGAAACACATCTAGTCAGGACTCAATGGCAGGAATTAGGAAGGCATTTAAATTTAATACTTAATTTAATATTTAGTACCTCAAACAAACTACATGGTGCATAAAATACAAGGCAAGAGCAGCAGCTTATCAAAAGTTTGGTTAAAAAAAATAAGATTTGCGAGGATGGTTTTATCAACCTGCAGGTTGGCTCGAGGATAGGGGACAGATCCTGCCAACTCCTGGGAGGCTCTAAGCATTAGATATGAGACAGAATATGCAACCATACACTTAAAAAAAAATTAAAGCAGACTATGTCAAGCCCCACTATTGGACTGGACATAGCTCTCGCCAGTCCCAGGAGCAGCTTGCCCCCGGTGCTGCCCATGGAGAGGCTGGAGCTCTCCTCTCCTTCCAGCTACTGCGTGAAAACACCTTATCTGCAATTTTCCCATTGAGTCAAGGGCTTGGCCAGCTACTAATGACACCTCGAGTAAAGAGACTTACCTAAGGTGGCCTATCTAAGGGTCATTGCAGCCCTGAAGCAGCTTTAGCACACGTTATTTTATTCCTCCTTCTCTCTCTATGCAGGTTGGGGTAGCTATCAAAAAGCTTTCAGGTGTTAGGCACTGGTTTCCCATCAAGACTGGAAAATATAAATACCCTGGTATGGTCCATGCTGTGGTGTGGAGCAGAAGATGCTCTTTGCAGGGTACACAGACGATAGAATAACTCACCCAAAACCCCTGCAGGGTAGGCTTGGAGAGCAGCACAACGCAAAATTGTGCTAAAAGAGCAGTGCAAACCAAGAAAGATCAAGATATTCAAGACAGATCAAGCAAGGCACCCTAGGGATGGGAATAAACTCTAAAAATACAGGGAAAACTAATATTTCTGCTTCAATGAGGCACAGAGTTAACCACTCCTTGAAAAACCTCATAACCAGACCTCCCTGATTGCCACCCCGCTCCAAAACCGAACCTTTTCTTGTACAAAATCCAAGATGTTCTTGAAGTCAAGGTCATCGTAATAGTGTCTGATGCCCTCTTGGATGTTGGAGTGGAAAACTGCATTCATCTGGGGACAGAAAAAAACAAAAACATGGTTCACACGTGGAAAAGGCACCAGGAAAACATTGCAAAACATGAAAATTTTTTCATAGCAAGCATTGCCAGCTGTTACTGGAGGAAGAATTTAACCCGCATGCTGGCACAAGCCTATTTCTTGGGGCAAAATTCATCATTTTTGAGCTCTCAGGGTTAGCAGCATAATTTTTGAGCTCTCAGGGTTAGCAGCATCCCATAGCACCTCTCCGTTTCCTGCACATGCAAGCAGACCCAGGCACCTTTACCCACCCGATTTTTCCTATTAAATCCATTTATTAAGGTGACTTCTTCGAGAGCTCCCTCAAGCTCTCCAATCCCATTGACTAACAGGATTTTAACAACTGGCAGGGAGGTTTCTGCTGCATTAGGAGGGGCTGGAGGAGGTGAAATGGGCTGTGACAGCCAACACCGCCAGCTGCACGGTGATTTATCCGAGGGATGAGCTATGTGCAGGAGCAGAGACCTCATCAGAGCCCTCAGTCACTCCTAAACCCAACAAATCATTCAGCAATTCAATCACGCCTTGAAAGGGAACGGTGCAGCCAGGCTGGGGCTCTCCCTGCTGCTCCTTCAGCTGTATCTCCAAGGACACTTTGACACATCAGGCACTTCACATTAAACACTAATTGAATTGAAAATGTATTTTACAGATGCCTGGGAAGCTTATTAGTGAGCTGGGAGCTGAGGCTCGAAGTGTCCTATGCAAAGCCCAGCACAGGTTTGTCATTTGACTCCTGACAAACCACCAAGCAGAAATATTAATGAAGGAAAAAGGAACTTTTTTCTGAATTCAAAGCAGGGGAAAGGGGAGGAAGAAAACATTGTTTTTCATAATTCACTCTGACATGAAAATTAGAGGTTGGGCAAACCGGGAACGGGGAGAAGAACGTGAAAAAAAGAGAAACGAAGGCACGTCAGAACAGCAAACAAAGCCTGCCGACAAGGAGGGATCAGGCAAGGGATCTGAAAAAACCTTTAAGAAATTGCTCATGTGGAAGTTTATTAAAATGTTAATTCCCAGTTTGCCCACCGCTAAGACCAACACAATGGGCAACACACGGGTTTTACTGTTTTCGGGTTGTTTTCCCCCAGATAGGCTCACACCATGATCCTATTGCCCTCTGAGAAGATGCCAGCCCAGAGGCAGCCTCTGTAATTAAATCTTGATTTTAAGGTGGGAGATAAATGTTGCGGGGTTAAATCATTAAGTTCTGGTTATGAGACCTCTCCACCCCCTTCCCTTTAAGAAGCCAAACCCATTATCTCTGATAATCTCCAAAAACCCATTTGCCATATCAACAGAGCCCATTTCAATGTTCAGTAGCTTCGAGGCCACTAAATTCATTCCTCGTCCCTGCTTATTTAATACAAAATTAAATTAAATATGTTTTTAACAAGTTTAATAAACAACCATTGTTCCAAATGCAGATTTGTGCCTCTAAACAATTTTAGGTCAAGTGGATTCATCGCTTGTCAGATCTCTCTTTTCTCTCTCCCTCATTGTTTGATTTTTAATTAGGTTCTGATATTGCCCGTTAAATTTAAATTAAGGGACAATTTAGGCGCTAATGGCTTCTACTCAATCCAGGAGTTTAATCATGAAGCTGCAATCCCCTCTCCTGATGGTACCAGCATTTCCCAGTTGCATCCCTGCAGTGAGGCTCAAAGGTTGAGCAAAGGAGAGGATTTCATGCTGAATTTCACAAAAATACAGCCTCTACCTGGCAGCACATATTGATTTTCTACACGTGGGAAGGACTCAAGCAATCTGATTTTCCTCAGAGAAGCACATCTCTCCACCAGTGCACCGCATTTTTCAGAGATCAGAGGGTTTCGGAGAGCTCTGGGAAGGTGCTGGATGGAGTTGGCTGCAGCATCCAAAAGGCAATGTCTTCCTCCATTGCCTCCCTTCAACTTTGGGGCTCACCGAGCACATAACTCCCAACCCCAACCTTGATGGGTTTGAAAGCATCAAGCTGTTTGTGCAAAGGCGAATTGAATTTTAAAGCCCGTAAGTAGGTATCTCAGATGTTGTTCTCCTGCCTTGTGCATTCATTGAGCCAGCAAAGATCAAGATTATCTATTTAATTGTTTGAATGGTTGCAAGGGTAAGATTAAGTTGCAAATAGCAGGGTTTCTTCAGCAGAAGGCGGGTGGCCAGAAAGGACATCCGTTGGAAGCATTTACCATCTCGCCAGCTCAGCTATAACTCAAACCTGTCCTTGCAAATGCAAGCCAGCAGTTAACGTAATTGAGGCGAGGAGCTTAATGAGTCCTCAAGAAAAAAAAACAAAACCCACAACAGGTTTTTGGCTGAGAGTTTGCACAGGGAGCTGCAGCTGCGGCGGGAGCTCTGGGTGGTGCTGGAGATCCATCGCAGCTCTGGAGCATAATGGGCAGCGCCAGGAGAGCAAGAGCAATAAAAACCTTCCATTTTCAGGGCGGACGTTAACAAATACTTGAGGACTTTCCTCCCCAATGACACGTGGGGCTGCAGTTTGTCGCCATGCAGCAGCCAAAGGCCTCCTGATTGCACCCACCTTGTTTTCAAAGATGATTTTGATGAATATCAGCAGGAGCTCCGTGAGGAAGATCACCAGAAGGACCCAGAAGAACTGAAAAGAGAAAGGGAAGGATTAGCCCTGCTCCAAGTCAGGCTGTGTCATCTGTCAGTGGTTAACCGCAACAAGAGAGACCTGGAAACCGAGAGCTGCTTTGAAACACTTAGAAATCAGATCATTTCATTACAAGCTCCCCCGGGAGCTGCAAATCTCTTCCAAAGATCTCGGTCCTAACAGGGAAAGAGGTTTGCTCCCTTGTAGAAAGGGAGGGAGGAAGGGAGGATTGAAAAAAGAAACCAGATGCAATTTGAATGGCCAAGTTCTGCACAGGGAAACGGGTAAAATGGATGCAGTGGGAGCAAGTGTTACCTCTGGGTAGATATAGGTGTGCAGCATCCCTCTGTGATGGGATGCTGATGCTTGGTTGAACATCGATGTTTCCAAGCTGAGCATCCAATGGAGGATCATCCATCCCTCAGATACAGGCAATAACTCATGCCTCTGCCAGAACTGATTGTGGCAACAAATTAAGGCTGGAAATCAATGTCCTGATGGAGCAAACGACTTAAACTAGAAGGTCTGATGTTCTTGCAGCCTACACCCATCAGTGTCCTAGTGCTTTGGTCCCTATCTGAGATGTCCCATCGGGCATTGCATCCGACTTTGCAGAGGATGGAGAGCAAAGCTCTGCTCAGCTCACACTTGTCTCTCCAAGACTACCTCCATCAGCAACTTCAGAGACTTGCCAGAAAAAGGAAGGTGGAAAGTTACCATGGTAACTAGCTAAAAATCCAAAAGCAAGTTAAAAAAAGCAGGGGGGAGAGGTAATTTATTACCATGATATTCACTTTGACCATTGGTTTATTAGAACAGCTAGCACAGGGCCCTGCATACTCAGAAATTATTTTCCAGGCTCAGCAAAACCAAAGCGCTGTTGCAGGAAAACGCCACTTCATGCCCCAGACCATTGAGGTTTATAATTAGCCACCCACCAATGAGTTTTGCACCGTGCTTATTTGCTAAAAGCCAGCTAGCGTGGTCCCACTGGAGAAGCAGCACCGCTTCCATCACCAGCTAAATCAGCTCATAACGGGCCAGGTATAATTAGGCAAGGAATCCCATAATTAAGGAATACAATTAACCAAGCACCTGTTATCTCGTAGGCAGAGATGACATGCAAAACGCCGCACGCATCTAAACTGATATAAAATAGGGTTGCTTTGGGAGGAAGCCCAAGGTGGCACGGTTCATGGTTTTACCAAGCTGGGCATGCCTAGATCTCGCAATGCTGCAGCAAGCAGCAAGGAAATATTTTTGTTCTTCAACCTTAATTAAAACCCAAGGGGAAAAAAAAGAGCACTTTGTCCTCTGTTTACTGGGAAAATGTGCAAATTCTTACCAATCCTACTGTGAGCAGAGATGAAAGAGTGTGGCTTCAAAGTCCAAGTGGGGACCACTGCTGTGTTCATGGTCAGAGCAGCACACCAAGAAACACCTAAAAATCAGCAGGATGCAACACACAGAGCCTTTCTTCTTGCCCAGCTGATGGGAGGCTCCTCCGAAAGCACCAACCCTACAGCTCTTCCCAGAAACCGAGGACTTTAACCCAAGACTTTTAACCCAAGAGACCCCTCATGCTGGTCGCTAGATGGTTTTTCTTCTCTTTCTAGTGCTTCGACCATTGCACACCATGCACCGATTTTGTACCCCACTCTATTTCCTTCTTTCGGTCTCAATTTCTGTAATTAAGAAATTCTCAATTTCTCAATTACAGCTTGTTGAGTCAAGATATAAAAGGCAAGTTTTATGCAATACAACTCAGCCTGCTCTGTGCGTATTGAAATCAAGGCTAATATTTAATATCCAGGTTTGATATCTGACTTCTAAACAAATGCGGGCGTGTTGTGCAGAAGTCCATGGCATGACAGCTGTACCTGGCTGTTAGAAAAATGATGACTGAATGTGGCTTTCAAATGCTCCATCAGATGAGGTTCACAGGTAGCAAAACCCACCATTTCCAAGAGAGCAAGCCCAAAAAAGAGCTTAGCTTATGGTCTTTACAAATGGGGGAAAAGTGGCAGTATTAATGGGGAAAAAAAACACGGCAGAAGCTGATTACAATTCCTTGCAAGAGGGAAACTGCAAACCTGGGAAGTCACATAGGGGATGCCCAGCTCCCCCTGGACACCCCACAATACATAACCTCACCTTCAGAAAGCCCATAATTTCCCTTATAATTTATAGAGGATTTGCAAGAAAAGCACCCACAAACAAGGTCTCCAGCACAAGCCTTGCAAATGTGCAGCCTGAGTGAAAACCAGCTCTTCTTCCCCCAAATAACAACCGAACAGAGCATGCAAACCCTTGCCAGCTGCATGGACCTAGCAGAAAGTGTCACTTTTTTTGCATTCACAAGGATTGCAGCAACCACCAGTAACTGCAATGCATATTTAGGGGCGAAACTGCTGGCAACATCCATGATCATCCCTTTAACTAGTGCATTGCAGCCCTTGCTGTCTGACAGACCAGGCATGAATAAATCAGCATTTTGTTCCTTAAAAAGACTCCAGCAGCAAAATAAAGAGCAAAAATCCGCATTAAACAGCATTTAATCCTGCCTCGAGCTGCTGTAAGTTTGCAGCAAGTTTAAAAAAAAAAAAAAAAAAAAAAGCAGCGTAGCAAGGAGCTGTTTTTTTCCCCCAATTTTTGCAAAAATTCACTCTTTGCATGGAAGCGGTGCACGCAAGCGAGCAGCCATGCCTCCACAGCGTGACCGCCCAGCCAGGGCTTCACCGCTTGCATCCCTGAGAGGAGGCAAATGCTGCAGAGGAGAGACCAGGAAGGTGCCCGAGGATCTTGCCCATCACAAAGCAAAGCCCAGCTTTCGCCCAGAGAAACTCCCCAATAAAATCTTCACCTTGCTCAAGACAGCTGGATCGGGGAAAATTTGCTCAATTCTTGTTAAATTAAGACTTGTTGCAGCCAGCTCCCTTTAAAGACCTCATCAATCCAAAAGGTCATAATAAATTATACTGCTTTCCCTCAAATACCTTGACAAAAAGATTAATCACCCCTGTTCCCATGATCAGCAGAGCTCCAAGCTGCTCCTTCCCTCCTCTAACAAGTCTCCAGTGCCATTTTGTTCATCGCTAATCTCTCCTGAAGCCCAACCAAGCGCTGAAGGAAAGCGCCCAGGGATTGCGCTCTGCCTCAGGTTGAAAGACAGGTCTCCTTCCAGTCTGGGGAATAACCCCCTTCATTATTTTACATAAGCAATATATAGGTTGCCTGGAGTGATCCCTTCCCATATATCCTCTGGGTGTTTGGTTTTCTGCCACCTCTGTACGCCAGACAGGATGTCTTGCTGTCAAGTTTAGTCTCCCAGAAGCTTAAAAAACCACCTGAAATACTGAGTTGGTCCAGAGTAAATGCTTCCAGCTGTGGGTCTGGCTGATAGAGGGGTGCAAACCTGCTGCTGCTTCATTTCCACACCACGGGAAACATGTAGCTGCCACCAGTTTCCAGCTTGAACATGTTCTTACCAGGCAGAAAGGATGAACACTGGTCAGGAGTGGGTTGGAGGCACCAAGGCTGAGGGATGAATAAACCACAGAGGAATTTATTCAGAAGCCAGCCCAGGAAAGATGCCTTGAGGCATGGATAGAGGCTGAGCATCACTCCTGAGCTCAGATGCACTAGAGACCTATGGCCACAGGAGGTTCAGACATGCCAAGCCTGAGTGTGACCCCAGTGGGATTTTGGATGGGAGAGGGATGCTTTGTTTGCCAGGGATGAGGCAGGGAAAGGAGGAGACGCAGCCGGTAGGATGGAAGAGCTCCTGGAGCAACGCGAAAGCACCAGAGAAATCTGTGATGTTTATTTAATATGAGCAACCTCCGTCTGTGAAATGCTGCTGCAATCTCACGGCATGGCTGGGGAGAGTGACTGGCTGCCACAACTGCAGGGAAAAAAGTTAAAAAAAAGAAAATCTCAAAAAATCCTTCCTTTCTGCCCGGCGCCAGGAGTTTCCCATGCAGCACCCTGGAGCTGATAAGGGAAAATATTTGCTTCTTGATGTTCCATTTCCTACTTCAGCTCAGTCACAGGAAAGGATGAGATAATAAGAGCAATAATGAGGATGATCATTTCTAGAGAGCCCATGATACAAGCCAAAAAGAAAAGAAATAAACCTATACATAGATTCCTGGGTACTTTGCAGCAGGACACTGGGAAATCTGAGGCTGAAGATGCTGCTCTTGAATCCTTCTGCCCTCTTGATGAATTTACATTAAAATAGTACAGGCAGATCATAAACAGCTGCCTAATTTAAGAAATCGAGTGGGGTTTTTGCTGAGAAAAAAGTTACTGGTAATACTTAAAAGACTCTACGAGCCCCATATAATAAGACCCTATAGAAGCAAATAAAGGAGGAATAGAGGAGTTTGAACCCTCTCTGTGAAGGGCAGAGATAATTTTATCCTTGTTCCAGGCTCTACAGTCACCATTAAACCCCTGTGGGAACAGGTACATTCCGCATTCATGCAAATAATCCCCCAATATTTTATTTTTATCCATTTCTATAGCTACTTCTCCAGCAAAGGAGCTAAGTCAGCCCCACTGAAGCCAATGCAAGAAAAGGGTTTGGACCTATTAATATAAAAGCAGCAACAGATCATCAAGGGATGGAAAATCTGAATTTCCTATCCCCAAGATGAAAAGAAACTCATGCAATTTAATTTCTCTTCCTATAAAGCATGAATCCCCCTGGTTTTGCATGCACAGGAGTTTACAGGATGGTGGTCCCCAGGTTTCACCATATTTTTAGGCATCTGAAGAGGGAACTGGTCGTTCCCTCTTGATGCACGGGAACAGATCGAACGTGCAGCCGTGTGAAAAGCACCCAATGCAGAGGTGTGTAATAAATCAATCTTTCACTCTACCTGGAAGGCCACTAAATCATCCCATTAGTAAGTGCCTGCCACCTCCTCTGCCTTCCTCAAGACCAGCCATGGAGGAGTCCACGGTTTCATGTGAGCACAGAAACATGAATCTGGTTGCTTTTGTCCCCAAATTGAAACTTTAAGTAATGCTTTTAAAGAACCATTTCTTCCTAATGACATGTTAGAGCTTTCTCCCATGCAGAGTGGCCCTTTCTAAGGGTTTGCTTTTTTTCTGAAAGACACTTACATGCAGCCCTTCCTCTGAAAACCCAAATAATTGTTTATTCCCACATAGAAACAGCTTTTGTAGTTGCTTTGAAGGAAAAAAAAAAATCTGTCAGGAATGTCTCCTACACAGATAAAACGAGGACAACAAAGCCCAGATGAAAAGACTTTGCAGAGCATCTTCTGTTTTAGCAATACAGCAATAACCCTCTCTACCCAGGACACTCTTTTATTCATGTAAACCATGTTATTTTATTTACGGGGCATGCAACATGCCCCTCCTGCCCATCCACCCAGGCTGGGGCTCATTACCCCTATCTGGGTTTCATGCATGCATTTGCCAAGCCTCAAGTCAAAATACACATTTCCTTTATGCTTCAGAAGCTAAATAACCAAGAAGCCTGGTTTTAATCCCAAAAGAGCCAGTAGCCTTTCAAGTAATCGACAGGGACTCACTGAGAGCGCCGGGCACGTAGCATGGTCCATCCTCCATGCCCAGGTACCAGCCCTGCCTTCACCACATCCCACAGATGCCTGCTCTGCCCCTTTGAAGACCAAATCTGCTCCCCAGTGTCACGTCCCACCTGGGGAGGAGTGACTAAGGTTTGCAAATCCTCTTGGTGTGGATTAAGGTGGGCCAACACTCAAGGTCTGTACACAAACACCAGCTTCAATAGAAAGCTTCTAGGGAGACAAATGTTGAGTACAAATATTCGATACCCACCAATCCTCTCACGGTTATATCCACCCCAGCTATGCGGTTTTACAGAAAGTCAAAGTAGGCCGTGCAGTACTTGACTACAATTTAACAACTTAATCACCTTAGGAAAAGTGAAAGAGAGAGAGAGAGAGAGAGAAGGAAAAGAGAATCACCAGTCCTGGATCCAGCATTGGTCCTGCCAACAAGGGTATTCGGTGAGGAAAGAAGGAGAAGAGTGAGAAGTGAAGGTTCTTATAGAGATGCTGATTCTGTACAGGGTGCTCGGTGATAATAATTCCACAAATCATGCATGCACAAGCACACAAACTACAGCACATTTATCAGGCTACATGATTAGCATAAACCCGCCTAAATTTACACTTATTGGTTAGTGATTAACATTGCATACGCTATTGGTTTACTGTATTTAAATTAGCCTTGCTTCCTATGTAAATTAGCACGCATGCTCCTTGGGGGGGGGGGGGGCAAGTCTTTTCGGTCCTGAATTGAGTTGGTGGTCGCGATCTCCCCTCGCCACATTTACCTTTCACCCAGTTTCTGCAGTTTTATCAAACTTCATGCTTTTCTGGCCACCATCCAGTCTTTGGTGCCAAGATGTTCCCTTTTATCGGTCTGTTAGCTCTTCTTCGAGGTTAGAGCCGTTAGTTTTCCACAGTTTGTTATCTTTTAGCTCCCTCCGAAATTCCTTTCCCAAGGCACAAGTGGTTAGTAGTTTTGCTAACTGGAAAATTACATCAGAGATACCAGTCGAATTAAGCGGAGCGACCAGTCAAACCAAGAGAAGTAATACCAGGACTGTCCCCCAGGCAGTAGGTGTGGGGGGATGGGGCCGAGGCAAGGCCGCCCTGTCTCCATGCGGCTCCCTCCCTCACCCTCACTCCAGGGTACTGTCCGGTCCTGGGTCCTAGCGACCGTCGCTCTGCATTGTGGTTTTAGCACCCAGGCTGTTTGAGACATCTTGTTGTTTTGCACTAGCAATTCTCTACACCCAGACCTGACAGAAACCCCGTTTTTTTCCCCCTTTGGGCTTTTATAGCCTGCAGCTGGGTCCATTTTCAGCTGCTGTTAACACTTCCTTGGTTATAGCCCTGTTACCCTCTGCTCTCATCTCAAGACCAGGATGGATGCTGCAGCTAGAACATGCTCATGTTCTCAAAAAAACAAAGAAAAGGAGGTTTTTATGAACAGGGATGGATGTTGCCTCTTAGACCTCCCCTCCATCCAGTTCCAGGAGGAATGGCTCCTTTCAACTCTAATTTATTTCAGAGTTCGAGGGCCAAGCAATCAAATTTCACCTCTTTCCAAAGATCTCTGTACCTGTTGCTTTCCCCGCAATCAGGAAAATATTTCAATGGTGCAATCGGCTCAATCCTTTAATGAGCACCAGGCAATTCACTGGAAACTCCTAATGCAGATTAAACCACTTGGATGCTATTAATATCATCTCAGATTTTGCAAAAAACCTCTCTTCAGCCTTATTCAGGTGTTCACCATCATCCCTTCATCGTGCAATGGGTAGCACTGACTTTGAGGGATGCTGGGGAACCACCAGCAGTTCTCTTTATGGAGTAAAAATGCAGCATGAGATATCTTTTATTTATTAAAAATTCATATTGAGAAGGTAAGTAACTCCAGAGGATTTTTTAGAGGATTTTTGGAAGGATTTTGTAACATCAGCCCTTTACTGGGCTTTCCAGAAGCGTGAAGCCCCACTAATTCACTGCAAGGATGGCTGTTATTATTGCAATGGCTAATTTAGTGATGAGATTAAAAAAAAGAAAGGGGTGAGCACCAACGAAAGAAATGCAACATGCTGGGAGTTTGCTGGCAATGCTCAATGTATGAGGCTTGGGAAGAATAAAGTATGCTTTTTGCTGCTCACACAACGTTCCCAAACTGCTCCTAGAAAGATGGTGAATGGGGACACTGCAAGATACTCAGCGTGGAAGTGCCAATAATTAGTGTGGCAAAAGAATCATTAACTCCCCCAGGGCTCCAGCCCCCTCTTCTCCCTCAGAGCCAAACCTGGGCCAAACAAATCCCTGTTTAAAGCATGTTGCAGTGATTAAAAAACCCCAGCCAAGAGGTGAGCAACCCTTAACGGAGGAGATCAGCCACAATGTCTTGCACAAAGCTCCTTCTGCTGCCTTGGGGTTTCCTAATTTGTCTCAAGCAAATAAAATAATAATAATTTAAAAGGGTTGAAAACCACAGATTTAAAGGAGAACAAACTAGATGCAGAGAGCTGGGTAAAAGTGATGGAGCTGCAAGGCTTTTTCTCACTGTATTTTTGGGGGATTTGAGTATCAGAGGGTTTGCAGGTCCATCCCACGCAGGAGAAGGCTGTGGATGCTCGTTACGCAAATAGGGAGCACAAAAGGCTGCCCATGGGAAGCATTGGTACCTGCCTGCTCCAGAGCCCTTTTGCATTGGATTCGGTCCCTAGCACAAAGCTGGGACTCTCCTCCTTTCGCTCAAAGCCTTTGCTCCCAGGCCTGGGATGTTTTCAGCTCCCCCGGCAATCCCAAACACTGACTGCTGTGCAAATGTCAGACCCTCCTCATTTATCCACCCCTCTGTGCGGCTAAGCAGAAAAAAAAATCAAGAAAGTGGTGTTTTTGTTTAGAGAGCCCCGCAATCGGAGTGTGCTATATAATCAGCGGGCTTAGGGAGAAAAAAGAAATATATGCAGATCCATAAACAAAACTCTGCAGGAAGGAGTTTCTTCAATCACTTTTTTCCAGCGGGCTCTATTTGTGTGCTAATTATGAGGAATTTGGTTTTTTGGAGAGTTACAGCAGCACCATCAAAACCTGCTGATATTGGAATATCCAGAGAAAACTCTTCATTGTGGATGCAGGGAGCTTAGTCCCCTCTGGGCAGCAAACCTCGGATCCCAGCCTAGTCCCCAGGAAGCATAAAGAGAAATGGGTTTTTGCAGTCGTGCTTTGCACAAAGCATCCTCTAATTAACCTAAAATTTCCCCACAAACAGACAAAAGCAAGTGGAAAAATGCCTGGTGACCTCCCTCGCAGCAGCGGTTATAACCCCAGATGAGTTCAAACACAGAAATGCAGCTTCATTTCTCATGCAAACCTGTAACCAGAAGGAGCCTTTTATTGATCAAGTTTTCTGCCATGCTCAATGTGTGATATCCACCACACCACACTGCCCGAGCCACCAAGGGCTGCCATCCCAGCGATCAGTGCTGCCCTGGTTTATAATATGCCGCACTTCGGTGGAGGTTGGATGCACCTGACATCCAAAACCTGCATCTTTTGCAACCAAAACCTGCAACGGCTTCTCCAAAAGCTGCATCTCACCAATGGGAAAAACTACGCAGCAGGTGGCTAGGGCAGAAGGGGCAACTCTTTCCCCCTCTTCATCCTCTAAGAGGGCAGAAATAGCTGAAAAATGGCCTAAAGGAGATGCTGGTCAAATCCCATTTCAGCTGGCAATTGCTTTAATTTTTTCTGGAAG
Source organism: Nipponia nippon (assembly GCF_047370975.1). NCBI lineage: Eukaryota > Metazoa > Chordata > Aves > Pelecaniformes > Threskiornithidae > Nipponia > Nipponia nippon. The sequence continues at coordinate 5,225,626 of NW_028262344.1, read as the reverse complement.
TGAATCTCCATATTGCCCATAAATACCCCATTTTTTTTGCTGCATCCTAAACCGCCCAGTTCTCCCTCATTCATTTTGCAGGGACAGAAAAACCCACCTCCAGCCATCAGCTGCAAACTTTGCAAACCCAGGACAGCCCAAATTCACCCCAAATTCGTCCAGCCACCAAGGTCACCACGCTCAGGGGACCACACTGGGCCTTTCGGTTCATCCCAATGCCTTTTCCAAGCCCTCTGTTCTTGGAAATTTGCCTCTTTACTGTAAACATTCAAGGGACTATTTTCTTTTGCTGGCCTGGAGGCAATCACACCCTGGGGTAAATGGAAGAGCTGGATACCCCATGCAAATCCTCTGCTCTCAACCAAGAGGTTTTCCAGCACCATGAAATCACGAGGAATTCTCCCAAGTCAAATATCCAAGTGGTTTAATTGCAAGCAATGCACCCACAAAACATAAACTCTTTTAAACTATTTCACCCAATTCTTCCAAACACAGAAGAAAAATAAGGGGAAGGTGCTACTTACTGCTATTTTCACCTCTTCTGACTTAAAACAGATTTTAAGTGGCTGCTATAGGGTAATGAATTAGTGCTGGCGATATGGCGGCACAGCTGTAATAGAGGCTTTCCGCATAATTTTTGCCCCTTTCTCCACACAATCAGAAAAAAAAAACAGCTGCTTGGACCAGCTCAGACCTCAAAGTGCTCCTTCACACATGTGTTATTCTGATTGCTTTTATTCAGGGCCCACAAGCTTCAAATCACTGTAGTAGCTGACTCTCTTTGAGGGGGAATTTATCTTCCCAGGAGAAGGCCAATTCTCCATCCACACAATAGCTCTGTGATTGCCAACCATTTCCCTGCAGCATACTCACTCCCCTCTTCAAACCTGATATATCTGCCATTTTCCAGTGTTTAATTTCTCTATTTACATGTGCAATCAGGGGCTGGAGAGGGAGGGGAAGGCACATTTCAAGCCCAGCTTAGGAAGTTGCATCGTGGGTCGACCTTGAGAGTATAAATACGAAATTGCAAATAAAATAAGTGGCAAAGCTGAAAGTGGTCGCCGGAGTTTGCTTTTCACATCTTGCTGTTGCTGACATTTGGAAATAGCAGTATAGATACAAACATACATTTATTTATCTATAAATATTTATATATATATATTTATGTTGGTTATATATTTATATATAACACCTGCAAAAGGCCAAAAGAGCTGCTGCAGCAGCTCATCTCCTGCTGCCACAAAGCCAAGGTCAAATCCTGCCTTGGGTGACAAATTTGGGCAAACCCAAGGCAGGAAAGGAGGAACCCAAAAAGCTCAGAAAATGGGTAAGAAAAATGGGAAAGTTGGATGTCTTGGCCTCCTGTTCTGCATAAAATAAATGCAACTCTATCGAGACTGCCTCTGAAAATTCAGGGCTTTACTGACTTTTTGGAAGCTAAAATACCCATGGGATGAATATGCAGGTCCCAAGCCCCCAGGTAGGAGATGCTGAGTAAGATACGATACATTTCTAGCAAAAACAGCTCTAAAAAAACCATGAAGAGCAGCCAATTTGAGCATATTCAAGAGTAAAACCTGATTGCCAGAGCAGCCTGTACCATTGCAATTCCAGATCCTAAACCAAACCATCCCAGCTCCCTCCAGCCATCTAATTGAGCAAGAAAAGTATTGATTTTTACAGTCTATTCACTAAATCACCCTGAACTCCCTAAAAGCAAAGGCAAGCCATCTTCATCAGGCAATTTGCAGTCCTTCAAGCGTTGCAAATGTTAATGGTTACAGAAGAAACTTGATTTCCAAACAGAAACTCTTAACCTATCTATTAAATACAAGTCTTCATAACACCAATTACATACGCCAGCAGCTAAAATCCCCAGGTCTTGCCTGTAATTTTTCTAATAAACTTGAGAATTGCAAGCAGGCGGCGGCTTTATTGAATAGACTTTGCTTGAGTTATTAGAGAAGTCATTAAAGACTTGATAATCTGGCTTACACACGGGTAAGAGTTGTGTGGTTGTGCATGACAATTACAGGTAATGACTGGAGAGAATAAAATCGATAAGGAAAAGATTAAAACCAAAATATAATTTGTGATACCTTGCAGGGGGGATATTGGAATAATATATCAAGCAGCAGATTTAGGAGCTGGGTGGCTTTCAAAACTGTTTTGCCTAAGAGAAATGTTGGTCAATTTTTGTCCAGGGGGCTAAGGAAAATAAAAATCCATCTGTCAGCAGTAAGTGACTGAGATGAATGAGGATTTAACAAGCACGTACACACCCGCACCTACACCTACCCCATTTCGTGTAAAAAAAAAAGTTATCACTGTCAAGTGCTAACTGATGAATTTTTGTAGGGCATTGAAATATTTTCTCCTAAATAGAGAGGAATTTATTGCTTGCTCTCCAGATTAACAATACACATTTTTAGATGAAGAGACAAGTCAATTTTTATTAGTGATTTGAAGTTCGGGGTGGTTTTGTGCTCACTGTTAGCTTGGGTTCCCTGAAAATGCACGTGCAGGCATTCCAGCAGCTGCAGTACATCTGCACACACAATCTCCTAAGAGCCCGAATGGATTCATGCATTGATTTTCCATCAGCATGAATATATGCATTTTTATGCTGTCTCATGATATAATCTCCAGGGTCTGTCCTGAGTCTGGTTTTGGGGCTCACAGGGCAGAGCTCCCTCCGCTGCTGTCCCCGCACCACTGGATTCCCCCTCAAGGTGAACAAATTACAAAACTCACTAACCAATAATGTATATTCAAGAGTTTTGCCAGTAAAATTCAGCAGAAAACCAGTGTGAAACAACTTCTACAAATGAAAGCAACCCTGTCTCCCATACCTGGAGAGGCTGCTGCACAAGAGAGGACGTCCCGCAGTGAACCCCCCTATGAATTCCTGGTACGAGCACCCACTTTTGGGTGATGGATGGAAATGTTAATGCATTTCACATACAATTCCAACATAAACACAATGGAGAAGTCCACGCTTGGCTGCATGGTTTTGCCAATATAACCATGAGCAGGTAAGAGCACAAGAAAGCATCAAGTAATTCAGCACCATCAAACCATGCCAGCAGCAATGGTCTTTCCAGTGCAGCCCAGTCTCACTGGAGAACTGTTTTAAGCTACTGGGATAAAGCACTTTTGCTGGGATAAGCTGCATCTCCACCAGGAAGCACTAATCCAAGGTTGCTCCCATATAGACCTGCAACCCCTTATGAGTGGGCAAATCCTCCATGGCTCATCCAAGGTGGCAGAACAAGCCAGAGGTGAACGTGCAAACCCACGCTCATGGACCGGGCTCTTAGAGATGCTCTTTAAGTGTATTTTTTGTCTGCTATGAGCTTGCAATGCTATTTCCTACAAAAGGCGTTGGCATTATGGCTTTTGCCTCCCTGCAGACCACAAATACCTCCCATATTTGTGTAACTCTGCAATGCCTGTGCAAGGAACACCCTTATTTGTCTCATCATCATCGAGAGCATTTCCAAAATGCTTCGCTGCTGTTGTGCTCTCTTCCTCATGCTGATGCCCATCAAGCTGAGATATATCTATGGGGTAAACACCATTTCAGCTCCAAGACTGGGAATTAGGCTGGATCCATTATCAGAAATGGATAGTGGTTTAGTGGATCCATGGTTCAGAGGCAGACTTGGCAGTTTAACAGTTGGACTCGATCTTAAAGGTCTTTTCCAACATAAATGATTCTATGATACTATGAAATATCACTTCATTTATCTGTTCCTGGAAAATAGATAATTAATGTAGTATTGGGCCAATTGTGCTGTTCTGCAACCAACTAAAAGCAGGCGAGGAGCCTTGAGTAACCCTAAAAACTCACCACCCAGAAATACATATTTCAACACAGGAGACAAACATCCCCTTTGTTATATCCTAGCCAAAAGGGATGCAAGTGGTATTGTGCATGATGACTTGCATGGGTATTGCTTTATTTATTCCACATGGCAGGCGTGAAGCTGCTTATATCCCCAGGGAGAAAAAGCCAACCCAAATAGGCAGGATTATTTCTTTTTCTCAGCTGTGCCCATTGCAGAATTGATTCGGCCGACAACCTGTGAAATACAGCTAATGAGCTTGGGTTTCTGTTGCCCTGGGTTGCTCCAAGGATGAGATTTCCTACCCTCTGATGTGTCAATTTTCCACTTCCAAATTCAGTCTGGGTTGTGGAAACACAGCATTAGCCGTGATTGATGAGTATTAGCACAGAAAGAAAAATATTATCAGAAATTTGAAGTACTTATCCTTCTTTGGAATAAGCCGAGATAGAATGAACACAATACTGTATAGCTTTAAAAGCAGACAAAAGAAAAAGAAGGTGAAATGTTCTCCACAAGCAACATGACTTCAGCTTTGGCAGAAAAATATTTTCTAGGCTTAGATCGTACAGAAATACAGAGCTTTCCCAGTTACTTTGATGGACAGGAAAAAGAGGGTTATATTTTAGAGGTATAACTGAGTCCAGGCAAATGCCCACTGTTATAACTTAGCATCCCAACAGAAAGAAAAAAGTCAGTTGATAGGGAATTAATTAAAAATTAATTTTTAAGCAAGCAAGCTATCATGGCTATTTAAACACCACAAGCATCACCTGGACAGAATGTCTCCAGCCGCTCAGAGACTCCTCCAAACACCCAGGGTCAGGAGGCAGCTCTCGAACAGAGCAGACGGTATCTCACTGCAATAGAGATCCGATGGGAAACCTCTTCTGCTCACTCACTGCACAGCTTTGATCCCTGCAACCTTTTTAAGTGCAACACAAACAACCACCTATCGCAGGTGGCACAAAACTAGACATATTGAAAAGCGATGACAATTTCATCTGCTCATGCAGAAGCAAAGACAAAATTGGTTTTCCAATTTGGGCTCCCATCTGTATTAACTGGAAATGCAAATGCTGAGCAGTTTTTAAAAACAATATTGCAAGCCAGTACAAGTGAGCACTAGCTACCCAGAGCGTTTGATTTTAATAAACCAATCAAATAAAACCAGTGGGAGATGAAGGCGTTATGCAAACCATTAGCATGTAAGGCACATGCACGCCACCAGGAAGGCTCCGTGGACCAGCACGGATTATTCATCTGAAAGCAACTTCTTCACCGAGGGAGCATCAGATGCAACCAAAGAGCCAACAGAGCTGTCACGGAGCTTGTCAATGGACGTTGGCCCTGGCTGAGGGTGATGGAAGAGCTTCACCCCCATCCAAATGGAGGGAATGTCTTATAATTCAGCTTATAAATCCCTGCAGCCTCCTGCTCCTCGCTGGAGACAGAGGTGTTACCCCAGAGCAAGGGCAGGTGATGAGCTGCAGGGAGGATGGGTGGTCAGACGCTCAATGCACCGACAAAACCCCTGGAAAGCAGGTTAGGAGTGAACAGCTTTGCCCTAGTGTCCTGGATGTCTTCCAGTTTAGTCTTAGCAGAGGGGGAAAAATTACCTTTGAAGAACTCCCTTGCAAAAGGAAACGAAGCTATTTTCTATTGGCATCGTCACGGCTAAAATAAACTTAATGGTGGAGACTTTGCTCCACCAGAGATGGGATCTCAGCCCCAAAAATAAGTCCCTTGTTACCTCAGGAGGAAAGCAGCAGCGCTTCCTGCAGATGTTGGGAGGCATTCAGCCGTGGATAACACGGAAATCAGGATGCCAGCTCTGCAGTTTGAATATATCCTCTCCCTGTTACCCCCCCGCTAGCTGCATGGCAGAGCTGAAAACACCAAGCAGTCACATCATGCAAGCATTTAAATCCAGGAAGGAGCACACAGTTGCTGTAAGTTGTGATGGTGACTCATTAGGATACATTAATTTTCCTCCTTGAGATCACCCAGACCATCCCGAGGGCTGCACGGAGAGCATGGTAATGGCCTTACCGTCTTCAGCAGCGTCCGGTTGTCCCTGAGGCTCCCCACCATGCCAATGAAGGAGATGCCAAACATGGTGAAGCCCAGCAGGAGAAGGATGATGGCCAGAGCCAGGAAGATCCCTTCCAAGGTTTTGTGTTTTTGCCTTTCCACTTCGGCATAAATCCCAACGCACAGGATCACAAGGCCGAGGATCTGCAAGGGAAGCACGGGATGGGATTCAGATGCCAACAGAGAAAAAGCAGAGGCTTCAAGGGAGAGGTGGAAGATGTCCCAGACAGCCAAGGAAAACCCACCCAACTCCGGGACATTTAACATCCAATCCCAAACGGTGCCGTCAGCGCTTGGCACATCCCCTTTGCTCAAGGCTGGGCTGCTCAGCCTCTGGCTGGGAAGAGGACATATCATTGCAGCATGATCAATCTATCTGGACAGCTTTAAGCTAGGTTTTTCCTCTCCCCTTCCTGCCTGTTTCTTTACGGTCTGTCTGGATGTTCAGCTTGGCCCTTGCCTTGGGTATGATAGACCCAGAAGCTGATAGTCATTAACACCAACAGCCCACCTTCTCAAACTCCACCCTTAGACAGGACAATCCCCAAAATGACTCATTTCACTCCATCATTTTTACACCTGGCTTGAACACCAACATGCACCCAAACCCACAGCGAGCCGCTTGCCCTCTCTTCGCACGCCAGCATCAACAATTAGAAACGAAGCTCACTGCACCATTACAAAGCGCTTTTGATCCCTGGATGAAAAGTGCCATAAAGAAAAGCAACGGATTATTTATGACAGCCTTCCTCCCCTCTCTTCCCTTTCAATGAAACAGCCCTAATTGAAGTAGAGTGCCTAACGATGCCAGGATAAAGCAGGGCTCCAAAAAGGGCTGTTTGCATCCCTTCAGCTCCTTCAACATCAAAGCCAGCAACGCGATCCCAAGCGTTTCGTGCTGTCAGGAGCCGTTCGCATCGCAGCCGGAGGCGAGCGGCTTCTCAGCCGGCACCGAGCTGACACCTGAAAAGGTCAGCAAGGAAACCAAGGAGCATCTGGAGCCCTCTTCATTCTGCTTTTTGCAGCCCTCCCCACCCCAAATCACAGCGGGATGCTCCTGGGGGGAAGCCCCCGGCCACAGACACCCCCACTCAAAAACCTACATCACCAAAGAGGAGAAAAAAACTCCTTTTTTTGCTCCTTTTCCATTGCTTTCACCTTTCCAAAAGGCTTTATTGCTCCTAATGAGTTTTCTCAAAGACTTCCTGCTAATTCACGCTGACAATTCAATCCTTAATTTTCATGCACTATCTTTGCTTTTTTGGGGAGCTGATTTTCTTCTCTACTCTGCCTGGACACTATTTCTGGTGTGTTTTTGTAGCTAGTTTATGTCTATCAATCACTGTCTGCTTCCAGGCTCCATCTCATCTATAAAGGAATTGAAATCTCTCAGAAAGTGAAATTTAGACTTGTGATGTTTTACAGACAGTTTAGTTATTTGAAACTAAACAGGCAGGCCTATTTTTCTGATAACAAGCTTTTAATCACAGTTTCATCTTTATACTCTGTTTTAAGCATCTGATACAAAAATTCACGGATGCTTCTCCTCACAGTCTGAATCCCCCCAAGGGAGAAACGGACTATTCAGAGAGTCCTTGAAACTCAATAGCAACGAAGTTACTGTTAAGCAGGTATCCTTTATTGCAGCGCTGGGCAGCACTGGGGATTCTCCACCATAAGTGCTCCGCCGATTTGGTGGACTTTCAGAGATTATATACTATAAAGTCCTACATATTCACAGGATTTCCGAGAAATCATTTACATAAACATGAGATTTCCTGGAACTTATTAACATATGCAAATGTCCGATCCGCATGCGCAGTCGTCTCCCGTGGTGGTCTTTGGGTGGTCATCGGGGTCTTCAGATGAAGGCTCGTAGTCTTCTTCACTGTGCTCGCTGATTGACCTTTGCTTCTGCGCAAACTCAGTCCTAGGATCACGTAAACGGTGTCCTTCAAGGCTGCTGTTGTCATTCTTTTGTGACCTCCTATCTTCCATGTATTTGTTCTCCCAAGGCCCAGTTGTCTGAGATGGGATTATCCCGGAGCCCCCTTATCTTACAACCATTCTAACTACTCCCTAAATCACAAAGGCCTTTCTTTTGCTTAGTTAAGTGACCAAGATATTTAAATATACTCCTTGCCCCTAGGCTTTTCAGGAGGCATTTTGAGGCAGTGGCTTTGTCTATCTTGGCTTTAACCCTTTCACCGGGAGGGGGTTCAAGGGCTGGATGCTCCAGGGACTGAGGAAGCAGTGTGCATGGGATGGGCTTCACCTACTAGCAAGGGAGAGAAACCGAGGAGGGTTTTTCAGGATGGACACATGCATTGCTTAAAAATAGCTTTTCGAGGGCTGAAAGTATCCTTGAAAAATGTAAAGCACATGGCATGCGTGAGGCTGCTGCAGAGCGGTGCTGGTCCTTCCTCCCAGCATCACCACAGCTATCCCTTTGGCAGGGAAAGCCCCCACCAATACCATGCATAACACCCGTCTTTTTTGGAGCGGGGCACGCACCGCTTATTTGCCATGCAAATGTGATGGGGAAATGCAAGTGCAATGGGGAAAAGGCGCTGCACGGCATGGGGAGATACTGCTGGCAACCCAAGCCACGCTGCATGGCTTTTTTGGGGTTTCATGGCTTAGAAAAGGCTGCGTGCTTTGCATGCCCAAGGAATTCAAACTAGTCCCTGGGACTAACAAGCAAATATTGAGCTGATCCACCTGAATTTCTTGCCTCTCTCCTTGCTTAGCTCCTAGTTTAAAAGGTCACCCAGCCCCTTGCAACCTGCTTTGATAAGGGTTAGCACTGCAGGCTGGGCCCCAGCCCATCTCCACACCCCACTGGCTAAAAAGCACCCTCTGATTAAAAAAAAAAAAAAAAAGTTGCTTCTACTCAAAGCAGCTTAAAGTACAAGAAAGCATCTTGCAAAGCAACACGCACCTCGAGGAAGGGAATGGATCTACTGGCACATCTCCCAGCAAAGGCAGATTGCAAAGGAAAGCTTGCTTGAATATAATGAGTTTGGGAAGGACAAGCAGGGAGCAATGCTGTTGCAAGATGGGTGGCAAAGGGATTTGGATGGAAAAGAGCTGGGGAGAAAGACCAGCATTCCCTGAAAAACAGCGTTTCTGTGAAAAAAATGGTGGATTTGGAGCAAACCAGTGACATCAAAGTCTTTGCCAGGACCTATGCAGCACCATAAAAAACTGCAAGGGAAATAGCCACATATTTCATCAAAAACCTGATCATCCTGTCCCCCTTCAGCCGGAGTTGAGCAGCAAAAGCAGCAGGAAAAGTTTGCATCACCCCTTGCAAAGCTTGACTGCTCTGGCTTCTATCCCTGGATTTCTCTGGCGGGGGGCGTTTTTGCCATACAAATTCAATCAGCATGGATAGTTTTGATTCCTGGTGTCACAACCCTTTTCTGCCACCCACACTCAATGACATGGTAAGGCACATAATGAAGTTTGCTGGTAAATCCTCTGTAGTTATATATTAATTGCCAGGTGATCACCGTAATACAGCGCAAACACCAGGATAGACAGCAGCTGGTAATTACAACTGCTCTGCTGTAGCAAACACTACACATGAAGGTTATCCCACTAGATCTCCAGCCGACCCGGGCTTTATACCCCCAGCAGTAGGTGTGTCATGTTATAAGGGGCGGAGACAAGGGAGGGTCGACCCTTAACTCTTTCCGTACAGCACGTGATCTTCCGGTCGCCAGCCCTTATCTTTACTACATTTCCCCCTCCCTTAGCTCCAGTAGTTCTGGATCTTGCTGGGGAAGCTGCGTGTAAAATAATCGATATATGGTAAGACTTATACAGACACGCATCCGTTACGTTCATAGATTTTGCCCAGTCCAGCCAGTAGTTCGTCGCGGCTCCCTCATTACTCCCCCACACCATCAGGATGCATAGGGAAATGGTAACCTGTCAAGATAAGACTCAATAGATTGATTAATGTCTATACGGTCGAATATTTCGACTGGGTACCCATTCTAGCGTCCCTTTCTCGGTTTGCACACACGCATACCCACGTCCCAAGCAACGGAGGGAATAAGGGCCCCCCATTCACGGGTTTGCAGGTCCCGTACTTGAACCAAAGGGTAAGGCCCTTCGTTCTCATCGAGCCGGAAATGTGCCTGGGTTGCAGTCTGGGTTTTATAGGTGTTCCCTCGAATGGTATGATTTAAGGTAATTAGTGCCGTCGTCAACAGACACTGTGCCCGAAATAAGGGAGGGTCAAGGGGAGGGGGAACCCCTGTTCCTGGGCTTATCTTTTCCCCCTCCCTAAGTCGGTCGAGTAACTCTTTTAATGTGCGGTGCGCGCGTTCTACAATGCTTTGGCCCGTACTGTTATAGGGAATGCCATGACTCAACTGAATATCCCAGCGCGCGCAAAAGTCCTTTGTCTTCTTGCTGACATATGCCGCTCCATTATCTGTTTTAATTTTTTGTGGGATGCCAAGTTGCGCCATACAGTCCTGCCAATGTAAAATAACTGAGAGAGCATTTTGTTTAGCATGCATAGTCGCTAAAATAACTCCACTGCAGGTATCAACTGTGACATGCAGATACTTACGTGGATTAAAGGGTTCATAAATCGTAACATCAGACTGCCATATTTGGTTGGGCTGCAACCCTCGAGGGTTTACCCCTGCCTCCCAGAGGGGACCTTTGGAACACACAGGACAAGCAGCAATCACAGAGCGAGCATCTTGCAACGTAATGCCAGCGAGCCTAGCTAAACCGCGAGCTCCACAGTGGAGGAGCTCATGCAGGCGGAAAGCTCGCCTTAGGTTAGAAGTTTCTTCAACCGCCAGTACGCTCTTTGCTAAGCTGTCCGCTATTTCATTCCCAGCAGAAAGAAAACTCGGTATGGAACTATGACTATTAACATGGATAGGACAGACAGGAGCGGTTCTCATTTGCAGTGCGGTGAGCAACATTCCGGCAATCTCTGACGTTGCCCCAAGTGCCCATCGGCACTTCTTCAGTAACTTATATACATAGCAAGAGTCTGTGATTAGATCCAAGGCCTCTTCGGGCCATTGAGTGAGAGCCATCCATACCGCCTTGGCCTCAAGATACTGCACGGATTGCCCTTGATCTTGATAACTAATGTGGGTCCACTGACCATCCTCCTGCCATGTAACGACAGCTTTCCCAGTAATCGATGACGCGTCGGTAAAACCGGTGCGGCCTCCGGTGGGTTGTTCAACTATGGCACTAGCTGGCAAAAAATGGAGTACCTGGATTATCTCCCCACAGGGGTGTGGTCTTAGACCTTCAATACGACCCGTAAATTCAGCTATCGCCGCTTGCAGGAGCCCCACTTGTGGAAGTACCAACTCCCACTGTGCCAAAGAACAGGGCAATGCGATGACCTCCGGGTCCTTCCCTGTTAAGTGTTGAGTTTGCCTCCGACAGCGGAGAATAAGCTGGGATAATAATGTTGGCCAAGAAATTAAAGCCGTCTTTGGTTTGCCTTGATACAACCAAGCAAAAGGCCAGCCTTTTTCACCATTATTTTGAATTAGTAAACCATGGCCAGCGGTATCGGTCATGTAAATCAGGGCAGTGACTGGTTGTTCAGGTGTAAATCGAGCGAGACCCCAATGCTGGGCTCGCTCCATAATTGTCCTAAGAATCTCCTGATGGTTTCTTGAAAGAGTCCTTGGAGCTAGGGGGGAATCTCCTCCTTTCAGGAGTTGATATAAGGTAGTCATTTCTGCCTCAGATATTGGAATAAAGTTTCTAAGCCACAATAGTTGTCCAATTAATTTTTGTGCCTCATGGAGTGTTGTCACTGTAGTCCGAATTTCAAATGATTGTGCTGTCACGCTTCGTGGCCTCAGTTGAGTACCTAAATACTTTACTGCACGCCCTACCTGTGTTTTCCGAGGCTCAATGTGTAACCCATGTCGCTCCAAACTGACTATCAGCTGCACGCGTGCCTTTTCCAGTAACTCCTCTTGGTTGGACGCCAATAACACGTCATCCATGTAATGGAAAATGATGACCGTAGGGAAATTTTCTCGAATAGGGCGTATCGCAGCAGCTACAGCAATTTGACACAAGACTGGTGAGTTTTTCATGCCCTGGGGTAACACCTTCCATTGATATCTGGCGCACGGGTGTTGATTGTTAGGCTCAGGAACAGTAAAGGCAAAGCGTACTCTATCTTCTTCATGCAAGGGAACACTAAAAAAGCAATCTCTAATATCTATAACCACTATTTGATAGTCAGGTGGAATCATGGCCGGAGAAGGGAGGCCCGCTTGTAGCGGACCCATGTCTTGTATACATGCATTAACTGCGCGTAGATCATGTAGCAGTCGCCACGCTCCCGATTTTTTCTTTATCACGAAAATGGGGGTGTTCCAGGGACTTGTAGAGGGTTCGATGTGTCCTGCGTCAAGTTCTCGTTGTACCAATTGTCGAACAGCCGCCCTCTTTTCCTCTGTCAATGGCCACTGCTCTACCCACACTGGTTTATCTGTCAACCAGGTGAGTTTTAATGGGCGGACACAGGCAGTGGCCATTATGATAAATTTGTACGCAGCACTATATTCATCTTCTGCAAGCAACATCGTCCCAAGATGACAATGGGTAACTCAGCAATGACAGGGTTACACCATGCTACCCTAGCTTGTCCAGATTCCGGATCCTTCAACATAATTTGCATTGGGTTCCTGCTTTGATGCGAGGTCTGCATGCCTCCCACGCCTTGCAGCGAACCTCTCGGTTCGAGTGGCCAATCATCTGGCCATAGATGTGATGGGATTACTGTAACATCCGCTCCTGTATCTAAAAGGGCTCTTAACACGAGGCGTGGTGTTCCCCCCAACTCTGGGAGCCATGGGGTAACTATAATATCTACTTCTGGTCGTGTGGTCATGTTTAGGGTGAGTGCCACATACGGCGAGGCTCTATCCCCAGCCTCCTCTATTGCGCGCTCCCATCTCCCCAAGGCAGCTGAGTTGGATATTGCATCATTGGGACCGCAGGCGACTGTGCTGGTCCCGGGGAAGGAGAGACTCCCTGTGCCATACATTGCGCTGCTGTCGTCGGGCCTGTTGAGCTGATCACTGGGGCAGGTGGGGATGGCACGGCCCTCAGCCATCCCCTCTTCTCGTTTCCCCAGCCCGGTCTCCTTTGCTGACTCCCCGATTTGCACTGTCGAGCTCTGTGGCCTAGTCGCCCGCAGCGCCAGCATCGTAGGTCTCTCTCTCCTTCCCCTGTTCCGGGGGTGTTTATTTTTGAAGGGCATTGTCGCGCCATGTGTCCTTGCCCCCCACACTTATGGCACATAAGTCGTGCGTCTCGGCAGGCCGCATGGACTGCGGCCACTACCGGTTGCATACTTTGCGCCTGCTCCTGTTCCAGCACATAACGAATCATCTGTGAAAGCGTGGTCCCTATGGGTAACTGTCTTAGCAACACTGCAGTTTGTGGGTTTGCTTGCGTACGTGCACAGTCAAGCAATATTGCCTCCTTAGCCTGCTCAGGAAGTCGAGCAACCTGGAGCGCCGCTTGCAGCCGGTCTAAAAACTTTGTGAAGGGCTCACTTAACGATTGCCGTATTTGGACCCATGGAGGCTCCCTTTTATCAAGAGCTGCGATGATGCGTATTGCTTCCTGGGCAGCTTTCGAAGATGCAGCAAAATCGCGCCCCCGCATTCGCTGAGCCTGTGCCTGAGGAGTTGCGAACTGCCCTTCACCCATCAGCTGCTCTAAAGTCACTCCTGCCATGGGATGGTTGGCCTGTTGCGCCTCAATAACAACTTGGGTGCACCGATTCCTCCACTCCTCCCTAAACAATACCATCATCGAGGGGGTCAATACGGCCCGCATCAACTGAATGATATCAAAAGGTGCAAGCGGCGTTGCAAAAACACAGTCTAATAGGACTTGGGTCTCTGGGGAATTTAATCCATGACTTTTCACCGTTGTGACCAATTCTTTCACCAACTTTGCATCTAACGGTTGCCACTCATATCCTCCACCTGGGGCTGCTCGGATAGGAAATGCTTGAATCGGAGGGGCCTGGAATCGCACTCCTTCCAAGACACAATTTTTTGCAATCATCTGCCAATCTGTCCCGTTTGCCCTCTCTTTCGGCATTCCCCCTGGCATAAGACTTTCCGCATTTGCCACCACCCCTCTCAATCGGCTGATCAATGCCTCGAGTTCCCTTGAAACCTCGTTAGTCCGTCTCGGAAGCGGGGGCGGATGAGCAACAATCGAGGATCCCTCGTCACCCCCTTCGCCCTCACTGCTATCAGAGCTCATGGGGTAATCGTGTACAGGCTCCCTCCACTGTGAGGGAATACCAGTTTGATTTCCCATTGCCCTAGGGATAGGGGTTCCCTCTGGTGGCTCAGGTATCACTGGCAGTGCCGGGGGAGCCCTACCACCCACCCCCCGATGTCCTGCGCTCCGCTCTCTGTGTGTCCAGCACTCGTCGATCACTGGGATACAATGGGGCGTCCTCAGGTGTTTTGCCTTCTTTTTCTCCTTCCCGCCATCTTCCTTCACGTAGTTCACGATACTGCTGGGATCCCACATCAGCCCCCGGGACCCAATCCAGCAACCTATCAGTCAGCTCCCTTTCCACACATTGTTGCAACTCGCCCCAGGGGCATTGAGGAAGTGGCAGATCCGCCGGTGCAGGAGGTGCCGAAGGTTCCGTGGGCGGCCGCTCTAAACTCCCCACTTGTATCGGGAACACCTTTCCCGACTCCTTTGTTCCCGCTGCACCATAGTCTCCCTGCACCTCCTCTTCCTCAGTTGGCTCAGCCCCCAGTAACAACGGTTCCGTCTGTGTCCCACAGGCCACTCCTTCCCAGCCAGCCTGGGTCCCCTCCGAAACTAAACTTGTTGGCTTTTCGTTCCCAGGAGATTCCTGCCCCATCAGCACACCACGTGCAGCAGGTCGGCGCCGCCTTGCCGCAAACCCCCGCTTGAGCACCCTTGTCGTTACCGACTTTAGTACCTTTATGAGTTCCGCGAGCTCCATCGCTGTTGCCTGATCACGTCGGGGTCACCACTGTGTAGCAAACACTACACATGAAGGTTATCCCACTAGATCTCCAGCCGACCCGGGCTTTATACCCCCAGCAGTAGGTGTGTCATGTTATAAGGGGCGGAGACAAGGGAGGGTCGACCCTTAACTCTTTCCGTACAGCACGTGATCTTCCGGTCGCCAGCCCTTATCTTTACTACACTCTGCAATGCATCTAAGAGAAAAAGCAAATCTGCTCTTACCCTCTAACGAGAGGATGATTAACCCGTTTCTATATTACAATAACCACGCGATTGAACTGTTACCAAAAATAGTAACTAAGAAAACTCTCCAAACCAAATGATAGTTTAGAAAGCCGACATTGGTTTATTGCAGCGCCGGGTGCATGGGAGATCTCTTCTCCTAACATACACACCGAACAGGACTTCCACGATACGTTTATACACAAAAACTGCAAAGCTCATTCTCTTTACAATGATTGGTTAGTAATTTGCATGATGAGATTATGGACAAGTTTCTAAAGCCTCAACCGTCCAAAACTGGTTTTAGGCAGACATGTAACTGCTGCAGAAGGCCCTGTCCAAGTATCAAGGTCTTTTTCTGTTTTGGTATCTCTTCTAATTCGTCCCCAATGCCAAGCTTCGACTGGACTCTTTTTCCATGTAAGACATAGAGTCAATAATCCTGAAGTTACTTGTCTAGTTACTGTACTAAGCTGTAGTCGGGTAGTCCAATATCCATCCGACGTGACCCATGTCGTGTAACCTGGGGATGGAATTCCTTGTCTACAATCCCCAGTTAAAAAATCTCGTTTCTTACAACGATACATTATCATCAAAGTAGAATTTAGGATTGATATTTTACTTTGATTTAAAACATTGGGGCATCTCCAATTGGTTCTGCTAATGTTGTAAATAGGCTTCGCGCTCCAATTAAAGCACCAATCTACATTTCCCATATATTTCCAATATCCTTTTAAAGGTTTGGTCCAGGTTTTAAGTTTTTTCCTAAGGTTGGTACACTCCGGGATGGCAGGTATATTCATCATACTGTTACAAACACAAAATTGTGGGAATGGCCCTCCTAATCCAGATACATAGCTTATGTAGCCAATCTCCAATGGTGTACAACCTCGGGGACATGTCCCATTCCCGGGTGTCAAAGTTTTGCCTGTGTCTTCAAATGTTAAGGGGTCTTATAAGACTTCACTCTCTCTATACCTACATCTATTCTCCTTATCTAAATAGCAGGTAACGCTAGCTCATCTAGAGGCTTCTATGATCCTATCATAATCTTCCAATAAGGATGAATTCGTTGGAATAATACCCCATGGGATAGGCTGACTAGCTGAATGAGGAACTGGGATACATGCTGTAACACTGGTAAGATTACGCATTCTACCGAACCCTTGTATTAAAGTTAAAATTAAATTTTCGTGCATGTCTACGTTGGCCTCTCCGTCTGTATCAACTTCTGCACTTCCTGACATTACCGCAAGAGATATGATCCAGAATTTCATGATTCCCGAGTTAATTTTAAGCGTAAAGGTCCTTCTCGTTTGACAGTCCCTTCTGGTGTTGTGGCTGGTTTGATCCTGCTGTGATGTATCCATGGGGTGATTCCTTCTAGCTTGACAGTTGTGTAGGTGGTGAGTAAAACCAGGAAAGGTCCTTTCCATCTTTCTTTCAATGGTTTGTCTGACCACATCCTCAGATATACCCAGTCTCCGGGTTGGTCTTGATGCACAGGCACATCCAGGAATAGCGGTGCGCTCACAGTGACGTATCTATGGAAAGAGGACAGAACCTTTCCCAGAGAGATAACATACTCTTTCAGGTAATGTTTTCCTACGATTTCAGGATTAACTCCTGTTTCTGTTACCTGATAGGGTTTACCATATATGATTTCAAAAGGACTAACCTTCTCTTTAGTTCTAGGCTGGATGCGTATTTGTAGCAAAGCTAAAGGTAAAGCATCTGGCCACTTTATCTGAGCCTCTTGGCAAATTTTACTCATTTGTCTCTTTAGGCTTTGATTCATTCTTTCTACTTTCCCACTTGATTGAGGTCTCCATGGGGTATGGAGATCCCATTTTACCCCTAACACTTTAGCTAAATTTTGAATGGCTTCTGCTATGAAGTGCGGGCCCCTATCTGAAGACAGTCCTATAGGTACCCCAAATCTTGGTATTATTTCCTTAAGTAATACCTTTGCTACTTCTTTTGCTTTGTTGGTGCGACAAGGGAAAGCTTCCAGCCAGCCTGAAAAAGTATCTATCGTTACTAAAAGATACCGGTACCCATTTTGTCGCGGTAATTCAGAAAAGTCTATTTGCCAATAATCTCCTGGACTGTTTCCTCTCTTTGTTACCCCTGATAAAAGTCTTCGGGGTAAGTGAGGATTGTTCTTCAAGCATAATTCTCATTTCTTCACTATGCTTTTGGCTATCCCAGTCATTCGTACACTTAGTACTTGTGTTTTCAATGCCTCCACTATTGTCTCAATTCCCCAGTAAGTTGCCTGGTGTTGTCTATTAGCCAATTCACGCATAATTTCCTGTGTAACTATTACTTGATGTGAAGGAGTTACCCAACACCCTTCTGGGTTTTTATTTGCCTTCAGTAGGTTAGCCAATTGATTGTCTTCTGGCGTATACTGAGGACTCTTAGGTCCCAGCCTCTGGACCTTTTCTGGTAAAACTAGCAATATTCAATTTTCAGCTGCTGCTTTCGCAGTTTTATCTGCCAGTCGATTTCCTATATGCACATGACTCTTAATTGATGCACCTTGTAATGCATGATTGCCACTAGTCTAGGTAGATTTATTGCTTGTAATAATTGTTGGATCGTTGGCCTGTATTTGACTGGGGATCCTTGAGAAGTTAAGAGTCCCCTCTCCTTCCAAATGGCCCCATGAGTGTGGACTACCCCAAAGGCAAACTTTGAATCTGTCCATATATTAGCAATTCTGTCTTTTGACAATTCTAATGCTCTTAGGAGGGCTATGAGCTCTGCTTTCTGGGCCCATGTGTTGGATGGCAGAGCTTTAGCCTCAATTACTTCTTTAATGGTTACTACTGCATATCCTGCTTTTCATATTCCGTCCTGAATAAAGCTACTACCATCTACAAACAGATCCCAGTCCGCATTGTCCATTGGTATGTCTTTCAAGTCTGCTCTGCTGGAGTACGCTTGTTCCATCATCTGCAAGCAGTCGTGAATTAATTCTTCTCCACCAGGATCAATAGTTAGGAAGGTCGCTGGATTTAGGATGCTGGTTACTTTCAGCTCCACATCGTCTTGTTCCAAAAGAACGGCTTGGTATTTCAGCATCCGACTTGGTGACAGACAGTGTCCTCCTTTTTGTTCCAGAACCGCTGTAACAGCATGGGGCACAAACACAGTCAGTTTCTGCCTGAGCATCAATTTTTGGGCCTCTTGGATCAGTAATACTGTAGCTGCCACTGCTCAAAGACATGCTGGCCATCCTTTACTAACATTGTCTAATTGTTTTGAAAAGTACCCCACGGGCCTTTTCCATGATCCTAGTCTCTGGGCCAACACTCCTAAGGCAATACGTAGCCTTTCATGTATGAATAGTTCAAATGGTTTTTCTAAATTCAGGAGGCCTAAAGCCGGAGCATTCATTAAGGCCTGTTTCAATTTTGTAAACGCATCTCTGTACTCCTGAGTCCAAACAAGGAAGTTTCGTTCCCCTTGTACAGCTTCATATAAGGGTTTGGCAGTAAGTCCAAAATTCATTATCCACAGGTGACACCATCCAGCCATTCCAAGAAATGCTCTAAGCTCCTGTTTCGATTTAGGTTCTGGGATTTGACAAATAGCCTCTTTCCTTTCAGTTCCAAGACTGCGCTGGCCCGGTCCGGCATCCGGCTTCAGCTGGATGATTACCAGTTCTGCTGCTCAGGATCATCCTGGTGTTCCTGAAGCCCATACAAGAGGTGTTACCATGTTTTCAACTACTTCTGGTATCTCCTGCAACTTGGCTTCCTTCTGTAGCATAAACACTTGAACATCTAAAGCTTTATTTTCAGGGATGTGGATTTGGATTTTCCCTTTTGCAAAAGTAATTTGTGCATTCAATTTACTTAATATATCTCTTCCTAATAGCGGCATAGGGCAATCTGGTATATAAAGAAATTGATGGGTTAACATCCTTTTACCAATTCCAAACTTCAAAGGCTGGAAAAATGGCCGATTTTCTTTCTGCCCTGTGGCACCAATAATTTACGTGCTTTGGTTTACTTAAATTACCCTTGCATGTATTCAATACTGAATAAGTAGCTCCCATGTCTACTAAAAATTTTATTTTCTCATTCCCCAACTTTACTATAACCAGGGGTTCTGTTGGGGAGGGTTTCGATTCTTCCCCCAGTCCTCTTCAATCTGAATCTAACATCATCATGTTAACAGCCTGCCTCGGCACTCTCTCCTGCTGATTTAATCATGGACGTTCTCTTTTCCAGTGTCCCTTCTGCTCGCAGAAAGCACATTGATCCTCTGAGCAACAACGCTTAGGCAGTTTCTTATTTTCTGCCTCTAATGCCAATACATTACTTTCACTTGCAATCAAGCCACATTTTCTATGCACATCATAATTATCCCATAATGCAAAGAACAAATCCACATATGGTATCTCATCCCATTTCCCTTCACATCTGCAAAATAACATCAGCTGTAATATTGTATTATAATTTAAACTTCCATTTTTAGGCTATTTTTCCTGATCATCTAAGGTGTACACAGGCCACCAACGATTACAATATTTTACTGTCATGGTTTAATCCCAGCCAGCAACTAAGCACCACACAGCCGCTCACTTACTCCCCCCACCCCAGTGGGATGGGGGAGAGAATTGGAAGGGTGAAAGTCAGAAAACTCGTGGGTTGAGATAAGAACAGTTTAATAATTGAAGTAAAATAAAATAGAATAGTAGTAGTAATAATAATAATAATACAATAATAATATACAAAGCAAGTGATACACGACACAATTGCTCATCACCCGCTGACTGATGCCCAGCCTGTCCCCGAGCAGTGATCACTGCCACCTGGCCAACTCCCCCCAGTTTATATACTGGGCATGACACCATACGGTATGGAATAGCCCTTTGGCCAGTCTGGGTCAGTTGTCCTGGCTGTGCCCCCTCCCAGCTTCTTGTGCACCTGGCAGAGCATGGGAAGCTGGAAAGTCCTTGACCAGTGTAAGCACTGCTTAGCAACAACTAAAACATCAGTGTGTTATCAACATTATTCTCATCCTAAACCCAAAACGCAGCACTACACCAGCTACTAGGAAGAAAATTAACTCTATCCCAGCTGAAACCAGGATAATGGCACCTGATTTTATCGCACGGATTTGATGCCTTGGAAGGGGAAATTTTGACACTGAAAAGTAAAATCCAACCCACAGGGGTGGCATGGTAGGGGGAAATGCCAGGAAGGACAGAAAAGCAACCAGAGTGTTATCAGGGGCCTCAGACAAGAATGTACCCAAGGATTTGACTTTCCAACTGTGACTGGCATATCCTGGGGGAGTGCAGATAAACCCATTGAAACCAAGACAAGGAACCCGAGAACTCTACAAACAAAGGGATGAGCTAAGACAAGACCACATCTGGAAGAAAAGACTCAGAGTTCATGAAAAGAACACTGAGACACCTCTTCAATAACCACTAGGAACCACCAGGGACCATCGAAGACCCCCCCCCATGGAAGCCCTGGGAGACTCAGGCCACATGTGTAAAGACTATGCAAATACGATAATTAGTTCCAGGAAATAGAATGTATATGTATAGTAATTCCAGGAAATCCAATGCATATGTATGTAACGGGGATATAAGCTTTGACTGATGTAACATACGGCATGCATGTTAGGTGGAACTATCCCCCGTGCATCCAGCGCTGCGATAAAGAGAATGCCTGCTTCTTAATGCTACGTTGGTGTTAAGAGGTTTATTCCCGACTTCGGTGACAGGAGCACCTACCAAGAAGAGGGTGGCATAGGTGGACAGAGCAAATTTGATGCTGTAGAAACAGAGGTGGGAATTTCAGCACTCAGAGGCTTGAGCCATCCTTGCAGCTCTGGCGAGAGGGGTTTGCTCACTGCCCGCCGGACCCTCTCTGCTCCGGCTGGCTCCTGCCCTCCACCGCCCAGCCGATGCAAGCCTTGAACTTGGCATTTGGACTCAGTAAATCCCAAACCATTTTTTTTTTCTGTTATTGCCTGGCCAAGATACCCCTGCTAAAACCCTATTTACCTCTTGCAGGAATAACTCTCGCCCTAAGAAGCCTTTAGAGAGATGGATTGCAGGAAAAGTGCTGCAAAAACCACAACCATACCTGTACGAATAAGCCCCTGGGGGCAACGCAAACCCCATCCCCACAGCGAAAATATTGCATCTTAGCAGTTTTACATGAGTTTCCCTCGAGGATGAGCATCCAAGAAGAGCAGGGAGCATGGCACAGCATGGGGCAACGTTTAGACCACAAGCAGCACTGAGCTTGCCTTAATTAACTTTAATGTGCCCCAAGATGATATAGATGGAGATTTTGCTACTGTTGGCTACATAGCACTGGCCCTCGCCAGGGTAGGGGGAGGATTTCCCCATCCCAAGGATCTCTGAGCCATTCCCATCCTTCCTCGTTTCCATTTTTTGTACTTTTTTTGTGTTTTTTCTGTACAGTGACTTGTCCCCACTGCCAGAAAAGTTCAACTCACGTTTTTCCATACACATTGGTGGTGTGCTCTGGCCACTCCACCAGACACAACAGCCGGCCCGGCAGCTCGTCCGTCACCGAGTAGTAACCCTGGGGGAAAGCCAGCAGGAAAGCCAGGAGCCAGATGATGCCAATGACCACCTTGGTGGCAGTGGCCGAGAGTCGGGGTTGCAGCGGGTGGATGATAGCCATGTACCTGCAAGGTGGGAAAAGGAGAAATCAAGGCTGGAAAGCCCTGATGTTGCAGCTTTTGGGGCTGTTTTAAGTCTCCCTTTCATGGGAATCGTACTTTTGACACTCCCTTAATGCATCCTGGCAGCCCCTCACTCAGCACAATACAAACAGCATCGAATAATCCCTTTATGGAGGATTGCCCGGCCAATGCTCTAATTTTCTTGCAGCATCTTACCCTTGAGATTTGAATCCCGTTTGAGACGCTCATTGACTTTTAGCCGAAAAACAGCTTCGCTAATGCAACCAGCAACCAGCTGCTTCTGCAAAGACCAATTTGTACAAAGCCAGCCACAATGCTGCCATCTGGCAGCAGCCATTTTGGCAGCGCCTGGTAGTTTTGCACCCGCGCAAAATCATGTCTCTACGGTAGATCATGGTGCCAAGTGTTACAGGAGGAGAACCAAAAATAAGAGTGCTGGACAAGCATGGGATGGGTGATCTGAGATGCCACCTATATCTGCCCAGCTCCTGGGCTCTTTCCCTCGAACATCAGTTGTCATACATGAGGAAAGCTCCAGTGGTGATGAGGCGGATTGAATTTATCCCTCTGCAAATCTGGTTTTGCAAAGCTGGCAGCAGCCAGCAGCGCTGTAAGGATTAAGTGAGAACATCACAAATTTTTTATTTCCCCCCTGCTCCATGTCAAGCTTTGGAAGAGGAGAAACATTGCATCGCTCTGTATGTGTTATTGCCTGAGGCGTTTGCAGCCTCCTCTATTTCTCTCTTCATCCCTTCTCCGTCCGGAGGATGGACAGATATTTCTTTTAATTTTTTCCTAGATGGCAAATATTCCCTGTGTTGCATTTTTGGGTGGCCACTTGCAGGGGCAAAGACATAGGGATTAATATGTAAATACGCAGGAGGTACCACCATCAGCTCTTCCTCTGCCCCAGGGTACCAAACCTTATCAGCTTTGTGCAGCTGAAAATCCACCTAATCCACCTGATAATTATCCCTCAAAAATCTGTTTGGTACTTGAAATCAAAGCTGGTTAGAAAGAGCCAAAGCAATGGGTGTTAGTGCTGCTCTGGCACAGCGGCTGGTGATGCATCAAGGTCTCCTGGTTTCTGCATCTATGTTTCTCATTTCTTCCTTATCGTACTTGCAATCGGCTTCCCAGGACCTTGCAAGGACTTGTCTCCTTCCTCTTCCTCATCCTTCAAATGCCTGGTGTTGGCTGAGCCCCTCGTTAGCAGGTTTGCTGAGCTGGATGAGGTTTGGGTGGGCTTTATCACGGGGTTCAGAGCAGGTTACCCTGGGTTTATGCTCCCAAGCAGCAAGAAGTACATGTGCCCAAGTTTGCTGCCGGTGCTCGACCTGATGGTTCAAGCTCAAGCATGGAAATGGTGGAAAACGAGGGGTTTCCACAAAAGTTGGGCCATTTCTGTTGAAATACTTGCTTGGAGAAACATCTGAGGCTGAGACCTCAGGAAAGCAAAAGCCAGCGCTTAGAATCATAGAATCATAGAATCGTCAAGGTTGGAAAAGACCCTTAAGATCATCGAGTCCAACCGTCAACCTATCACTGCCAAGTCCATCTATACCATGTCCTCGAGCACCACATCTATCCGTTCTTTAAATACCTCCAGGGATGGAGACTCAACCACTTCCCTGGGCAGCCTGTTCCAATGCTTGACCACCCTCTTGGTGAAGAAGTTTTTCCTAATGTCTAACCTAAACCTCCCCTGGCGCAGCTTGAGGCCGTTTCCTCTTGTCCTATCACTTGGTACTTGGGAGAAGAGACCGACCCCCACCTCGCTACAGCCTCCTTTCAGGCAGTTGTACAGAGCAGTAAGGTCTCCCCTCAGCCTCCTCATCTCCAGGCTAAACAACCCCAGCTCCCTCAGCCGCTCCTCATAAGACTTGTGCTCCAGACCCTTCACCAGCTTCGTTGCCCTCCTCTGGACACGCTCCAGCACCTCCATGTCCTTCTTGTAGTGAGGGGCCCAAAACTGAACACAGTACTCGAGGTGCGGCCTCACCAGTGCCGAGTACAGGGGCAAGATAGGTCAAGGGGTAATGGCTTTCAACTGAAAGAGGGTAGATTTAGATTAGCTATAAGAAATAAATTCTTCACTCTGAGGGTGGTGAGGCACTGGAACAGGTTGCCCAGAGAAGCTGTGGATGCCCCATCACTGGAAATGTTCAAGGCCAGGTTGGATGGGGATATGAGCAACCTGGTCTTGTGGAAGGTGTCCCTGCCCATGGCAGGGGGGGTTGGAACCAGATGATCTTTAAGGTCCCTTCCAACCCAAACCATTCTATGATTCTATGATTCTTTTGCCTTCTTCCAGTGCTGGGTCCATTGTGCTCAAATAACTCATTTCCTTGCAGACCGGTTGGACTTCCCATGTTTCTCTACCCAATAGGTTTGTGTGTATTCCTGTCTTTGAATTTTTGGGGTTTTTTTGCCACCATTGGATCTTTTTTTGCATCCAGAACACAGGTCCCAAAAAGCCAGTTTGCTTTCTTGCAATTCTGCTCAGTTTTGAGCCAAACCCTCCCCCGTGGTACGTTTCTACGGCGGGGTTTTGGATAATAAAATCTTCCTTCTGAGAAAGCGAACACAAAGCAGAAAAGCAACCCTGTGCTGTGGAGCTGTACCACAGGTACATCCAGGTTGTCTTCTCCCCTCCACGTAGGTTCGATCTCCCAGGCAAAGCTGCGGTAGGTGCTGCAGCCAAACCTCCATCAATCACTTCTTAGCAGGGAAGAAAAATGACATGTCAATCGTGACTTTGCCTTTCGGCAAAAAAATCTTGCTGATCTATTTCTTTTTTATTAAAACAAACAAGTTTGCATTCAAATGGAAATGCAGAGCACGGGCACTGGATGCAGCTGCAATGCCCCAGGGTGTCTGCAAGGTGCTGGCGGGTGTTCGGCCCCGTGCATGGTTTTGCAGCGCTGAGCACAAAAGGCATCGATCAGAGCTTAAGTGCCAGGAAGCCGCTGCCCTCCTTGGCTCGGCCACACAGGTCTCAGCCACGCCGGTGAGAAGCAGGCTCTTGAAAGCAAGGCTAATGAGTTTATTAGCTCATATTTCTCCTTGCAAAGTGCCTCTGTGGCCCCACTCTGCCCATCTCCCTAAGATGCTGTATCCTATTGGAGAGATTTTTTTTTTCTTTGCTGTTCAAGATGGTGGTTTTCCAATCCATAAAAAAATTGAGTGTTGCAGTTTGCTAGGGATGGTCATTTGCAGGAGGTGAGGAAGAGGAGCACGTCCCTATGTGAGCATCCTGCCCTTCCCACTGCGGCGGGTGACAAACCACCATGGGGTCTTCAAGTCCTAATTTTTCATAGGGAATTGGCTCTTGGTTGAGGATTTAAGGGCAAATTTCCTGTGTTAGGGAAAGGCTTTGTTCCCTGTGCAGGCAGTGCATGGGGGTAGCACCGGGAACGGGGCCATTTGCCTGCAGAAGGTGTTGGGTTGGGAAGACTTAATGATACCTGTTCCTCAAAATAAAATAATCTGCAGTTGCTCTCCTTTCAGATGGCAGCACCATGTTCAAGTGCAAACCATCGTTAAGTTTTGCAAGCTCAGGGTTGCCCAGCTCCTTGCAGGAGGGACCTGTGCAGCTGCATTTTCCTTGCACCTTTCCCACCGTGTTTAATGTTTTAAATCCACCATATTTAATGGGCTTGGCACTAAAGCACACAACTTTACACCAGACGCTATTTGATGACATTGGTAATGCTGTTTGCTGTTGTTTAAATATTTTATTGTGTTTTGGGAGGGTGTTACCATGACGATACAATGGCATTTGAGTACAACATTGTACCAGAGTAGCTCTGAGCGTATCTGTTATTAAATAGATACTGCATTCGAGGCAGTGTAGCCATCTATTAATTGCATCTGGAAATCTGGAGTCTGCCTGGATAACTAACATTACACAATTGTTTCCACCCTCATGGAGATGAGATTAATATAATAGCAAAAATTTATGAAGCATCTTTCATCCCAGAGTTTCCTTATCTGCTTCATTAAGTAATAAGTATACGACAGATAACAGATGAGTAACCAAGAGGATGCAGAGTTTGTGCTGTGTTTTTTATTGCACAATGATTTCCTGTCCTGAGCAAAGAGGGGTTTAGTGCAGAGTCAGTCCTGGGGGAGTTTGCAACCAAGTCAGAGCAGATGCCCCAGATTGAAGTGGATCAAATGCCTCCAGCATGACTCCGGGTCCTTCCTACCCAAGAAACGAAAAGCTTCTCCGTTGAGAAAAACCTGCTTTTTTGCTTTCTGCAAGGATTCCGTCACAACAGCGTGGATGCAAAAATACTGTCCTTTGAGCAGGTTTGCATAGCGAAGCTTGGCCTCATCACACTGGCCCCAAATAGCTCGTATCTGGATGACGACCGAGGAGGCTAGCTGAGCCCTGCGTGCTTGAAACACGATGCTGGGGACGAAGGCGCTGCAAGCAGCTGCTTCCTCCTATTTATTGCTTTGGCATCAAACAGCGACCGTCCAAACCGAGGGACGGACAGTGCGCTCCTGCCCCAAGACCTGAGTTGATGCTCAACGCTCGGCAAAGCATCTTCATCAAGCAGGAGGCTGCAGGTTTCTCACTGGCATTTCCCTGGAGCACTGATATGCGCAGCATCTTTCCTTTTTGAAAACAGTTCAGTATTTCCTTTGAGCACAATCAAAAAGGAGGTGCTACCCACCACCAAACAGAGACCTGAGTTACACCGACAGCTTTGCAAACTCCCCTGCCTTCCTGCACAGCACCTCTTGCATTGCAAACCCCATGGGCATGCTCGGTTTTAAAAGCCAAATCCAGGAGAAAGAGGATCAAACCCCAGTTAGTTGCAGCAGGCTGTTAAAGAAGCGTAGAGCTCCCTCCTGCTTTGCTGACAGCACCAGGATGGGATGGGATGGGATGGGAGAAGAGGACCCAAAGCACAACCCAGCCCCGCTGAGAGACTCTGCAGATGCTGTTATTCGAGACACCTATATGACCTTATCAACCAATTAGTCCTGGTACTGGTTTAGAGCTGGAGAGTGTAGGGGGAGAACAAAAATCACACGAAATGCAGGGCTGGTAACTCATGAGACCTGGCACTCTTAGTGCATGGGTGGTTCCCACTGGGCCACTGAGGAATTAAGAATAAATTAAGGAATAAATTAAGAAAGCCATCGGATAAACAAAATATCTCACCAGAGGCCCTCAAACTCTGCTTGTGGCAGCGCCCAGCTTGCAGATGAGCACCATGATCACCCCAAAAGCATGTCTAAAACCTGAGTCTCCTGCATCTCCCAGCCACCAAACTGTCGCTAATTCATCTTAGTTCTATATTTATTGCCATGGGAATTTCAAGCCCCCTCTTCTTTCCAAAGGAAAAGGGGAAAAAAGATGTAATTTATTTTTTGACAGGCTGAATTCATATCTAGCAGGTACTGGGGGAGATTAATTCTGGTTAATACCCATCAGATCAGAGGCTACTGCTGGGAGCAGGGGCATAAACCAGCCTTGATGAGTGACCCCTTACTAAGGTGGTCCCTTGTCCATCCCCATTCCCCTGATTTCTAACCCCAGCTGGGAGATCAGTGCTTCGAGCCAGCTCCGTGCTGGGTATCCAGCAGCTTCGTAGGGTTTTTGCTGTGTTCAGTGATGTAAAAAGCTGCTTTGGTTATTGCTAGCTGGTGCTTAGGCAATGCCGCAGGGCAGCCGGTGCAGGGACTGCTGGCCCTAAACCCGGGCTCCTTTTGCTTCCCCCTTGCTCTTCCATCATCCAAATTACACCCCAACAGAGCAAGATTACACAGCGCCGGGTGCAGATCAAAGTCCTGCTCTGTAAACCCCAGAAGCCCATTAAGTCAAAATTAAAAAAAAACCAACCCTGGTGCTATATTAGGGTGTAAATGACTAATTAATCTGTCTGTGCGCTGATGTAATTTGTCCTCTCCGGAGGGTTTCTTTCTGCAGTAATCACCTCTTGGGGGGGGGCATGGGGTCGCTGAGCTGGCGAATATGTTCCTGATATTCAGCTAGTTCGTCCGACCTGGGAGTTCAAGCTTGCAAGCAGTAAATAATTTTCTGAGCCAGTTTCACTGCTGCAAATAATACGGGGTTGGGGAGATATTAAGAGGTCTCGGCTGCAGACTAGCAATTTTAGGAGCTGCGGTGGTGAATGAAGGTTCGCAGATTTGCTGTTTCTTCTGCAGCACCTGCTGGCAAATTGATGGATCTTAAGGCACCTAATTTGATAATCCATTTGGAAACAAAAAAGGGAATATAAAGAAGATCCCAGTTTGATTTCCCAACCTTGTATGTTGGTCTGGCAGCGTTGGTGCTGGTGGAGGTCAGAGAGGGGGCTCTTTTAATGAGCAAAAGCAGCAAGTTGGTCTAGGAGTTGCAGGAGGTTAGTCCCACCGTATGTCTCTTTTATAGCTGCTTTAGAGCAGAGGACTCTTTGCAGAAAGAGAGAAATCGCTTTGTATTAAATAGCCCAAGCGCTGCACAGTCTGTCTTCACCCTCAGTTCATGGCAGGGCGCTCACCCTTCTCATCAGTATTTGGTCAGTCTGTGGTGTTTTCGGCTTAGCTCACTTAAAGTTTTGAGATCAGAGATGATTTTTTTTTCTGATTCTGCAAGTAATCTGGGATCTTCACCTTCAGTTGCATTCCTGTTTGTCCATCATCACAGAAACTCATTCCTCTGTCCGAAGTTTGCTAACAGTGCAGGCGAGTGGTGGTGCTCAGAAATGAATCCAGGTCCCAAGGAGAGAGAAAATATCAACAGTTTATCTAATGATGCTCCATCCCATGTGCCATAGACATTGCAATTTAGGGATGTCCAGAGTTGTTTTTTTTTTTCTCTAAGTGTGGCTGCAAATTAGCTTGGACTCACCATGGGCACTGCTGGGCTCTTGCTTTTCCTGGAAGATTGGAAAAAAACAGGATTTTCTGTCTTTCTCTTTCAAGTGGATTAATTCACAAGGAAAGTTTGAAGCCGGAAAGGGATATGTGATGTGCTCTGGAACTGATACGCCCAAAACCGAAGGACCTGGCAAATTTTATAGTGCCAAAGCGAGCTATTTGGCCCCACTTCTGCAGGGTGCTGAGAAGCAGCATTATGGCTTTTCGTGAGGAGACTTTACAAGCTGCCAGCCTTGATTCCTGAATTTCCTGCTATTGTAGCAGGGTTCAGAATAACACTTTTTATTTTTTGCTCGGCAAAGCATATTCATCAAGCAGGAGGCTGCAGGTTTCTCACTGGCATTTCATCCTTCAAATGCCTGGTGTTGGCTGAGCCCCTCGTTAGCAGGTTTGCTGAGCTGGATGAGGTTTGGGTGGGCTTTATCACGGGGTTCAGAGCAGGTTACCCTGGGTTTATGCTCCCAAGCAGCAAGAAGTACATGTGCCCAAGTTTGCTGCCGGTGCTCGACCTGATGGTTCAAGCTCAAGCATGGAAATGGTGGAAAACGAGGGGTTTCCACAAAAGTTGGGCCATTTCTGTTGAAATACTTGCTTGGAGAAACATCTGAGGCTGAGACCTCAGGAAAGCAAAAGCCAGCGCTTAGAATCATAGAATCATAGAATCGTCAAGGTTGGAAAAGACCCTTAAGATCATCGAGTCCAACCGTCAACCTATCACTGCCAAGTCCATCTATACCATGTCTTCAAGCACCGTATCTATCCGTTCTTTAAATACTTCCAGGGATGGAGACTCAACCACTTCATCTGCAGTCGGTCTCTGACGATGCAGAGGAGCACCCTTCGTTTCTGCAGCTTGACTCAGCGTGGATCAGAGATGGGAAGAAAAAAGAGCATCGTCTGCAATGCAGCTCGTGACCTGGGAAATGTTTAAAAACCCCAGCTCTTGGGAGGAAAGTGCTGCTTCTCTCTGGGGTAGCCAAATAGAGAATTTAAAGCAAGGTTTGAAGAAATAACAGCGATTCAGGGCTGCACTCAAAGACACGGGAGCTGTATTTACCTGGCTTTTAGCAGATGTAGAGTAATTCAGTGCAACAGAAGAGATCATATCCCTTTCCTTTTAGTATATAAGCTGCAAGGGTGATAGCAGAGATGGGATGAAAGTTATACGATTATCAATGACCAGCAGATCCCAAACACTGAGGATATTACACTTCAGGATACGATAACAGGATGAAACGTCCCGAAAATGACATTTCTGGACACGATTTGGCTACAGCTGGCTGTGAGCAGGCTGAACGAGCAAAGAGAGCAGTCAACTTTTCTCCCCATTTTTTAAAAACTAGCCTAAAATGAACTTTTAGTGTGTTGGAGCCTGGTTTATACCAGCACTTTCCATCTTGCTAACACCCAACAAAGCTGGTGCTGTGAACACCCATGCAAAGGAAGAAAACAGCAACAGCATTGCCAGCATGCAGCATTTCCTTTTACTGACCCTTGCTTGGAATAAGAAACCCCAACACTCAGCATTGAGCAAGAGATGTTTGGGGAGATGCATGATGGATTTCCTCCATCTTTCTTTCCTTTTTGAAGGATGCTGCAGCCAGGAGAACAGTCAATTAAAAAGAAATACCCACTTGCCCCCGTGACTTTTCCCATGGTTTTCTAACCTCTTTCCATCAGGTTTGACTGTGCACCTGTGCAGGGATCACAGGGCTTATTTTCAACTCGTTGCACAGAGAAATCTTGGCGCTTGGTGACTAACCCTCTGTGCATTCACCTATTTTATATAATATGCTTTCTTCATTTTAATTCAGAAGTCAACTTAGTGTGCAAAAGAGCAAGGGAGAAACAGTATTTCCCTACAAAACCAGGCTCTGACACAGCTAAGGGATGGCACAAGCAGCAGATTTAAATCAGACTTAAATCATCAGGTCCATAGATAACACTCAACATTGCCTAAAATTTCCACGTTCATTTGAAGCCACATTTAAGAGAATGATTCACCATTCTAGGTTTTAGTAGTCATTTCAGGCTCTCTCCCCTTCTCCACTTGAATCACAGGCAAACCCCAAACCTCCAGCAGTATAAATCATGCCAGAACACTGCAAGCACATCACAGGCTCTTCCCCAGCACCATTTCCCCATCAGCCAGTAATTAACACCTGATATTCTGCAAGCAGTTAATTATGCCATACAAACTCATTGCTAAAAAAATCAGATTTGTGCCTGCAGGGATGGGAACAGCAATACAACTCTTTGGCTACTTCTATACACCACCATTAATGCACTCAAAAAAGGAGAGATTTGCTTTCCGTGGAGCTGATTTTTCACTGTCACTCAGACCTTGGCCTGGGAGGATTGCTGGTGCAGGGACACAGTAGTCCCACATGTGAATCAGGAATGATTTTTATTCCTCTTAAAAATTCCTTAATTTAAATGAAAACACATCTGCAAAAGCAGCTGCAAATTCCTCTCCCAGCTCCACCCTCGCATGCATGAGCAGGAATTCAGCATTTTCCCCAGCAAGCTCAAACCCCTTCACTAGACATCCAGAGATCTTTAAATTTTGCTTTTCTTTTTCCCCAAGCAAATAAAATTTATACCATGCTGTCCTTTCTGCAAAAGAGATGATAAAGAATAAACACTCTTCCAGCAGCGCAAATGCATACAGATGCTTTGCTGCTTACATCTATAGAGATGCACTCAGAGATGAATAGACAGGAGCCGACCTTAAATCATCCATTTATTTATACTAACATTACCATAATGGACAGATAATGCACAAGCCCTGCTGGACACGAGGGAGAGGCAGGCATAGCTTTTAAAAAGCTTAACATTGAATTGAATAAATTCTGCGGTTCAAATTTAAACAGGATTTGAAACTTTGCTCTATTTAACATCGCTCCAGCATGATGCTCTCAGGGTACAGAGGGAGCAGTGAAGGGTGATAGGAACAGGGTGGGGTTTATTCCTGAATATTTTTTCCCCTCTGGCAATGCTGCTGGAGCTGGGGGAAGGTCATAGAGTGGCTTCGCATGTGGGGAATGAACAAGCCCTTATTTACAGGTTTTAATCATTAACATGACACCATTTCTGGCAGCATCAGGCCCAGGCAATCATTAACTGCAGGAAGAAATGACTCGGCCAGCATGTAACGCTCAAGACCATCAGGAACCATTGAAACCGCTGGACGTCAACCAGCAGCCAAAATTTGGGGGTTTGGAGCCGTTTGAGGGGGTGATGCTGCTGCTGGAGGGAGATTTTCCACCAGCAGAGCCCTGTCCCCCTCCAGTGCCCAGAGGACGTGGATTCCCTTCACACCTCACAAATCACACCGGGTTTTACAGGCAGAAAGTTTCCTATAATAATCCAGTAAAACAAAAAACTGAGGCTGCAGAAAAACACGCTAAACCCTCCAAGGGACCGAGCCGTGCTATTAACGTGCCCTTGGTGGTGCTTCAGTCAGCTCTGCACACAACTGGCATACCAAGGGCCTTCAATAAAGATGCTACTTCTTCCCCTGAGCGAGGCTCCCCGGCATATTAATTGCCAATCACTTGCACAGCGAGCTTGACAAGCCCAGGCACCCGACTGCCACTCAACTTTGCCAGCTTTACCTTTGCAGATGAAATTTTGTCCCCTAGAAGCACAGAGAGGACCTTAAGCAGGATTTGTTGGTGCTTTGGGGTAAGGAGGGGATGCAGGGTCAGGGCTACACCAGGTACAAGGGGAGTCCCATTCACAAGCAGAGATGAGCCCTGTGCAAGCAGCCACAGGGGAAAAAGGAGCTTGGGGAACTTTTAGGATAGGTTTCATGGTCAAAAAAACTAGATCTGGGACAATAATTTCGCTAAGCTGCTAGATGGAAGTGGCTGCTGCATGCTGCCTGCTCCTCGCTGGCCCCAGCTCCAACCCTTGGCCCAAGCTGGGCAGCCTGGGGTCCCTCAGCTGCACCCAGGACTGGGTCAGCCAAAAAAAACTCCTTAGCAGCCCCAAAACTCATTTAAATGGGATGAGAATGGCCAGCTTGCAGCTGGAAGTGCTAAAGGAGCAGCCAGTGTTTGCTGCTTTGGTGCCTGGGTTCACTGCCTTAATGATGCCCATTGCATAAATTAATTAGTGAGACTTTTCATAGGATCCTGCTGCAATTCCCTAGAGCCAAGTTAGGACTGGAGAGTGCTAAGTTAAGGTTTAGCACTTCAGCCCGGGCAAGCTGAGGGCTGCCCATGAGGGCACGCTGCAGGGATGGGATCCATCCTATCCTCTCCAAGCCAGGGAAACGGCCACACACCGCAGCCTCGCTCCATCCTTCTTCAGACGGACACAAGAGCACCCAAATTATGGTTCCTGCCAACTAATTTAACATTTAATTCCATGAAAAGAGGTGCTGCTGCAGCTCTCATCTGTGCTCCTTTTGCAAGCAAGCCACACTGAACATCCTACATGGGAAAAAGTTTTGCAAATGAACAGTAAAATGGGTTTAAATGGCAAACTCCCTCCTCATCTCCCTCCGGCTTCAGGCTGTCAAACCATATGTCCTGGTTTCAGCTGGGATAGAGTTAGTTTTCTTCTCAGTAGCTGGTAGAGCGCTGTGTTTTGGATTTAGGA
Organism: Nipponia nippon; assembly: GCF_047370975.1. Classification (NCBI taxonomy): domain Eukaryota; kingdom Metazoa; phylum Chordata; class Aves; order Pelecaniformes; family Threskiornithidae; genus Nipponia; species Nipponia nippon. The sequence goes on along the minus strand of NW_028262344.1, from coordinate 5,192,186 downwards.
TGAGAATAATGTTGATAACGCACTGATGTTTTGGTTCTTGCTGAGCAGAGTTTACACTAGTCAAGGACTTTTCAGCTTCTTGTGCTCTGCCAGGTGCATAAGAAGCTGGGAGGGAGCATAGCTAGGACAGCTGACCCAGACTGGCCAAAGGGCTATTCCATACCATATGACGTCATGCTCAGTATATAAGCTGGGGGAAGAAGAAGGAAGGGGGGACGTTCGGCGTGATGGCGTTTGTCTTCCCAAGTAACCGTTACGCGTGATGGAGCGCTGCTTTCCTGAGGATGGCTGAGCACCTGCCTGCCGATGGGAAGTAGTGAATGAATTCCTTGCTTTGCTTTGCTTGCGCGCGCGGCTTTTGCTTTACCCATTAAACTGTCTTTATCTCAGCCCATGAGTTTTCTCACTTTTACTCTTCCGATTCTCTCCCCCATCCCACCGGGGGGGGAGTGAGCGAGCGGCTGTGTGGTGCTTAGTTGCTGGCTGGGGTTAAACCACGACAGTCCTTTTTGGCGCCCAACGTGGGGCTCGAAGGGTTCACGATAATGACAGGTTTAATTGGAATATGCTAGATCGAATTTATAACTCTTAGTGCTGTTTAGGTATTAATCGGCAGGCTTCTGTGCTTGCCACGGGGCTTGCTTGCCTTACTGTATATTAGAGTCTAGTGCTCGTTAGTGGCTGCTTTTTGCTTTTGCTGCTTGCTGAACTGCTTATCTTCTTACTCTGCTGTGCCTGGGAACATTTTGATAACAACAACAGCCATGCGCCTGGGCTGGCAGATGGCCAGGGCATCGCTGCTGTTTCTGTGCTGCTGTACTGGACAGGCTGGAATTCCAGTGTGAACTCGAGTCGAAGGGACTGTGACCTGTGGATGGGTCCACGTGGGAGCAGGACACGCCGAAGCGTCTGTGGATGTGGATAAGCCCATGCCAGAGCAGGTATGTCTCGAAGTGTCTGTGGCCATGGTTATGTCTGTGCTGCAGCAGGTATACCTCTTGAAGGGATTGTGGCCCAAGGATAAGTCCACGCTGGAGAAGGTACACCTCGAAGCATCTGTGGCTGTGGATAAGTCTGTGCTGCAGCAGGTACACCTTGAAGCATCAGTGGCTGTGCATGAGGTCATGCTGGAGCACCTCAAAGCGTGTGGCCATGGGTAAGGCCATGGTGGAGCAAGTTTACTTCTGAAGAGACTGTGGCTGCGGGCAAGGCCACGCTGGAGCAGGTATATCTCTGAAGGCATTGTGGCCCATGGAGAAAGCCATGCGGGAACAGGTGCACCTCTAAGTGACTGTGGCTGTGGATAAATCCATGCCGCAGCAGGTATACCCCTGGAGAGACTGTGGCTCATAGACAAGGCTCCACTTGGAGCAGGTAAACCCCTAAGGGACTGCAGTCTGTGGATAAGTCCAAGCCAGAGCAGGGGCAAGGGGAGGAGTCCATTGCAGTGTTAAGCCCGATGGTCTGGTCCAAAGGGGCCAGGGGTGGAGATTGTAATGGAAATACCTTTAAATTGTTGTAACCTGGGATTTGAGTTGCATGTTATGGGAATTACTGTAGCAGGAACCCCTTATTGCTAGCCAGGCTAGGAGCAAGGGGAGGAGTTCCTTGCAATGTTAATCCTGGCCCAAAGGGGCCAGGGGTGGAGATTGTAATGGAAATACCGTTAAATTCTTGTAACCCATGATCTGAGTTGCATGTTATAGGAATTACCATACCAGGAACCCAAGCTGTCAGTGCGTGAGTTGTGGCAGCACTATAATTTCTCATAGGGAAATATTCGTGCCAGTTTGTGCAGCACTTAGACATCAGCTCAAAATGTACTGGCATACGGCAATGCAAATCTCCTTCCTCCCTGCTTTGCATGTATCCCCAGCCAAAATGTCTTTTACTCCCCGGGAAGGAGGACCAAAAGGAGGTGTTGCGGAGCTGAGCTGTCTTCGGGAAATATGTTGCGTTGGAAAAATCTGTTGCGCTTGAATTGCAAAGGGAATTGCAAAGCTGTTATCTCTAGCACTGGTGTGAAAATGCCATCAAATAAAAGATTTCTTGGAGGGGGAGAGAAGAGAGGGGAGCTGCGCACTGGAGGTGCTTGGTGCATGGCTGTTTTGTGTCCCTCGACCCCTGGCGCATCCCTCTGCGGACAAAAAGGCAGCGTCCCCTGTGCCATCGCACCCTGCCAAGTACTTGCTGAACTTTTTTGATCGTGGCAAAATGCAAGTGGGATCTTGCTCTGCCGGCAGTCCCCAGCCATCGGGCAGCGCTGGCAGAAACCAGGCAGTGAAAAACACCCAACTAAGCTGTGCTGGCTGCAGCCAAACGAGAGAAATCCCTGGCACCTACCTCTCCCCTGTGACCCCCACTAAAAAATCAAGGTGGGTTTGCTTGGGGGACACACACCGGCACACAACGCGACAACACGCTTGCCAAGTCAAGATGCCTTTCCCGAGCCTGAGCTTCTCTCTGAGGCTCCTTAGGTCGTTCTCAATCCAGACCAAGCAACACAAAACAGCTCCTGCAGCACAGCAGAGGCACGTCCGACACAGGCATGTATTTTATGTCATAAGGTGATGCTGTTTTGTGCTAAATACCGAGTTTGCTTTTAAATGAGGAGGTTGGGAAAAGAACGGATGGCTCTGCAGAGGAGCTGGGAAGGGAGAGGACAGCAATGCTACAAATGCACACCCAAGACACGCTACCGGCATGCACGGGGGTTACAGAGCCTTTTCTCGAGCTCCTTTCACAGGGCTGACAAAGGATTCCCAAAGCCACCTGCAGCCAGGGCGGGGAGAGGGATCATTTCTAGCCCGCTTTTAACAAAACGAGTTTTATTTTAATTGCAATGTTCTCCCATAACTGGAGATCAGGCGGAGCTGAGCACAGCACTCAGGTGGGGCAGACCTGGGTGCCAGGGAGGGTTTGGAGTTTAACACTCAGAGCTCACCTGTCCAGGGCGATGGCCGTCATGGAGTAGATGCTGGTGAAGACAGCAGCGATAGGGAAGAAGTTGTGAAACTTGCAGTAGAGCAGCCCATAGTACCACTCGTTGTGGATGGCGTAGGTGAAGTTCACCACCGTGTTGAAGGCGGACATGGAGGCTTCGGCGAAAGCCAGGTTCACCAAGAAGTAGTTGGTGACGGTGCGCAACCTCTTGTGAGCCAGGATGATCCACATCAGCACCACGTTCCCCACCACCGACACCACCACGATGAGGGCATAGGCAACAGCCCACAGGGCCACCTGCCACGGGGGCTGCACGAACTGGTTCGAGAAGGACTCGTTCACGGAGGCGTTGAACAGCCACTGGTGCTCCAGCTCAGCTTCCAGCGGCAGAGTGTTATCCATCGCACCACGATGCAGCCAGACCAGGCACACGGATGCTTTGGGGTGCAGGTCCCTCCTGGTTTAGGGTGCAGCAGGATCAGGATACAACAAGTTTGGGGCACACAGCTATTTTGGGGGTACAGGTCCCTCCTGGTTCACAGTGCAGCCATTTTGGGGTGCACAGCTGGTTCAGGGCATAGGACCCTTCTGGTTCAGGGTGCAGTTGGTTTGGGGTGCATGGCTAGTTTGGGGTGCAGGTCCCTCCTGCCTCTGGGTGCAGCTGGAGCAGGATGCCCAGCCATGTCAAGGCACACTGCTGGTGCGGGGCGCAGGTCCCTCCTGGTTTGGGCACAGCTGGACTGGGATGCACAGCTGGTTCAGGGCACGGGTCCCTCCGGGCTTGGCTGCAGCTGCACCAGGGCACAGATTCCTCCCGGTCCGGGGCGCAGCCGGTTCAGTGTGCGGGTCCCTCCCGGTTCAGGACCGGAGCGGGATTCGTGGTGCAGCCGGAGCCGGTGCCGCGGAGCCGGCTGCGGCGGGCGAGGCACGACCGGGGCTTTTACAAGCGATGCGGGCGGTACCAGCGAGCGACGAGCAGAGCCGGCACGGAGGGCCCTCCCCCGGTCCCCCCCGCCCTGCCCGGGGGGCTCCGCTGGGGCCCGGAGCGGCGGCCCCCCCCCCCCCCCGGTGCCGCTCCCCGCAGCGCAGAGCTGCCCTTCCCAGCGGGCAGGAGCCCCCAGGTTTCCCCGTACCCCCTCGCCCCCCCGTTTTCACGCCTCCTCATCCCCTCTCCAACCTCTTTGCCCTCAAAATCTCCCTGTGCTTTGCATCCTTTTGGGGGGCTGACAGGCATCTGGGCCAAATGTGCTCTAAAAAGTCACCGGGAGTTTAAAACATGCTGATAATTGTAAAGCTTATGTATATTACATATTATTATATATTATATAGCTTTCCAATATAACAGCAGTGGGATTTCTCCAAACGGCTTTACGTTGTAGTCCACGAGTGCTTTGCATCCCCAATGAATAACACAAATGCTTGACTTCTCGAAGAAGGAAAAGGTCTTCCTGCTCCGGTGCAACTGGCTTCCTACCACTGCAAACAGGACGTTTCATTTTAGTGCCTCTTCGCTCATACAGCAAACACAGCTCCTGTTGGGCTGGCGAAACCTTCTCTGCTAAAGAGTCTTCTCTCCCATGAATAAGCTGTTGGAATCTGATTAAACTGCAAACAGAGATTCACACCTTCCCACAGTCCGGGTTTATAATATCCACCAGACAGGGGTGGTTTTAACTTACTCCTCCAGCATTGTGTTATTGCCAGGTGTGGGCAAAAAAATAACAACTGTGGTGCTGTCTGCCAGGAGAGCTGGTTTTCCCTCGGGATGCACCAATGAAGAGGAAAAATCACCTTGGAAAGCTGAGTACGTCCCTCCGGTTTGCTAAAGGATGCTCCTAAATCGTGTTCTCGGGATGCAGCCTCCCAAATCGGTAGAAGAGGAGCACGGAGCTGGAGGAACCACTCCCAGGTAAAGCTGCGGTTCCTCCAAAACTGGGAGAAAATTTGGGTTTGAATTGCACAGCTGAGCATCGTGGAGGGAGGATGCCCGGCTCTTACGCTGGAGCAAGCCCTTAGGGAAGCCTGAGGGACTGAAAATCTTTAGTCCCCAACACCAGGTCAGTCCTTAAAGTGAGACTGAGCTTTTTAACGCTAGGATGGGTGAAGGAGGAGATCTATTTCAAGCAGGGCCTCCGCGTTTCCAGCAGCCCTGGGAGCAGGGGCTGCCTGGCTGAGGGTAGAGGGGTCCAGACCAGTGGCCGAGCTCTCTTCCCGCATCCGGATGCTCCTGGACCACTCGATGGCAGCATTGCCTAAAAATGCAAGAGGAGGGATGGGCGAGCAGCCTGCCGGGCGGGAAGGCTCGCTGGTGATGGCATTTCCAACTCACCCCCCCGGCCCCGGGTGTTTTGGGGCATTGGTATAAATCTGGCAAAGGGCGAACCCCAAAGGAGGGGACAACGTTAGCAGCCATCTCAGCCCCCCCCAGCAAACCCTTTCCCACCCCAGCAAACCCTTTCCCACTCCTTCCATCCCCGAATTGCTCCAAGCTGGTAGCATCACCCCAAGGACCACTGCAGGGCTGAGAAAGAGCACATCCCTGCCTCCTGCCTCAGTTGCCCCATTAAGAAAAAGGGGGCAACGCCTTTTCATGCTCCTGTTGAAAAGAACCGGCTATTTTTTCCTGTGCTGCTGCTGTGCAAGGAATTGAAATGCAGCCTGATGTTTTGACCAAAGCAGGCTCTGGAAGGGGCATGTGTGTATCGGCACATTCAGGCCATTGGGTAGTCTGGGGGGGATTTCACCCAAAGGATACGTTTTCTTTCTTTTGGAAGAGATTGCATTAAAAAGAAAAAATAAATAAATCAGTCCTAAGATGGAAACCTGCATGAGGGAGAACAGATGTATTTATTGCTCGGCAAAACCAAACAGATTATTGCAAGCTTTTGGCAACTAATTAATGCTTGCGGGTCCCTGTGAAGATGCCAGTGCTATTCTGGGTGTGCGTGCACTGGGCTATTCCAAGAAGCCCCCTCCTTCCTCTCCCTGGGGATGCTCCTATACCTTCATGTATATCGTCAGCCCTTTCAAAACACAGAGAAAGGCTTTGTAACTGGCAGCTGGAAAAAACCTTGCCTTTTCCTGTTGTGTTTTCCAGAAGGACGGGAACCTCTTGCGCTATAGGTTTCCCAGCAGAGTCCCTGGGCCTGGCATGACATCAAGCGCATACAAAGCGTGGTTGTCTGGGAGGAAAAACTGGCCTTGTCCTTCAGGGAACCATCAGAGATGGTGTTTTTCCAGCTTCTGAGGTTTCAGCTCCTTCATCCACCCTGGCCGGGGGGGTTAGACCCCATCTCCCCATTGCATAAAGCCGGGCACGAGTAACACCAGCAACAGGTTCAAGATTTGCCACCTCCCCAAAACATGGCTGCAGGTCCTAAACAACAAATATCCCTCGCAAGCTGCCAGGAGAGGTGTTTGCATGGCTTCTTGTTTGGATAAAATAAGTGCAGGTGGATCAAGCTGTGCTTTAAATTTGGGGTATGGCACCAGGGGGGGACAGCAGCTTGCACCCAGCAAGGCAATAATGTCTCTTCCTAAAACAGCTGGATCCAGAAGGGAACATCTGCCCTGGTGTATCCCTCAAGCAGAGCAAGGAAGCAGCTTGTCCTTGTGCCCCTTTACATGCAAAAGAGACAGGGAGGAGCCGCACAAGCCATTTTCCACAGCACTGAGCAGCACTTGGATGCTTAGCTATCCATCAGCAGAAATAACTCACTTTGCCAAGCTGCTCCTCATGATTAATTTGGAAATTATATAGTCTAAAATCCCCCCAAACAAGCTGCCTCCTGCAAGATGGGTTGCACAAGTGTGTGTGCAAGTGCATACTTCTCCAAGCTCCCCACCTTCCCCCATGCTGTTGCCTCGGCTTTAAATCGAGCACAGCTGAGCTCTGCTTTGGGGGTTGCACTTTGCAGGTGGTTGGTGTTTCCCAGGTAGGGGTGGTTTGTTAATTATTGAGTGCTCTTCCTGCTCCTAGGTAGCTTTGTGCTGTAGGTCCTTGTGCTTTGGAGACTCAAAAGCAGGGTGGATGGAGGTTGTACAGCTCTAAACTGTGATGTCTTTGCTAAAAGTAAGCTTGCTTTATGGTTTTCCTGACCTTGCAGAAGGAGTGCGTTAAATGGTATTTCTTAGAAATGAGGTTTCTGAGGATGTTTTGGTTGATTGTCTGCTCTGTAAGTCATCTCCTGCCTCAGCAAGAGCTGTTATGTGGTGGCAATCAGCAATGTAATCCTTAAGCTTGTTGTCCCAAATAAGCAGGGTTCTTTTACCCGGTGTGCAAAAAAGCCGAATAACACACAGAGTTGAGATATTTGTTTATTTCATGTCTGCGCGGAGATGGGTGCTAGGTGGTAACTCCACAAAGCTAGCACACCTTGGTTAACATGCAGGGACATTTTATACGTTCTGAGTAGCTGTTATCAGTGTTTTCACACTTCCACTTATTCATCCTTGCTTCTATTGGTTCTCACAAGCCTCGTCTCCACTTAAAGGTACAGTGTGTTTTAAACTTACAGAGCATGCTCAGTGGGTAGGGGTCTTTGCTTGGGCCGGGGGCTTCATTGCTGGAGGTGTGGTTTTTACTATGTTAATTAGGATAGTTCACTCATGGTTCTTTGGCTTTGTCAGCGGCCTTGTTTTCTTGTGCTTATCTTGGTATTTCTTTGCCAGACTGCTTTGTGGTGTCCTCCTGTTTCTTCTCTCAGGCCAGGTCTTGTTAACTGTTGACAGAGGTTGATTAACGTCCTCTGCCTTAACATCCTTTGTCTTATTTCTCGCATATCTCCAACAAGCTGGTGAATAAGGGAGTGCTGTGTGTTTGCTGTATGCTGCTGCGGACTTTTTTAGGTTCCTAGACTAAGGGAGCTCTGAAGTATGGATTTAAGCCCATATGTGAGCTAAAAAGTGCCTAAAACTGTTGCATTGCAGCGTCTCTGTCACAATAGGGTCCTTTTGTGACTGCAGCAGCTCTGGGCTGTAGAAGTAAGACAAGCAGGAGGATAAACTGGGGGGGTTCTTGCAGCTCTGCATCACTGTGGAGCCCTGAGGCTGTAGGTAGTGATGGGCAAAACCCCATGAATCATGCTAGAGATTTGTATAGACACCAAAATCACAGCCTTAATAGATGTAGTAATGGCGGAATGGCCAGCAGAGAGAGTTGTGAAATTGGTAAGAAAACATACTGGGGAGCCTGAGATCTACTTTAGGTTAAGTGACTTGGGTGGGGTTTTAAAATCTTGTCTTACAATTAAGTCAACCCACTGATACTGCTGTGACTCCGAAGCTGCCTGCAGTGGCAATGAGTTGCTGGAGGACTCCTCAATTTTGGAGCATGAGGGAGAAAATAGCTGGGATTATCAAAAACAAAAAAAGCAAAATCCCCACTAGCAAAATAAAATGCAGGCTTTTGTTTGCTGCTGTGCAATATGTGACACCAAGATAAGCAGGGGAAGGAAAATGCTGATCCAGGAGGGGCTGATAGCAGGTTCCTGAAGGAGTTGTCCCAAACTTCTACTGATGGGTTTGATTTAGCACCTGGCTGTGAATGCGGAAATATTCTCTGCCTGGGCACAGGCTGTTAGGCAGCCCTCTCTTGGCTGTAGGCAATTATTCGCTGATTTAATCCAGCTTGTGTTAGTTTTGATGTTTACTTTAAATGCAGGTTCTTGACTTGGCCCAAAGTGTTTCCTGCTGAAATTTCTTTTCAATTTAGTTTCCTACCTCCCAGAAAGATGCCTTGGGGGGTTCATTGCAGGGTTCATTCCTCTTCATCCCCTCATTTGCTTTCTTTATTCTCCATGTTAGGTGGAAGAAGGCTCAAACCTAGGTTTAGCTTTAACTATTATTTTAGGCTTGGCATGCCCAACCTAAGCAACTGCTTTGGTTGTGTGGGTGAATAACCCATCCCCAGGCAAAATGTCTCTGCTTTGAACTTCAGAGCTGGCAATGCAGCATTTTGGGGGTCTGCAGGGCTTAGACTGTGGGCAGGATTTAGGATGTAAAGCATTTAGCCCGTACCCAGGGGCAGTTGCTACGTGCCCTGCCTCAAAGGTCCTGGCTCGGTTTTTTTTAAGCCTACCTGCCCAAAAGTCATTACTAGGCTGGGGATGAGCCTGGACCAGCCATGACCTCTTGCAAGAAGAGCTGATGGAGGGGCAATTTGCTATGGCAATAGCAGTTTCGTCTCTTACTGGTGAGCTGCACAGAGGAATCCAAAGGACCAGGAGAGGGAAGGGTTGCCCCTCACCTTGCTCTGTTAGCTGGTGATGCTGCTTAATGGAAGAGGGGGGGAAGGTTAATGGGATCAAAAATAGCCTGTCTGGAGGTTTAAGGGGTGAAGAAGGTGGAGCTAGTGCTGCTTTGGCAGGTGCCCATGTGTGCAGGGACTGGCCAGCCTCTGCCTGGTCTTTTCCCCCAAATAGAAAGCAATTCCCAATGGAAAGGAGAAACAGAGCTGGTGTTTGCGTTGCCCTGAGTGCCAGGCTCCTCCAGGCAGATCATACTTCTCCCTGGCAGCATGCTTCTTAATTTCTCCCTCCTTTTTTGGAGCTTCCTGCTGCTTTTTGACACATCTTCAGCCCGAAATCGCTGAAGCTTGGCGCAGGTGTCCTGGCAACGCTCCCAGCCTTGCAAGGGGTGGCTGGTGGGAAATCAAAGCATGCAAAACCTGGCTGTCAGCGCCCCAGAGCGGACCTGGCTTGGAAGTGTGTTTCAACTCTAGGGAAGACGCATTTCCTCCTCTTTCTCCCCCAAAAAAATCTTCTGGGAACTGATAGATAGGTTTGGACTTGTCCCACCTCTGTGTTGTTGCACTTGAAACATAGATTTGGCTTTGCCTCTCCAGCTGAGCGCACCCCTGGGAAATGGCCTGCAGTGATGGCAAGATCCTCTTGGGTTGTAAACATGGGGGTTTTGGCTTTAGCCTCTGTCACAGGAGTGACCAGCCACTGCAGTTGTGACATGAAGAGGTGAAGAGCCTTGGGTGACCAATGCAGTAGATGAAACCAGACTTGGTGTCTTCTGATAGTGCTGTCTCTGGGCTCTTTGTGGTTGTCTTCCACTTAGATGTTTTCCAATGGTGTTGGATTCTGGTTGCTCTCTATTTTGCATCCAAAAGCTGAGAACTGCAGGCTTCCCCGATGACTTAAACCCATGTGTTTTCTCACCTCTTCCTCCCCCTCCACCCAGGTTTCTATGCTGAGGTCAACCTCAAATAAGGGGCCTTGAAGGACCTATTCAGATATACATCATTAGATGGATGGGCTGAATGATGATGTGATTGATGGTGTCCAGCTCCAGGGAAGTTGTTTCCAGCTTTTCCTTGTGAGAATTGCAAACCATTTGGGTGGGAAAGGCTCTGGAGGTCTCAAAGCTGGGCTGCTTGGATGAGCTTGCTCAAGTCACAGAATCATTACGGTTGGAAAGGATCTCCGAGATCATCGAGTCCAACCTGTTAACCTAACTGCCTGGTCTACCTCTAAACCATGTCCCTAAGCACCACATCCACACATATTTTGAATACTTCCAGGGACTGTGATTGTACCACTTCCCTGGGCAGCCTGTTCCAATGCTTGACCACCCTTTCGGTGAAGAAGTTTTTCCTAATATCCAACCTAAACCTCCCCTGGCACAACTTGAGGCCGTTTCCTTTTCTCCTGTCGCTTGTTACTAGGGAGAAGAGACCAACCCCCACCTCGTTACAGCCTCCTTTCAGGCAGTTGTAGAGAGCAATAAGGTCTCCTCTTCTCCAGGCTAAACAACCCCAGCTCCCTCAGCCTCTCCTCATAAGACTTGTGCTCCAGACCCTTCACCAGCTTCCTTGCCCTCCTCTGGACACGCTCCAGCACCTCAATGTCCTTCTTGTAGTGAGGAACCCAAAACTGAACACAGTACTCGAGGTGTGGCCTCACCAGTGCCCAGTACAGGGGCACTATCACCTCCCTGGTCCTGCTGGCCACACTATTCCTGATACAAGCCAGGATGCCATTGGCCCTCTTGGCCGCCTGAGCACACTGCTGGCTCATGTTCAGGTGGCTGTCAACCAACACCCCCAGGTCCTTTTCCGCCAGACAGCTCTCCAGCCCCTCCTCCCCCGGCCTGTAGCGTTGCATGGGGTTGTTGTGACCCAAGTGCAGGACCTGGCACTTAGCTTTGTTGAACCTCATACAGTTGGCCCCGGCCCAACGATCCAGCCTGTCCAGGTCCCTCTGCAGGGCCTTCCTAGCCTCCAGCAGATCAACACTTCCACCCAACTTGGTGTCATCTGCAAACTTACTGAGGGTGCACTCAATCCCCTCATCCAGATCATCAATGAAGATGTTGAACAGCATCGGCCCCAGTACTGAGCCCTGGGGAACACCACTCATGACCGGCCACCAACTGGATTTGACTCCATTCACCACCACTCTCTGGGCTCGGCCGTCCAGCCAGTTTTTTACCCAGTGGAGAGTGCACCCATCCAAGCCGTGAGCAGCCAGCTTCTCCAGGAGAATGCTGTGGGAGACAGTGTCAAAGGCCTTACTAAAGTCCAAGTAGACAACATCCACAGCCTTCCCCTCATCCACTAAGCGGGTCACCTTGTCATAGAAGGAGACCAGGTTGGTCAAGCAGGACCTTCCCTTTCATAAACCCATGCTGGCTGGGCCTGATCCTCTGGTTGTCCCGCACGTGCTGCGTAATGACACTCAAGATGATCTGCTCCATGACCTTCCCCAGCACTGAGGTCAGGCTGACAGGCCTGTAGTTCCCCAGATCCTCCTTCTGACCCTTCTTGTAGAGGGGCGTCACATTTGCTAGCTTCCGGTCATCTGGGACCTCCCCGGTTGACCAGGACTGCTGATAAATGATGGAGAGTGGCTTGGCCAGCTCCTCTGCCAGCTCCCTCAGTATCCTCGGGTGGATCCCATCTGGCCCCATGGACTTGTGGGCATCCAGGTGGAGGAGCAGGTCAGTGACTGCCACCTCTTCAACAACTGGGGCTTCACTCTGCATCCTATCTCCATCTCCCAGCTCAGGGGCCTGAAAACCCCGAGGATGACTAGCTTGACTATTAAAGACTGAGGCAAAGAAGGCATTAAGTACCTCTGCCTTCTCCTCACCCTTCATGGCAATGTTTCCCTCCGCATCCAACAAAGGAGGGAGATTCTCCCTGGCCCTCCTTTTGTCGCTGATATATTTGTAAAAACATTTTTTGCTATCCTTCACTGCAGTGGCCAGTTTAAGTTCTAGCTGGGCCTTTGCCTTTCTAATTTTCTCCCTGCATAACCTCACAACATCCTTGTAGTCCTCCTGAATCACCTGCCCCCTCTTCCAAAGGCGGTAGGCTCTCCTTTTTTTCCTGAGTTCCAGCCAAAGCTCCCTGTTCAGCCAGGCCAGTCTTCTCCCCCGCCTGCTCGACTTGCAGCACGTGGGGACGGCCTGCTCCTGCGCCTTTAAGGCTTCCTTTTGAATAACATCCAGCCTTCCTGGACTCCTTTGCCCTTCAGGACTGCCTCCCAAGGGACTCTGTCAACTAGACTCCTAAACAGTCCAAAGTCTGCCTTTCTAAAGTCCAGGGTAGTTGTTTTGCTGGCCCCCCTCCTTACTTCTTCAAGAATTGAAAACTCTATCATTTCATGGTCGCTGAGCCCAAGACAGCCTCCGACCACCACATCGCCCACCAGGCCTTCTCTGTTCATAGACAGCAGGTCCAGCGGGGTGCCTTCCCTGGTTGGCTCGCTTACCAGGTGTGTCAGGAAGTTATCTCCCACACACTCCAGGAACCTCCGAGACTGCTTCCTCTCTGCTGTGTTGTATTTCCAGCAGATATCTGGTAAGTTGAAGTCTCCCATGAGAACGAGGGCTAGAGGTCGTGAGACTTCAGCCAGCTGCTTGTAGAATGCTTCATCTGCTTCTTCATCTTGGTTGGGTGGTCTATAACAGACTCCCACCAGGATATCTGTCTTGTTGGCCTTCCCCCTGATCTTTACCCATAAGCACTCAACCTCATCATTACCTTCATTGAGCTCTAGACAGTCAAAACACTCTCTAACGTACAAGGCTACCCCTTCACCTCTCCTTCCTTGCCTGTCCCTTCTGAAGAGCTTGTAGCCATCCGTTGCAGCACTCCAGTTGTGTGAGTCATCCCACCATGTTTCCGTGATGGTGACCACATCATAGTTTTCCTGCCGCACAGTGGCTTCCAGCTCCTCCTGTTTATTGTCCATGCTGCGTGCATTGGTGTAAATGCACTTCAGTTGGGCTATAGATCTCTTCCCCAACACAGGCATGCCACCCCTAGGCTCATCCCTAGCAAGCCTAGTTTTATCCTCTTCCCCCTTTGAGTCTTCAAAGTCCATGTCTCAGTGGCTTTGAGCATCTCCAAGGATGGCAGTTCCCCACTGTTCTGGGTCCCTGTTTGAGCACCCTCATGCTATTGGGGCTGGGCAAATTAACAATATCCCATTGGACTTTCCAACTTTGCAACCGAGCTACCTGCTAGCTCATCGTGACACACAAAGGTTGCTTCTGGGCTGGAAAATTTGTGCAGCAGCCCATTGCCAGCCCAAAATGCTGTGTTTTAGCAGGAAACCTGCCTGCAAAGCTTTGAAGCAGGTCATAGGGATGAAGGGCTCAGCAAGAAACTGCCAGTTTGCATGGGAAGAGGAAAGTTGGTGAGGAAAAGGCTTTTTTTTCCCAGCTGGAAGTGGTAACAGCAGCCCAATGCCATGGAGCTGGGGTGGCACAAGGAGGTCAGTTGAGAGCAGCAAATGCTTGCAAATACTAAATAAAAATAGTTCAATGCGAGTCTTGTGGCTTGCTAATAGCTTGACTCTGACTCTTGTAAACTGGGTGAATTTAACAGCAGGCTTGTAAAGTTTATTAATACTTCATGTCTGGGGCTGGTGAGCTCTGGCAAACTTGATCCAGGTGATGGTTGCAGAGGAATTTGTTTTGCAAACTCCTCTTGCAGCTCCAGTTATTGCTTGCCATGTAAAAAAAAAATGTAGGTGATGCTATCTTTGTGATATTTGTGGTTACAAATGATCATCATCTCCAGTAAAATTTGCTTTGCTAGCTCTCCTTAGCTGTCAATGAATTAATGAGCTGGGCCCTAGACCAAGCAGTAGCTAATTAAGAGGTTCTGGGAATTGAAAATAGTTTAATTCATCCTCTTTGCAAGGATGCAATATTAAGTGAGATTCAGATTGGCTTTTGCCAGAGACAGATATGCTTCCTTGCAGAAGGCTATTTCCATAGAAAACTTCAACCTTCTGACCCCAGTGGCCAGAGAGAGCGAGCTGTGCAAATAAAAGCAGCAAGAGATGCTTTTAGCGGAGAAATACAACTCTTTCTCATGGCCTTTTTGTATGCAAACCACTCACTCTTGTTTTAATGGCTTTTTTTTTTTTTTTGGTGGTTTAATTGTCTGGTATTGTTCTACCCCCAAAATAACTGCAAAAAGCCCTTTCTTCCACGGCAGATCCATTGCCCATGTGTATTTTGTCCCCAGCTTGCTTGCGTGGCTGGGATTTCTCACTGTTATTTCATGGTGGAAACACTGAAGCTGCTGGGAAACAATCTTGCAGGAGAGAAAGTGTTTTTTTTATGCCGAACTATTAGGAAAGGGGTGTTTGCTGTGTACATCCTCAGTATTGGAGGCAATAGGGGATCTGAGGATGTGTGTGGGAAGGATGCTGTCCTGAAATTGAGGCTAAACATCCTCAAAAGAGATGCTGGGGCTCAAGGAAGACCAGAGCTTTAGGTGGGTTTGTGTTATGGAGCCTCTAACTGCAAAGACGCTGGGGCTGGAGGTGTAGCTCTGTGCTATTGTTATCAGGGGCCTCAGACAAGAACGCACCCAAGGACTGTGACTTTCCAACTGTGACTGGCATATCCTGGGGGAGTGCAGATAAACCCATTGAAACCAAGACAAAGAACCTGAGAAGACAAAACCACTTCTGGAAGAAAAGACTCAGAGTTCATGAAAAGAACACTGAGACACCTCTTCAATAACCACTAGGAACCACCAGGGACCATCGAAGACCCCCCCCCATGGAAGCCCTGGGAGACTCAGGCCACATGTGTAAAGACTATGCAAATACGATAATTAGTTCCAGGAAATAGAATGTATATGTATAGTAATTCCAGGAAATCCAATGCATATGTATGTAACGGGGATATAAGCTTTGACTGATGTAACATACGGCATGCATGTTAGGTGGAACTATCCCCCGTGCATCCAGCGCTGCGATAAAGAGAATGCCTGCTTCTTAATGCTGCGTTGGTGTTAAGAGGTTTATTCCCGATTTCGGTGACACTATCACAAATTTGGAGTGGACTAGTAGCAAAAGGTACATGTGAATTGGAAAGCCCTTCTCTCCAGCTGAGCCTTAAGTGGATAAATTGTAAAGAAAACTTGCCCAAAGTGTTCTAGCATGAGCTAAACTGTATCCTGCTCTCTAGCTGCTTCCAAAAAAATGTGGTTAGTCTGTTTTAGCTGTGGTTGTTTCCTTCTTTTCCCCCTCCCAAAATGCATTTTTTGTTGATGGCCATAAATATAACTCCAGTCTGAAATTTGGTTGAGATTGTATAAGCACAGCTAGGGATGTGTTGGCCAAATTGCATGAGAGGTGAGCAATCGGTTTGAGTATGAGAACTCTTATGTTACAACTCCAAAGTCAATAAAAGAGGCAAAGAGGAATAATTCTTGATAGCAGCTGATGGGGAGAGAGGAGTTAGGGCTTGAATTGGCGATACAAAAAGGTGAGGAGCCACTGCAGGGCAGAAATGTGTCTCGAGGAGGAAAATCAAGTGGACTTTTGCTACTGGAAATTAAATTGTGGTGTCTGTCTGTCTGTCTCCCTCCCCTCCCTCCCCTCCCTCTCAAAATCACATCTTGGAAGACATAAGGGAATTGAGGTGATGCTCTGAAGGCAGAATGGTCTGGTGCAGTAAATGAATTAAGGAAAAAGGTATGCAGCTTGTATCAACATTTGCCACAATTTAATTAAAGGTACAAAGCAGTGCTCAGTAGCTAGGGGGGACAGGTCTGCTCCTGATGCTCTACAGCTGCTTGTTTCTGGTGTGTGGAGCCACGTGTGCCATTGTCTCTGTGCCGCCTGCCTCAATTATTTACTATTTTGTGCTGAGACCCAGGAGGAAACGCTTTCGGAGTACGAAGTTTCATGCAATGGCCAAATAAGTGCACGATGTCCACGGATGTGGGGGATTTGGGATGAAAAGGGTTGAGGATCACTCAGTGGCATGGGGTGCACGAGATGCTGCTGTTGGTATGTTTGTGTGGGCTTTGCTGTTATTGCTGTTGCCTGCTAAGAAAGGCTTTTTTGGAGGTTACAATATAGCATGCTCCAAGTGCCAAACTTGCAGTGTTTTGGGGATTTAAAGCATACTAAGCAGCCCGATGGCTTTTGTTGTGTTTGGCACCCGATTAAGCTGCGCTTAACCCAAGCGATCCCCCGACTGGGTATAAGGCAAGGCAAGGCCCTGTTGGCATTGAGCCACCTGAAGGGAGAAATCTGGTTAAAATGGGGTTTGTTTGGATAAATCAGGCTGCTGGGGCAATTTTTTTTTTTTTTTTAAATTAACTAGCCTCCTTGTAGGAAAGGGTTGGTAGAATTAAGGAAAGAATAAGAAATGCATGACATGATAATTTTTATTTATTTGCTGGCCCCTATTTCAGCTTCTCTGTAAAGGAGAGACGTTTCTGCAAATCCTTTTCCCCCTGCTCCCCTCTTGCAAGCTGTGGGAATCTTCGAGATGGGAACTTCTGGGACCTGATCTTGTCTTGGCTGTTATCATCTTGATGAATTCAATAACTTGTAGAGGGCTGGGGCAGCAGGGGAAGCCCCTATTCCTGGAAGCAGCCTCTCAACCAAAGTTGCAAAATGCGGGAGCCCAAAGGTTCAGGTACTCTTGCTAGAGGTGGATGCAGCTGTTAGATCTCTGCTACTGAGAAGCTTTTAATCTCTCTATTTTTTTTTTCTTATGAGGGCTAATTTGATAGGAAGGTGTCAGGTCCTTTTGAAAAGCTCGAAGCATTGCCAGCCGCAACCTCTCTGCTGGTGTGCAGCAGCACCGGAGACCAAAGAGAAGATGAAAACTTTTTTTTTTTTTACTTAAAAAGAATCTCAGGTCCTGTGGTCTTGGCAGCAAGAGCTATGGCAATGCAATCCCAGGCTGAGGATGGGTTTATTGATGTTTTCCCTGTACCAAATGCCCAGGGCATGTCAGAGAGCGTGTGGTGGGGAAGATGATCTGTGGGATTTTGGGGGAATTGCTACAGCTTTAGCAAAGCTGCTCTTAATTTCTAGGAAAAGTACTTCTAAGGTAGCTCAGCAGTTGTTTTAACCCACTGCTGAGGCAGAGGAGGAGCAACAGACCTGGACATTTTTATCAGGAGGTCACCTCGTCTTGCAAACTCCTGCCTTGACGAAAGGAAAAACATCTCCCGGTTGGCTTGCAGCATGCAAAGAAACAGGTTGTGCGCCTCTGCTGCCCTTTTGCTCGCTATAACTCTTTGTTACAGCAAGAACGCTGTGCATTTCCAAGTGTGGGCCTTTTATTTATTAAATGACGGCTTTATTTCGACCCAGCAACATCTGCCAAAAGTGCTCTAAATGAAGAGCGGAGATTATCCGTAACACGAACAGCCCCGCTCTCTAGGCTGTGTGCAAATGAAATGAAGTCGGCTAAATTGGATGATTGCTCTAGGCAATTTAAACGCAAATATATCTTGCTGGGGTTGCCTCTCTTTCCTCCTCTTGGTTTTTTGGGCATTGACTTGTGCGTTTGCAAGTGTATGCTCGAAGATAGTGTATTTCCGAGTAATTAAAAGCCCATTAGGGGATGTGCCTCACCTTGGCTTCATTGCTGTGATGTTGCAGGGGTGGAGGGGAAACAGTAGGAAGCTGGTGGGAGGATGTGGAGTCTCCTGGCCTTGCTGCAAGGGAAATTTAGGGATAATTTGGGGGGTGGATTTTGGCATCCGGGCTCTGTGCAAATCTCTGGCTCCATGCGTGTCTTCCCTGAATAGTTTGCAGCTCGATTTCTAGGAAATCCAGCAATTGCACTGCATGGTTTGAGCGTAGTAACTGTTGCTTGGGATGAGTAGGAATGTTTTGGGTGTTAAGCCGGACGGGGTTTGCTCGCTGCTGGCCACGAGGGCTGTGCATCACCTCCGTGAAACATACTGCTTCCTTGAGACCCTATAGAGGAAAACCCAGCCCTGAAGCCCTGGGCATGCAGACCATTAAATGGGCAAATCGCTGGGCTCTGCTCAACCCAACCTCCTGCTCTGGCATGTGTTTTTTCAAGAGGGAAAAGGCCAATTTCCTCTTTTTTATTTGAGGTGCTCAGCAAGTGAGGACAAGCTTTTCTAGGTATGCACAGGTAGTGATTTTTTAAATTTCTCCTATAGGTTCTTGCTCTCCCTATACAGCATCCTCTACTGTCAATGGTGACTTTGGGCAGCAAGTCCTTATTGCTAGTGCTGGGCACTAATACCAAGCTACCTGGACCCAGATATACTCAGGAGGCTATTTTGCAGGTCCCTAATTACTTGAAAGCCTGGGAATGAGAGCAAGGTTGGATGGCTGAGCTGAGCAATGCTTATTTATCATCAGGGCTGTAAATCAGGCTTGTGTCGTTGGGGAAAAACCAGAAGCTGCTCTGGCATTTGAGCCAGGGGCTCAAAATTGAGGGGTTTTATTGCATTAGAGGCTTTGGTTTTCTCTGTTGCTGTAGGATGGAGTGTGTTGGTCCAGGGTTGGTTGTGTGTTGGTGGAAAGGAGTTTGGAAAGAGCCTGTATGTCTCCTTGGTCTCGATGAATTTTCTCCACGTGCCGGGCGATACTTTAGCATTTTAACCATGCATTGAGCATCTGAGTTGCAAAATATCTCTGCGATATCTGCTATGACTTACTGCAGAAAGATGCAGCTCCCTCTGCGACGCTGGTTGATGTCAGATCTATCCTACCTGTTGTGACGGTGCGGTCGATCCTGCTGCAGAGTTTTTGCTGGAAAAAGCCAAGCAAATCGCACGAGGAACGTTTGCTGGAGATGAAATTATGGCTGGTTGATTGCGGTGGCTCCCATTCTGGGCAAATCGTAACAAGCTTGGGGACTTCCAAGAAGTGTTTTGTTTTGTTTTGTTTTTTTAAAAAATATGTACATTTGGGGGGGAATTAATAAGGAAAATATATGCTCAGAATAATTTGCAGATAATTAAACCCACCTGACTCCTTGAGAATGGAGGGGGAAGGTTGTTTTTCCCCCCAAACTGGAGCCCAAGCTGCTGGATAATTTCTGCAGCCCCGTGGCTTTATTATTTAGCATATTTAGCTAAAATCTCATGGCAATGGATTAAATATCCACAGCAAAGACTAAATCTTAGCATAGGAGTGAGAAATGGGTATAAGAGGAAAATTGCAGCACCTCCATCCACATTTCCTAAGCGGAGGGATAGGTCTGAGCCCCACGCAGGCCGTGGAGTTGAGGTACAGAGGGGTTATTTTTAGTTTTTAGTTATTTTTAGTGCTGGGAACCCATGTAATGAGTTTGTTACGTGTTGTGGGTTAATTAGCGAGGCTTTTTAATGGAAAGAATTGCGGTGATTCAGTGTTTTGGAAAAAGTCTTTGGGGCTGTGGCTTCCCAGTGGTTTTTACCCAGCGCCACAGGGAGCATAGCTTGCATAGAAAATGGAATCAAATTCCTGTTTTCCTGAGTTTTATGAACTAATAAATAATCTTTTTTAAAAAAAAAAAAAGCCAGGAAAAAGCAAAGCTGCCAACTATGAGCTACAACTTCATCTTTGTTTTGCGATTATAATTTCTCTGCTGGAAAAACCTGATTTCTTGGGGCTATAAGCCTGGCAGTCTTTGTACCCTTTGGCACGTGCTAGCCCAAATTATAAGCGATATTTTGCTGAAGCAGTATCTGTCAAATGTCCCATCGTGTCTGTGTGTGGGTTTTTTAACCCAGCTGAGCTCTGTGCATTTGCATCCACCTGCATGGCTCCAGCACTGAGGCTCAGCAGAGCAAGAGGCCAGAAAGGAGGCACCAAGACAGTTAAAAAGTGGGGGAACAAGGGGGGAAAAAAAGAAGCAACCCTAGTGAATGGGGCCCTTAGGAGCTGCAAGGAAAGAGGCAGAAACTCTAGGCACATACGAACCTTGCAAATACCCAGCAGAAGGCAATGCTGTCCCACCTTCTCTAATTAAATTGCAGGGCTTCAAGCTGTGGAGGCCAGGAGTATCAGTCACTTCCCAAGGGGATAACAACACAGGTTTGTGGAGGACTGCTCTGTCCCATGCTATTAAAAGTGGTGCTCTGCAGACTGATGCTAACCCAGGAAGATGCTCGAGTGTGATTGAATCGCAGGAGCGAGTGACTCCTCCACATCGCTTTTACCAGTGGCGTGGGCACAGCGGCTGCAGCGTGACCCCAAGCCTGGCACCTCCGAGCCCCGCTCCCTATCCTCCTCATGTAATCAGAATGTTTTACAAATCAGAAAACTGCACATTAATGCTTTGGTTTTATTCCTGCTCGTCATCTTCCAGCATTGCTTGCTTATTATCTTAACTCCTTGGAACGATTTCTCCTCCCACCCCCCTGCCACTCACTTTGTTCTTTATAGCTGCCGTGCTCGTGGTTGTAGCAAACCAGCTGTGCCGCGGTTTGCAGCAGTACAGATTAGGGAAAAAAAAATAGAGACCAAGTTGTCATTTGAGTAATGCAATTGTGCCGCAGAAGGTCTTTTCATTTGCTGCAGTGTTTATTAAACAGGTTAGCACTTTCAGCTGCTGCAGGAGTAACGAAGCCGAGGGAAGCGCGTAACGTGGGGTCCAGTGCTTAAATATAGCTTGGACTTGGAGTGCAACACGTAGAATTTCATTTGGAAACTGGCAACTTGGTTTATTCATGGCCCAATAAAGAGAAATGACTCCTGCACCTGGCTTGAGAGCATTGGGTGTAAAAAGCATTTGGCTAATATTTTTCTAGCAGGACAGATGGAGAGTTGGAATCACCTGGGAGAAGCAGGAGCTGGGACTTGCTGTCACCCATGAAGATGGAAAAATTAGCCCTGAGAGTATATCTGGGGAGAAAAATCATGAGAAGATAAGCCCCTGTGCCTTTAAATAAGGAATTCTTACTAGTGTGGAGTTTTGCAACAACAGAAATGATAGTGCTGAAAGGCACAGGCAAAAGTGGTCAGTTAAAACCTTAGAAATCCCACATCAAAGCTTGCAAATGAGGTTAAGATTAGCACAAATATTTGCTAATGAAGTCGCAGGGATGAGTAAAACTTTTGCTTTATGCAGTTCTGGTATGACAGGGAGTAAAAACAAGCTCTGTCAGCAAAGGGGGTGTAATATGGTGTTGTGGTTTAACCCCAGCCAGCAACTAAGCACCACACAGCCGCTCGCTCACTCCCCCCCCGGTGGGATGGGGGAGAGAATCGGAAGAGTAAAAGTGAGAAAACTCATGGGCTGAGATAAAGACAGTTTAATGGGTAAAGCAAAAGCCACGCGCGCAAGCAAAGCAAAGCAAGGAATTCATTCGCTACTTCCCATCGGCAGGCAGGTGCTCAGCCATCCTCAGGAAAGCAGGGCTCCATCACGCGTAACGGTTACTTGGGAAGACAAACGCCATCACGCCGAACGTCCCCCCTTCCTTCTTCTTCCCCCAGCTTATATACTGAGCATGATGTCATATGGTATGGAATAGCCCTTTGGCCAGTCTGGGTCAGCTGTCCTAGCTATGCTCCCTCCCAGCTTCTTATGCACCTGGCAGAGCACAAGAAGCTGAAAAGTCCTTGACTAGTGTAAACTCTGCTCAGCAAGAACCAAAACATCAGTGCGTTATCAACATTATTCTCATCCTAAATCCAAAACACAGCGCTCTACCAGCTACTAAGAAGAAAACTAACTCTATCCCAGCTGAAACCAGGACAGTATCCACCGCTTATTCCATACCATTTACGTCATGCTCAGGTCCCACATTATCCAATACATCCTCATTAACCACCACCCCACTTATTTTATGGACCACCCCTGTAAAATGTCTGTAAAATGTCCATAAACATCCACAAATGTCCACATAATGTCCATTGAGTTCATTTAGTCTGTGACTTTGGGCTCCACCTGTGACGGTGGTCGCTCAGGACAGGAGAGGTGGTGTGTTGCGTGGAGTTATTGGGCACCAAAGCCAGCTCAGGTTGGGTCACTGCTGCACTTGCACTGCTTCTTGTAAGGCTTCTTCTCCATTGGTTCAGGTGGTTCCTGGTATGGTAATTCCTATAACATGCAACTCAGATCATGGGTTACAAGAATTTAACGGTATTTCCATTACAATCTCCACCCCTGGCCCCTTTGGGCCAGGATTAACATTGCAAGGAACTCCTCCCCTTGCTCCTAGCCTGGCTAGCAATAAGGGGTTCCTGCTACAGTAATTCCCATAACATGCAACTCAAATCCCAGGTTACAACAATTTAAAGGTATTTCCATTACAATCTCCACCCCTGGCCCCTTTGGACCAGACCATCGGGCTTAACACTGCAATGGACTCCTCCCCTTGCCCCTGCTCTGGCTTGGACTTATCCACAGACTGCAGTCCCTTAGGGGTTTACCTGCTCCAAGTGGAGCCTTGTCTATGAGCCACAGTCTCTCCAGGGGTATACCTGCTGCGGCATGGATTTATCCACAGCCACAGTCACTTAGAGGTGCACCTGTTCCCGCATGGCTTTCTCCATGGGCCACAATGCCTTCAGAGATATACCTGCTCCAGCGTGGCCTTGCCCGCAGCCACAGTCTCTTCAGAAGTAAACTTGCTCCACCATGGCCTTACCCATGGCCACACGCTTTGAGGTGCTCCAGCATGACCTCATGCACAGCCACTGATGCTTCAAGGTGTACCTGCTGCAGCACAGACTTATCCACAGCCACAGATGCTTCGAGGTGTACCTTCTCCAGCGTGGACTTATCCTTGGGCCACAATCCCTTCAAGAGGTATACCTGCTGCAGCACAGACATAACCATGGCCACAGACACTTCGAGACATACCTGCTCTGGCATGGGCTTATCCACATCCACAGACGCTTGGCGTGTCCTGCTCCCACGTGGACCCATCCACAGGTCACAGTCCCTTCGACTCGAGTTCACACTGGAATTCCAGCCTGTCCAGTACAGCAGCACAGAAACAGCAGCGATGCCCTGGCCATCTGCCAGCCCAGGCGCATGGCTGTTGTTGTTATCAAAATGTTCCCAGGCACAGCAGAGTAAGAAGATAAGCAGTTCAGCAAGCAGCAAAAGCAAAAAGCAGCCACTAACGAGCACTAGACTCTAATATACAGTAAGGCAAGCAAGCCCCGTGGCAAGCACAGAAGCCTGCCGATTAATACCTAAACAGCACTAAGAGTTATAAATTCGATCTAGCATATTCCAATTAAACCTGTCATTATCGTGAACCCTTCGAGCCCCACGTTGGGCGCCAAAAAGGACTGTCGTGGTTTAACCCCAGCCAGCAACTAAGCACCACACAGCCGCTCGCTCACTCCTCCCCAGTGGGATGGGGGAGAGAATCGGAAGAGTAAAAGTGAGAAAACTCATGGGCTGAGATAAAGACAGTTTAATGGGTAAAGCAAAAGCCGCGCGCGCAAGCAAAGCAAAGCAAGGAATTCATTCACTACTTCCCATCGGCAGGCAGGTGCTCAGCCATCCTCAGGAAAGCAGCGCTCCATCACGCGTAACGGTTACTTGGGAAGACAAACGCCATCACGCCGAACGTCCCCCTTCCTTCTTCTTCCCCCAGCTTATATACTGAGCATGACGTCATATGGTATGGAATAGCCCTTTGGCCAGTCTGGGTCAGCTGTCCTAGCTATGCTCCCTCCCAGCTTCTTATGCACCTGGCAGAGCACAAGAAGCTGAAAAGTCCTTGACTAGTGTAAACTCTGCTCAGCAAGAACCAAAACATCAGTGCGTTATCAACATTATTCTCATCCTAAATCCAAAACACAGCGCTCTACCAGCTACTGAGAAGAAAACTAACTCTATCCCAGCTGAAACCAGGACATATGGTTTGACAGCCTGAAGCCGGAGGGAGATGAGGAGGGAGTTTGCCATTTAAACCCATTTTACTGTTCATTTGCAAAACTTTTTCCCATGTAGGATGTTCAGTGTGGCTTGCTTGCAAAAGGAGCACAGATGAGAGCTGCAGCAGCACCTCTTTTCATGGAATTAAATGTTAAATTAGTTGGCAGGAACCATAATTTGGGTGCTCTTGTGTCCGTCTGAAGAAGGATGGAGCGAGGCTGCGGTGTGTGGCCGTTTCCCTGGCTTGGAGAGGATAGGATGGATCCCATCCCTGCAGCGTGCCCTCATGGGCAGCCCTCAGCTTGCCCAGGCTGAAGTGCTAAACCTTAAATTAGCACTCTCCAGTCCTAACTTGGCTCTAGGGAATTGCAGCAGGATCCTATGAAAAGTCTCACTAATTAACTTATGCAAAGGTCATCATTAAAGCAGCGAACCCAGGCACCAAAGCAGCAAACACTGGCTGCTCCCTTAGCACTTCTAGCTACAAGCTGGCCGTTCCTATCCCATTTAAATGAGTTTTGGGGCTGCTAAGGAGTTTTTTGGCTGACCCAGTCCTGGGTGCAGCTGAGGGACCCCAGGCTGCCCAGCTTGGGCCAAGGGTTGGAGCTGGGGCCAGGTGAGGAGCAGGCAGCATGCAGCAGCCACTTCCATCTAGCAGCTTAGCAAAATTATTGCCCCAGATCTAGTTTTTTTTTATCCTAAACGCTCCCCAAGCCCCTTTTTCCCCCTGTGGCTGCTTCCACAGGGCTAATCGCTGCTTGTGCATGGGACTCCCCTTGCAACCAGTGGAGCCCTGACCCTGCATCCCCTCCTTACCCCAAAGCACCAACAAATCCTGCTTAAGGTCCTCTCTGTGCTTCTAGGGGACAAAATTTCATCTGCAAAGGTAAAGCTGGCAAAGTTGAGTGGCAGTCGGGTGCCTGGGCTTGTCAAGCTCGCTGTGCAAGTGATTGGCAATTAATATGCCGGGGAGCCTCGCTCAGGGGAAGAAGTAGCATCTTTATTGAAGGCCCTTGGTATGCCAGTTGTGTGCAGAGCTGACTGAAGCACCACCAAGGGCACGTTAATAGCACGGCTCGGTCCCTTGGAGGGTTTAGCGTGTTTTTCTGCAGCCTCAGTTTTTTGTTTTACTGGATTATTATAGGAAACTTTCTGCCTGTAAAACCCGGTGTGATTTGTGAGGTGTGAAGGGAATCCACGTCCTCTGGGCACTGGAGGGGGACAGGGCTCTGCTGGTGGAAAATCTCCCTCCAGCAGCAGCATCACCCCCTCAAACGGCTCCAAACCCCCAAATTTTGGCTGCTGGTTGACGTCCAGCGGTTTCAATGGTTCCTGATGGTCTTGAGCGTTACATGCTGGCCGAGTCATTTCTTCCTGCAGTTAATGATTGCCTGGGCCTGATGCTGCCAGAAATGGTGTCATGTTAATGATTAAAACCTGTAAATAAGGGCTTGTTCATTCCCCACATGCGAAGCCACTCTATGACCTTCCCCCAGCTCCAGCAGCATTGCCAGAGGGGAAAAAATATTCAGGAATAAACCCCACCCTGTTCCTATCACCCTTCACTGCTCCCTCTGTACCCTGAGAGCATCATGCTGGAGCGATGTTAAATAGAGCAAAGTTTCAAATCCTGTTTAAATTTGAACCGCAGAATTTATTCAATTCAATGTTAAGCTTTTTAAAAGCTATGCCTGCCTCTCCCTCGTGTCCAGCAGGGCTTGTGCATTATCTGTCCATTATGGTAATGTTAGTATAAATAAATGGATGATTTAAGGTCGGCTCCTGTCTATTCATCTCTGAGTGCATCTCTATAGATGTAAGCAGCAAAGCATCTGTACGCATTTGCGCTGCTGGAAGAGTGTTTATTCTTTATCATCTCTTTTGCAGAAAGGATAGCATGGTATAAAATTTTATTTGCTTGGGGAAGAAAAAAAAGTAAAATTTAAAGATCTCTGGATGTCTAGCGAAGGGGGTTGAGCTTGCTGGGGAAAATGCTGAATTCCTGCTTCTGCATGAACGGTGGAGCTGGGAGAGGTACTTGCTGCTGCTTTTGCAGATGTGTTTTCATTTAAATTAAGGAATTTTTAAGGGGAATAAAAATCATTCCTGATTCACATGTGGGACTGCTGTGTCCCTGCACCAGCAATCATCCCAGGCGGAGGTCCGAGTGACAGTGAAAAATCAGCTCCACGGAAAGCAAATCTCTCCTTTTTTGAGTGCATTAATGGTGGTGTATAGAAGTAGCCAAAGAGTTGTATTGCTGTTCCCATCCCTGCAGGCACAAATCTGATTTTTTTAGCAATGAGTTTGTATGGCATAATTAACTGCTTGCAGAATATCAGGTGTTAATTACTGGCTGATGGGGAAATGGTGCTGGGGAAGAGCCTGTGATGTGCTTGCAGTGTTCTGGCATGATTTATACTGCTGGAGGTTTGGGGTTTGCCTGTGATTCAAGTGGAGAAGGGGAGAGAGCCTGAAATGACTACTAAAACCTAGAATGGTGAATCATTCTCTTAAATGTGGCTTCAAATGAACGTGGAAATTTTAGGCAATGTTGAGTGTTATCTATGGACCTGATGATTTAAGTCTGATTTAAATCTGCTGCTTGTGCCATCCCTTAGCTGTGTCAGAGCCTGGTTTTGTAGGGAAATACTGTTTCTCCCTTGCTCTTTTGCACACTAAGTTGACTTCTGAATTAAAATGAAGAAAGCATATTATATAAAATAGGTGAATGCACAGAGGGTTAGTCACCAAGCGCCAAGATTTCTCTGTGCAACGAGTTGAAAATAAGCCCTGTGATCCCTGCACAGGTGCACAGTCAAACCTGATGGAAAGAGGTTAGAAAACCATGGGAAAAGTCACGGGGGCAAGTGGGTATTTCTTTTTAATTGACTGTTCTCCTGGCTGCAGCATCCTTCAAAAAGGAAAGAAAGATGGAGGAAATCCATCATGCATCTCCCCAAACATCTCTTGCTCAATGCTGAGTGTTGGGGTTTCTTATTCCAAGCAAGGGTCAGTAAAAGGAAATGCTGCATGCTGGCAATGCTGTTGCTGTTTTCTTCCTTTGCATGGGTGTTCACAGCACCAGCTTTGTTGGGTGTTAGCAAGATGGAAAGTGCTGGTATAAACCAGGCTCCAACACACTAAAAGTTCATTTTAGGCTAGTTTTTAAAAAATGGGGAGAAAAGTTGACTGCTCTCTTTGCTCGTTCAGCCTGCTCACAGCCAGCTGTAGCCAAATCGTGTCCAGAAATGTCATTTTCGGGACGTTTCATCCTGTTATCGTATCCTGAAGTGTAATATCCTCAGTGTTTGGGATCTGCTGGTCATTGATAATCGTATAACTTTCATCCCATCTCTGCTATCACCCTTGCAGCTTATATACTAAAAGGAAAGGGATATGATCTCTTCTGTTGCACTGAATTACTCTACATCTGCTAAAAGCCAGGTAAATACAGCTCCCGTGTCTTTGAGTGCAGCCCTGAATCGCTGTTATTTCTTCAAACCTTGCTTTAAATTCTCTATTTGGCTACCCCAGAGAGAAGCAGCACTTTCCTCCCAAGAGCTGGGGTTTTTAAACATTTCCCAGGTCACGAGCTGCATTGCAGACGATGCTCTTTTTTCTTCCCATCTCTGATCCACGCTGAGTCAAGCTGCAGAAACGAAGGGTGCTCCTCTGCATCGTCAGAGACCGACTGCAGATGAAGTGGTTGAGTCTCCATCCCTGGAAGTATTTAAAGAACGGATAGATACGGTGCTTGAAGACATGGTATAGATGGACTTGGCAGTGATAGGTTGACGGTTGGACTCGATGATCTTAAGGGTCTTTTCCAACCTTGACGATTCTATGATTCTATGATTCTAAGCGCTGGCTTTTGCTTTCCTGAGGTCTCAGCCTCAGATGTTTCTCCAAGCAAGTATTTCAACAGAAATGGCCCAACTTTTGTGGAAACCCCTCGTTTTCCACCATTTCCATGCTTGAGCTTGAACCATCAGGTCGAGCACCGGCAGCAAACTTGGGCACATGTACTTCTTGCTGCTTGGGAGCATAAACCCAGGGTAACCTGCTCTGAACCCCGTGATAAAGCCCACCCAAACCTCATCCAGCTCAGCAAACCTGCTAACGAGGGGCTCAGCCAACACCAGGCATTTGAAGGATGAAATGCCAGTGAGAAACCTGCAGCCTCCTGCTTGATGAATATGCTTTGCCGAGCAAAAAATAAAAAGTGTTATTCTGAACCCTGCTACAATAGCAGGAAATTCAGGAATCAAGGCTGGCAGCTTGTAAAGTCTCCTCACGAAAAGCCATAATGCTGCTTCTCAGCACCCTGCAGAAGCCGGGGCCAAATAGCTCGCTTTGGCACTATAAAATTTGCCAGGTCCTTCGGTTTTGGGCGTATCAGTTCCAGAGCACATCACATATCCCTTTCCGGCTTCAAACTTTCCTTGTGAATTAATCCACTTGAAAGAGAAAGACAGAAAATCCTGTTTTTTTCCAATCTTCCAGGAAAAGCAAGAGCCCAGCAGTGCCCATGGTGAGTCCAAGCTAATTTGCAGCCACACTTAGAGGAAAAAAAGAAACCAACTCTGGACATCCCTAAATTGCAATGTCTATGGTACATGGGATGGAGCGTCATTAGATAAATTGTTGATATTTTCTCTCTCCTTGGGACCTCGATTCATTTCTGAGCACCACCACTCGCCCGCACCATTAGCAAACTTCGGACAGAGGAATGAGTTTCTGTGATGGTGGACAACTGGGAATACAACTGAAGGTGAAGATCCCAGATTACTTGCAGAATCAGAAAAAAAATCATCTCTGATCTCAAAACTTTTAAGTGAGCTAAGCCGAAAACACCGCAGACTGAACAAATACTGATGAGAAGGGTGAGCGCCCTGCCATGAACTGAGGGTGAAGACAGACTGTGCAGCGCTTGGGCTATTTAATACAAAGCGATTTCTCTCTTTCTGCAAAGAGTCCTCTGCTCTAAAGCAGCTATAAAAGAGACATACGGTGGGACTAACCTCCTGCAACTCCTAGACCAACTTGCTGCTTTTGCTCATTAAAAGAGCCCCCTCTCTGACCTCCACCAGCACCAACGCTGCCAGACCAACATACAAGGTTGGGAAATCAAACTGGGATCTTCTTTATATTCCCTTTTTTGTTTCCAAATGGATTATCAAATTAGGTGCCTTAAGATCCATCAATTTGCCAGCAGGTGCTGCAGAAGAAACAGCAAATCTGCGAACCTTCATTCACCACCGCAGCTCCTAAAATTGCTAGTCTGCAGCCGAGACCTCTTAATATCTCCCCAACCCCGTATTATTTGCAGCAGTGAAACTGGCTCAGAAAATTATTTACTGCTTGCAAGCTTGAACTCCCAGGTCGGACGAACTAGCTGAATATCAGGAACATATTCGCCAGCTCAGCGACCCCATGCCCCCCCCCAAGAGGTGATTACTGCAGAAAGAAACCCTCCGGAGAGGACAAATTACATCAGCGCACAGACAGATTAATTAGTCATTTACACCCTAATATAGCACCAGGGTTGGTTTTTTTTTAATTTTGACTTAATGGGCTTCTGGGGTTTACAGAGCAGGACTTTGATCTGCACCCGGCGCTGTGTAATCTTGCTCTGTTGGGGTGTAATTTGGATGATGGAAGAGCAAGGGGGAAGCAAAAGGAGCCCGGGTTTAGGGCCAGCAGTCCCTGCACCGGCTGCCCTGCGGCATTGCCTAAGCACCAGCTAGCAATAACCAAAGCAGCTTTTTACATCACTGAACACAGCAAAAACCCTACGAAGCTGCTGGATACCCAGCACGGAGCTGGCTCGAAGCACTGATCTCCCAGCTGGGGTTAGAAATCAGGGGAATGGGGATGGACAAGGGACCGCCTTAGTAAGGGGTCACTCATCAAGGCTGGTTTATGCCCCTGCTCCCAGCAGTAGTCTCTGATCTGATGGGTATTAACCAGAATTAATCCCCCCCAATACCTACTAGATATGAATTCAGCCTGTCAAAAAATAAATTACATCTTTTTTCCTCCTTTCCTTTGGAAAGAAGAGGGGGCTTGAAATTCTCATGGCAATAAATATAGAACTAAGATGAATTAGCGACAGTTTGGTGGCTGGGAGATGCAGGAGACTCAGGTTTTAGACATGCTTTTGGGGTGATCATGGTGCTCATCTGCAAGCTGGGCGCTGCCACAAGCAGAGTTTGAGGGCCTCTGGTGAGATATTTTGTTTATCCGATGGCTTTCTTAATTTATTCCTTAATTTATTCTTAATTCCTCAGTGGCCCAGTGGGAACCACCCATGCACTAAGAGTGCCAGGTCTCATGAGTTACCAGCCCTGCATTTCGTGTGATTTTTGTTCTCCCCCTACACTCTCCAGCTCTAAACCAGTACCAGGACTAATTGGTTGATAAGGTCATATAGGTGTCTCGAATAACAGCATCTGCAGAGTCTCTCAGCGGGGCTGGGTTGTGCTTTGGGTCCTCTTCTCCCATCCCATCCCATCCCATCCTGGTGCTGTCAGCAAAGCAGGAGGGAGCTCTACGCTTCTTTAACAGCCTGCTGCAACTAACTGGGGTTTGATCCTCTTTCTCCTGAATTTGGCTTTTAAAACCGAGCATGCCCATGGGGTTTGCAATGCAAGAGGTGCTGTGCAGGAAGGCAGGGGAGTTTGCAAAGCTGTCGGTGTAACTCAGGTCTCTGTTTGGTGGTGGGTAGCACCTCCTTTTTGATTGTGCTCAAAGGAAATACTGAACTGTTTTCAAAAAGGAAAGATGCTGCGCATATCAGTGCTCCAGGGAAATGCCAGTGAGAAACCTGCAGCCTCCTGCTTGATGAAGATGCTTTGCCGAGCGTTGAGCATCAACTCAGGTCTTGGGGCAGGAGCGCACTGTCCGTCCCTCGGTTTGGACGGTCGCTGTTTGATGCCAAAGCAATAAATAGGAGGAAGCAGCTGCTTGCAGCGCCTTCGTCCCCAGCATCGTGTTTCAAGCACGCAGGGCTCAGCTAGCCTCCTCGGTCGTCATCCAGATACGAGCTATTTGGGGCCAGTGTGATGAGGCCAAGCTTCGCTATGCAAACCTGCTCAAAGGACAGTATTTTTGCATCCACGCTGTTGTGACGGAATCCTTGCAGAAAGCAAAAAGCAGGTTTTTCTCAACGGAGAAGCTTTTCGTTTCTTGGGTAGGAAGGACCCGGAGTCATGCTGGAGGCATTTGATCCACTTCAATCTGGGGCATCTGCTCTGACTTGGTTGCAAACTCCCCCAGGACTGACTCTGCACTAAACCCCTCTTTGCTCAGGACAGGAAATCATTGTGCAATAAAAAACACAGCACAAACTCTGCATCCTCTTGGTTACTCATCTGTTATCTGTCGTATACTTATTACTTAATGAAGCAGATAAGGAAACTCTGGGATGAAAGATGCTTCATAAATTTTTGCTATTATATTAATCTCATCTCCATGAGGGTGGAAACAATTGTGTAATGTTAGTTATCCAGGCAGACTCCAGATTTCCAGATGCAATTAATAGATGGCTACACTGCCTCGAATGCAGTATCTATTTAATAACAGATACGCTCAGAGCTACTCTGGTACAATGTTGTACTCAAATGCCATTGTATCGTCATGGTAACACCCTCCCAAAACACAATAAAATATTTAAACAACAGCAAACAGCATTACCAATGTCATCAAATAGCGTCTGGTGTAAAGTTGTGTGCTTTAGTGCCAAGCCCATTAAATATGGTGGATTTAAAACATTAAACACGGTGGGAAAGGTGCAAGGAAAATGCAGCTGCACAGGTCCCTCCTGCAAGGAGCTGGGCAACCCTGAGCTTGCAAAACTTAACGATGGTTTGCACTTGAACATGGTGCTGCCATCTGAAAGGAGAGCAACTGCAGATTATTTTATTTTGAGGAACAGGTATCATTAAGTCTTCCCAACCCAACACCTTCTGCAGGCAAATGGCCCCGTTCCCGGTGCTACCCCCATGCACTGCCTGCACAGGGAACAAAGCCTTTCCCTAACACAGGAAATTTGCCCTTAAATCCTCAACCAAGAGCCAATTCCCTATGAAAAATTAGGACTTGAAGACCCCATGGTGGTTTGTCACCCGCCGCAGTGGGAAGGGCAGGATGCTCACATAGGGACGTGCTCCTCTTCCTCACCTCCTGCAAATGACCATCCCTAGCAAACTGCAACACTCAATTTTTTTATGGATTGGAAAACCACCATCTTGAACAGCAAAGAAAAAAAAAATCTCTCCAATAGGATACAGCATCTTAGGGAGATGGGCAGAGTGGGGCCACAGAGGCACTTTGCAAGGAGAAATATGAGCTAATAAACTCATTAGCCTTGCTTTCAAGAGCCTGCTTCTCACCGGCGTGGCTGAGACCTGTGTGGCCGAGCCAAGGAGGGCAGC
Source organism: Nipponia nippon (assembly GCF_047370975.1). Taxonomy (NCBI): domain Eukaryota; kingdom Metazoa; phylum Chordata; class Aves; order Pelecaniformes; family Threskiornithidae; genus Nipponia; species Nipponia nippon. The sequence continues at coordinate 5,159,712 of NW_028262344.1, read as the reverse complement.
GGCTTCCTGGCACTTAAGCTCTGATCGATGCCTTTTGTGCTCAGCGCTGCAAAACCATGCACGGGGCCGAACACCCGCCAGCACCTTGCAGACACCCTGGGGCATTGCAGCTGCATCCAGTGCCCGTGCTCTGCATTTCCATTTGAATGCAAACTTGTTTGTTTTAATAAAAAAGAAATAGATCAGCAAGATTTTTTTGCCGAAAGGCAAAGTCACGATTGACATGTCATTTTTCTTCCCTGCTAAGAAGTGATTGATGGAGGTTTGGCTGCAGCACCTACCGCAGCTTTGCCTGGGAGATCGAACCTACGTGGAGGGGAGAAGACAACCTGGATGTACCTGTGGTACAGCTCCACAGCACAGGGTTGCTTTTCTGCTTTGTGTTCGCTTTCTCAGAAGGAAGATTTTATTATCCAAAACCCCGCCGTAGAAACGTACCACGGGGGAGGGTTTGGCTCAAAACTGAGCAGAATTGCAAGAAAGCAAACTGGCTTTTGGGACCTGTGTTCTGGATGCAAAAAAAGATCCAATGGTGGCAAAAAAACCCCAAAAATTCAAAGACAGGAATACACACAAACCTATTGGGTAGAGAAACATGGGAAGTCCAACCGGTCTGCAAGGAAATGAGTTATTTGAGCACAATGGACCCAGCACTGGAAGAAGGCAAAAGAATCATAGAATCATAGAATGGTTTGGGTTGGAAGGGACCTTAAAGATCATCTGGTTCCAACCCCCCCTGCCATGGGCAGGGACACCTTCCACAAGACCAGGTTGCTCATATCCCCATCCAACCTGGCCTTGAACATTTCCAGTGATGGGGCATCCACAGCTTCTCTGGGCAACCTGTTCCAGTGCCTCACCACCCTCAGAGTGAAGAATTTATTTCTTATAGCTAATCTAAATCTACCCTCTTTCAGTTGAAAGCCATTACCCCTTGACCTATCTTGCCCCTGTACTCGGCACTGGTGAGGCCGCACCTCGAGTACTGTGTTCAGTTTTGGGCCCCTCACTACAAGAAGGACATGGAGGTGCTGGAGCGTGTCCAGAGGAGGGCAACGAAGCTGGTGAAGGGTCTGGAGCACAAGTCTTATGAGGAGCGGCTGAGGGAGCTGGGGTTGTTTAGCCTGGAGATGAGGAGGCTGAGGGGAGACCTTACTGCTCTGTACAACTGCCTGAAAGGAGGCTGTAGCGAGGTGGGGGTTGGTCTCTTCTCCCAAGTACCAAGTGATAGGACAAGAGGAAACGGCCTCAAGCTGCGCCAGGGGAGGTTTAGGTTAGACATTAGGAAAAACTTCTTCACCAAGAGGGTGGTCAAGCATTGGAACAGGCTGCCCAGGGAAGTGGTTGAGTCTCCATCCCTGGAGGTATTTAAAGAACGGATAGATGTGGTGCTCGAGGACATGGTATAGATGGACTTGGCAGTGATAGGTTGACGGTTGGACTCGATGATCTTAAGGGTCTTTTCCAACCTTGACGATTCTATGATTCTATGATTCTAAGCGCTGGCTTTTGCTTTCTGGAGGTCTCAGCCTCAGATGCTTCTCCAAGCAAGTATTTCAACAGAAATGGCCCAACTTGCGGAAATCCCTCATTTTCCACTTGTTCCCATGCTTGAGCTTGAACCATCAGGTTGAGCATCAGCAGCACACTTGGGCACATAGACTTCTTGCTGCTTGGGAGCATAAATCCAGGGTAACATGCTCTGAACCCCATGATAAAGTCCACCTAAACCTCATCCAGCACAGCAAACCCACTAACGAGGGGCTCAGCCAACACCAGGCATTTGAAGGACGAGGAAGAGGAAGGAGACAAGTCCTTGCAAGGTCCTGGGAAGCCGATTGCAAGTACGATAAGGAAGAAATGAGAAACATAGATGCAGAAACCAGGAGACCTTGATGCATCACCAGCCGCTGTGCCAGAGCAGCACTAACACCCATTGCTTTGGCTCTTTCTAACCAGCTTTGATTTCAAGTACCAAACAGATTTTTGAGGGATAATTATCAGGTGGATTAGGTGGATTTTCAGCTGCACAAAGCTGATAAGGTTTGGTACCCTGGGGCAGAGGAAGAGCTGATGGTGGTACCTCCTGCGTATTTACATATTAATCCCTATGTCTTTGCCCCTGCAAGTGGCCACCCAAAAATGCAACACAGGGAATATTTGCCATCTAGGAAAAAATTAAAAGAAATATCTGTCCATCCTCCGGACGGAGAAGGGATGAAGAGAGAAATAGAGGAGGCTGCAAACGCCTCAGGCAATAACACATGCAGAGCGATGCAATGTTTCTCCTCTCCCAAAGCTTGATGCAGAGCAGGAGGAAATAAAATAAAAAAATTGTGACATTCTCACTTAATCCTTACAGCGCTGCTGGCTACTGCCAGCTTTGCAAAACCAGATTTGCAGAGGGATAAATTCAATCCACCTCGTCACCACTGGAGCTTTCCTCACATATTATAACTGATGCTTGAGGGAAAGAGCCCAGGAGCCGGGCAGATATAGGTGGCATCTCAGATCACCCATCCCATGCTTGTCCAGCACTCTTTTTTTTGGTTCTCCTCCTATAACACTTGGCACCGTGATCTACCATAGAGACATGATTTTGCACGGGCGCAAAACTACCAGGCGCTGCCAAAACGGCCGCTGCCAGATGGCAGCATTGCGGCTGGCTTCGTACAAATTGGTCTTTGCAGAAGCAGCCGGTTGCGTTAGTGAAACTGTTTTTCAGCTAAAAGTCAATGAGCGTCTCAAATGGGATTCAAATCTCAAGGGTAAGATGCTGCAAGAAAATTAGAGCGTTGGCCGGGCAATCCTCCATAAAGGGATTATTCAATGCTGTTTGTATTGTGCTGAGTGAGGGGCCGCCAGGATGCATTAAGGGAGCGTCAAAAGTATGATCCCCATGCAAGGGAGACCTAAAACAGCCCCAAAAGCTGCAACATCAGGGTTTTCCAGCCTTGATTTCTCCTTTTCCCACCTTGCAGGTACATGGCTATCATCCACCCGCTGCAACCCCGACTCTCGGCCACCGCCACCAAGGTGGTCATCGGCGTCATCTGGCTCCTGGCTTTCCTGCTGGCTTTCCCCCAGGGTTACTACTCGGTGATGGATGAGCTGCCGGGCCGGCTGGTGTGTCTGGTGGAGTGGCCAGAGCACACCACCAATGTGTACGGAAAAACGTGAGTTGAACTTTTCTGGCAGTGGGGACAAGTCACTGTACAGAAAAAATGCAAAAAAAAAAAGTACAAAAAAAAAAGGCAGTAAGGAAGGATGGGAATGGCTCAGAGATCCTTGGGATGGGGAAATCCTGCCCCTACCCTAGCAAGGGCCAGTGCTATGTAGTCGACAGTAGCAAAATCTCTATCTATATCATCTTGGGGCACATTAAAGTTAATTAAAGTGAGTTTAGTGCTGCTTGTGGTCTAAACGTTGCCCCATACTGTGCCATGCTCCCTGCTCTTCTTGGATGCTCATCCTCGAGGGAAACTAATGTGAAACTGCTAAGATGCAATATTTTCACTGTGGGGATGGGGTTTGCATTGCCCCCAGGGGCTTATTCATACACACAGGTATGGCTGTGGTTTTTGCAGCACTTTTCCTGCAATCCGTCTCTCTAAAGTCTTCCTGGGGTGAGAGTTATTCCTGTAAGAGGTAAACAGGGTTTTAGCAGGGGTATCTTGGCCAGGCAATAACAGAAAAAAAAAAATGGTTTGGGATTTACTGAGTCCAAATGCCCAAAAATTCACTTGATGGCTTAAAAAACAAGCTACAAAAGGGGCTCTGTGGCATCAGCTCAGACTGGGAGGCAAATGCTGAGCTAGGAGGGCTCAGCAGGAATCTCCTTCCTTCCCATTAAGGGGCCAGCTAATTAAATCTAGCATTTCCAAAGGGTCTGGGCAACCCCGCTGGTCTGCCAGCACAGCAGTCCTCCATGGTTTGCTCTTTGAAGTCCAGGAGTCATGCAGCAAGTTAAATGTCATGCGTTAAGGAAAAAGGGGGGGGAGGCATTTGTTATCTCCAGTCCCGTGGAGCAATGAATTAGGGCTGTGAAGCAGGGGACACACACACACGGAGAGGTGTTTAAAGCCAACCTGAGCCTGGCGAAGGTCTCTCTGCAAGACAAATGAGATGAGTCTGCCAGTCAGCAGCGAGTGGCGAGTTCCAGAGAGCTGGACGCTATCATTTATTATCCTCTTATTTATTTACATTGCAAGGCAGGTAAGGCAAGAACTAAGCTGGGGCCGGCCCAGCTGATCTCCAGAGGTGTTTTCCAACCTTAATTATTCCGGGCCACCACAATAAATATAGCCAGTATGAAGAAATGCTGCTGGCTTAGACAGCCCGTGTGGCCAGGATGGGGCTGAGCCCCCTTGGACCAAAGCAGCAACCGGTGCAAGCTCAGGGCCTGTGGCTTTGACAGATCATTTGTTGTTCAGCTGTACGCTGGGGCTGTCGCTTTTTCAAATAGATAATTCAAGAGAAAAATGCCACCATTAACCTATGAATGATTTGCCGCTGGAAGCCGGGCGCCGCTTTAAAGCCTGAGCATCCCGTGCTCTTCGGTGAGCCAGGGGCTCTGCAGACAGATGAGGGAAGCCAGGAAAGCTGGGAAAGCAGATGCTAAGCAGAAGCTTTTAAATAGCCAAACCCCAAATATTTGGTGGGGATTGAAAATAACTTGCAGCTCAGCAGCATCTCTCCAAACTGTGCAAACTCACTTGCACAGCACAGAGCCCGGCAGAGCCCGAGATGTTATTTTACTTCCCCAAAATAACTTTGCAGGGACAGGTGGCTGGGTCACTGTCAGACACCCTCCCCTGCTCACATAGCCTTGGTGCAGTTATTTAAGGAAGGCGCCAGCAGCAGCCAGCTTGTTTGCAATGCCATGATGAAAAATAATATTATTTTTTAGTTCATAGTGAAAATAGGGGACTTCTCCCAACACCGGGGGGGGTCCTTTCTCTTGGCAAATGGAGCCCAGGAAGCACAACCCTGGCATGCAGAGGGTGTCAGAGACCAGGATGTGCACATGAGGATTTTTCACTGGGAAAACGTGCCCGTTCTCAGCCTGGTCCTATGGGGGGAAGCGGACAAAGACCTTGGCGCAGGCGAGATGCGTCTGCAACAGGAGCCGGCAATTTAGCTCGATTCGATTCAGCGGCTGCTCACTGCTGTTAACCACCAATTCCCTCTCCCACTTTTGGTTTCGAAATAGATGTCTGATGTATTCCAATTTCATTAGCTGCCATTTCGGTTTGTTAAGGGAAGGGGAAAAACCACTCCGCTCGCCAGCTTCCCTGGGAGATAACAGCCCACGGCAACCATCTGGGCTTTGCAAGGCAAACGGAGATGGCAGCCCCCTCCTCCAACATCACTGTCCCATAACGCCTGCAGGCTCCTCCATCTTATACAAGACCCTAAATCCCCACACTGAAGACCTTTAAATTACAAAACACAGGCTTCTCCAAGTGCTCTGATCCTGCAGTTCTTGTAGATAGAAGAACATACAGATGGTTTCACATGGAGACCGGTTTTCAGTGCCCAGGGTCCAAAAAAAATGTCCCAGGCCTCTTTGGAAATCCCTGTCCCTACCACGCCCAGGCAGCTCTGAAAATAAGGGTCCGTCTTGCTTACGTTATCTAACAGCTCCTCTGGGGCATTTCTGCATTGCTCTCAGCTGTTTGCAGCTGGTTTAAGACCCTGCATTACATGGGAACCACAACAAAATCTTCATTGCGGAGCCACAGAGACGCCTCTTTAATTAGCAAAACAGAAAACAGCCCTACAAAATCCATCTCAAATGCGATTAGCACTGGGCAAAGAGGAGGCCAAATGAGACTGCAGGTACAAAACAAGGAGGAGATGGCGTGGCAGCATGGGTCCGGGGCCAATCCCATTCCCTGTGGGAGTTGCACCAGGCACAAGCCTGACCCATTCATTACACTTTGGAAATATTATTCAATCAAAGCTCCCAGGAGGATGAGTGAGGGCAAGAGCAGAGCGTGGCTACAGGGCCCGAACCACTTTGAACAGAGGCAGCACCTTGCATTCGAGCTGGGCACGCACCCCAAAAATGTATGCAAAGACTGTAAAGCTGTCGGAAGAAAATTACCTCCAGACCTGGCAGCACACATGATGCTTTGCAAGCCAGCACCATGCAAGCCAGCTGTGTTTCTGTACCGCTATTGCTCATCTTTCTGCAGGGGAGAGAGGTTTTTGCAAGCTACGATGGTAGGAAGGAACCTGCAAGGTCAAACCGTCCGTCCCCATCCTGTTTGTTAAGAACAGCATTATTTTTTTCCTTTTTAAACCAACTACTATTTAACACAAATCTTCACTGAACTCACTGCAAACCCAGTGGCTATTGCAAGCTGCCACGGCTCCACCAACTTCACGACAAAACAGTCTCAAGCCTGTGCTAACAGTTTAATCCAGACCCTCTCATTCAATTTTGGGCTTATTTATACCTGTTATAAACAGACACAAAGATCCTGCCCTTTCCATGAGCCTGGAGAACTGACCCAGCCACTGAATTCACAGAAAAGTTTTAATAAATCTCCACGACAAGGGTTTTGGGGGACTGGAGTTACACCTTGTGCCACCTGAGCCTAGCTAAACTGATGGTGGACCAGGATTCGGGCAAGTTGCATCCAAAGCCCAGTGTTTGCCCTGCAGGGAAAGCCTTTATTTCTTCAGCTTAATATTCCCATCCTTTATATGTCAAAAAAACCACATTTGCTCCTGCAGGACTACCAGATAAAAAGTGTGATAAGAGCAAGCATTCATCTGTAGGATAATTTGGATTGTAAATAGAGTAGAATTGAGAGTAGAGCCACTCCAGCTAAGACATCCTTGCCTTATGAAGGTAACACAAGTTCTTCACTGGCCTCTACATCCCATCCCATGAGGGTGCTAGGATGCCAAAGGCTGGCAGCAGAGGCTTGGAAAAGATTGGGGTGAAAGTAGGGAGTCCTTCCCGGCCTGAGCTCTGCAGGCAACGTGTCTGCAGGAATTGTGCCAAATTCTCTTTGCCCCTGTGAAGCACTTTGCCTTCAAGCTTGGTTTGCAAGAAAAAGACTGAATAGGTAGAGGACACACACACAACGATCATCATTTTTTCTAGGTATCACTTCTGCATGACCATCCTGATCTACTTCTTGCTGCTTCTGGTGATAGGATGTGCCTACACTGTGGTTGGCATCACCCTTTGGGCGAGTGAGATACCCGGCGACAACTCTGACCGCTACCACGAGCAGGTCTCGGCTAAGCGGAAGGTAAGGAGCCCCAAGCACGGTTGGAGCCATAATTCATGCCCAATCTCAACTAGCCACAGCCAAAAATACTTCATTAGGGGTGGAAACAGGCCAGGACTTGTTGCATGGTTGTTGCTAATGGACCAGAGACCGTCCTCCAGATGTGTGTCCTCTATGAACGTGCATGGTTTAATCAAGATGTCGACCATGTGTTCCCCGTTGGAAAGGTCTCCAAGGCCAAAAGGGGTGGCCCCTTCTGGAGGGTGACACCCCACCTGTGGGGTGTCCAATGGATGACTTTGCTTCCCTGCCCCCTCTTCCCACAGGTAGTGAAGATGATGATCATCGTGGTATGCACCTTTGCGCTGTGCTGGCTGCCCTACCACATCTACTTCACCCTGCAGTATTTCAACCCCGAGTGGTACTTTCAGAAGTTCATCCAGCAGGTCTACCTGGCTATCATGTGGCTGGCCATGAGCTCCACCATGTACAACCCCATCATCTACTGCTGTCTCAATGACAGGTGGGTTTTGAGTCACTTTTGGCAGCACCTTGGTGCAACAGGGAGGGGAGGAGGGGGAGATACAGAGGGGTCTGATGGAGAAGAGTATGGACTGAGAGTTTTTCCAGGATGGTTCTGTCCCATCCTCTGCCAGGGGCTGCTTCCAGCAGATGCAGGAATGATACAGTACTCACCTAAATAAGCCTTTCCTAAAGCCCATATGGGATTTGAGGGCAGGTATCAAAACAGTCCTGACTCCTAACTGGGATTTATCAGTGGGGTTTTTTCCTCCCCTTAGGGAAAAGCAGCATTTTTTGTTGTTGTTCAGCATGATTTGCTCTGTCTTCCCACTCCTAGTGAGGTCCTTTTGCCATCTCCACATCCCTCACTGCTGCCTTTCCCCATCTCTTCCGTCCCCCCAGGTTTCGCGTGGGGTTCAAACATGCATTTCGGTGGTGCCCGTTCATCAGTGCTGGTGAGTATGAGGGCCTGGAAATGAAGTCAGCCAGGTACCTGCAGACACAGAGCAGCATGTACAAGGTCAGCCGGATAGAGACCACCGTGTCCTCGGCAGTTGGCACGGCCGAAGAGGAGCTGGAGGAGAGCAGCAAGGCCAAGCGTCTCTCCATAGACATGACGTCAAACAGCTCCTCCCGCAGCAACTCCAAAACGGTCTCCGAAAGCTTCAGCTTCTACTCCAACACGCTCACCTAAGCAGCTCCCCAGCTCCGTCGGCCACTCACAAGGGTGTCACCATCCCCTTTCCCTCACTGGGATGCTTCGGCGCTCAATCCACCCAGCATCATCACCCTGGTTTGTGACGTGCTGGCTTTTTTCCATGCTGTTTTACCGTCTCTTGCTGTGCCGCTCGCTCGCCATCCTTGGGTGAGCCTGAGAGCAAAAGCTTTGGATTAGTTTCATGTGCTCCACTGTGGCTCGTGTCCGAACACAAGGGAGGTTTGGCTGGCCTCTGCCTTGCTCGCTGCCTGTCCAACCCACCACATACCGGCTGGGTGGATAGAATGTAGAAATGAGACAGAGATGTTTTTTTCTCCTAAACCGTAAGTACAACATTGGCAGGTGCTTCCCTGCTCTCTGCAAGGCAGCAGGGATCTCCCAGTGCATCCCACCCCACAGGAAAATGAACCAGTCTTGCACTTTCCTCCTCCCACCTTTAATTTCATTCTCCCTGTCACTCTCGGTTGAATATCCAGAGGGGTATTCAATTCAAAAATCCAGCAAAAAAATGCTGTTTTCAACTTCAGGAGCCTGTACATCCATGGGGCAGCACTGGCCACTCGGCGCTTCAACTGAGATCCAGGCATTTCTGCACAGTCTCAACTCATCTCCAGCACCCGCATCCCTCTGCATGATGGTCTTCTGTTGCCACTCCACAACACAGCTCATCAAAACAGGGCTCTTGAAAAGGATTTCTGAACTGATCCAGACTTTGGTTGCTGTTAATCAACCATATGTGCCAAAAGCAATCACTGTGATTTCCTAAAAGGCCCAAGGTGAGGCCTCTCAGATAGATTTTGGGAGTCTGTGGAGGTCTGGAGAAGAAGAGACTGACCATACTGAAATGTTTTTCACAACCTGGAAATGTCTAAACCTGCACAGAAAGGGGCATGGTAGGATTCCGTCAGAAAAACAAAGTTTTGCCAGCATACAAGGTTTGAAGGTAGACAAGAATTTTGCAGACATTTTTCACTCAGAGGAGGGTTGAAATGATTCAGTTCCAGTTTCTGGATTTTGTTTTAATCAGGGAAACATTTTTTCTTTTCATCCCCGTCTTTTGCGTAAAACATTAAGCTTATGATGTGTACGTGGATATATCTAATATTTTAGTCCTGTTATGATGGATAATTTTCACTGGGCCTGTTCATACCAAGGGCTCCTTTGGTCAGCAAATGTATGAACATACACTCAAAGGGGAAAAAAAGTAAATAAAATGAGAAGTGGGCAAACTTGGCTTGTTGGAAACAAACACACAAGTTTGGGGGCAATTTGGGGGCAGTTGTATTGACTGCTCCTTGCTGCTGGTCCAATCTCTTACTTTTGGTGTAGAAATAAGACTCCTAAAATGGATTCACTGCAAGACAGAAATGCTGGAGAGATGCACAATAGATTTGCACAGGGCAAGGAAACGGCTCATTCATTTTAAAGCAGCCGAACATCAGACCCTGCTGAGCACACAGCAATTTCTGGAAATAAAACAGATGACTTCTGGAGCTTTTCAACTATTCAGCCTCCAAACTGGCTGTTGGAAGATCCAGCCATTAATAAATCCCCAGCCACGATGGTTCTTGGAGATAAAAATACACATATTTAAGCAACGACTCCAGCAGAAATTAAATGAATGGGCAAATAGATGGATCTGAGAGCAACAAAACGGCTGCAAAAGCGGATTGACAAGAATGGTCATCTTCATTTTTACCCCAAATCCTGCCAAGTGCATCAGTGAGGAGGAGCTCTTCCAGCCACTTCCACGCTCTTCCCAACTGCTGTGACTATGCAACGTTACAAACTGTGCTTCATGCACACGCTGGGATATGCTATTTTTTTTCCTGCTTAACTTCCACTTCTCACCATTCTTGTCACCTTAAGACATATTCCCTTGCTGCTGCTTCCCGCGACCCTGCAGCCTGGAGAAGGGGGAATGGCATGAGCCTGCCTGGGGATTTGGTTTTGCAAAAAAACACCAGCCCCAGGCAGCAGCAATCGAAGGGATGGGCGATGCCGAGGGTTTTAACGCAAGGCTTGGACTAGGAAACTTTTCCCACCAACTCCACAGGAGCTGTGCTGCCAATACACAAGAAGGTGCTACAAACCAGAGCCAAATTCTGATTTACTCCCAGCTGCCAACCCAAATTCAAAATTAAAATGAAACCAAATATCTTGAAATGGTCTAGAGAGCCGAATAAGGCAAACAGAGATCTGCTCCATACACCCCGTGCACAAGAGTTTGTGTCAGGTTGTGAGCCTACAGAAGTCAGCATTTAGGAAAAAAAAAAAAGAAAACAAACCTATATGTGTGTGTGTGTGCATATGTGTATATATATAACCATTCCGCTCTTTTGTGCTCCATGTTTTATGCCCCAAGGATGCTGTGATCATGAGATGTGCAGAGGAATGACAACTGTCTTCTCACAAGCAATGCTCAGCTTGAAACGTGGGATAGCCCCAAGCGCATGAATGGAGACTTCAGCTGACGGTTTACAGCCTGAAATGCTTCTTGTGCATCTTGTAGAAAACTATCTCTTGAAATAAAGTGGGAAAAATTCCCACCTGTTATAAAAGGTGCCAACGACCGCAGCGGAGCCAGCCTGGGACGCCCAAGCTGACAGGAATGTGTCAAGGGATCATTCAACAGATGGAGACCAATGCAAGAAAACCAAAATGTTCTGTGTAAACGGGTACAACACGCCCAAACCTGGGTTTTCCTTTTCCCCCTCCAAGTGCCAAGTTATTATATCGGTGGAGGCAGGAACAGGGACGAGGCTCTTTTCACACTTAGGATCTAGGCCAACCTGCAAGATGGGATGTTTGGGTCAGGTCCGCATCCATGCACATGATATCAGGCAACATTAGCTGGTTTCACCAACCTTGGGATGCTCTGTGCACGCAAAAGCCACAGAGAAGTCTTCTTTTGAAGACTGAAAAGCCTAAAACAAGATGCCCCTGCCCAGGCTTGGGGATAGGACATCTAACCATATGGTGAGTCCAGTCTCTGCACTATTTCCAGCTCTCCTTTCAAACAGCTCAGCTGTAATACAGAGGCTTTTTCTGGTTTATTAAGCCTGTTTCCCTGGTTTGCTTGCAGATCTCTGATTAGAAATTCAATTGCAAAGCGAGACAATTTCTTTGTCTCTTTCCTGGCTCTCTGAAATGGAAAATAATAGCATCTGGAGAGAATCACTCAGCAGGTCTGCACACATCCCTTTGCCATCTCCTCCTGGGAGGCATACAGGTAACTCCCACCATCATTAAGAGGAGCTGCCTAAGTACAATGCACTCCAAGCCAAAACCATTGCAGAAGGGAGCTCTGAAACCCAAATCCCAGCCTGAAGCCATCTCCTTACCCCCAGGGGATTGATATAAGTTCAGGTTTGCTTCCTGGCACTCAGAAATAGCTCTTCCCACCCAGCTCCCAGCGGAAGCATGGAGCAGCAAATCCCCGCCTCCATACATACCTTGAGGTCTGCTCAATTGCTCCAAAATACAATATTTACACCCCGTTTCACATGTAACCATTTATCCCCCACCAGCTCAAAACAAAAACCAGCAAAAGTCAAGCAAGATCCTGCTTGCCAGAAAAATTAGGCAGCTTTGCAAATGTGGAGGTCAAAGCAAAGCAGCCAGTACTGATCCCCATTGTTTGTAGTGCTTGTAACAGGATTGCTGGTAGACACACAAAAGGCTGCCTGCCTGCCACTTATCTTTCTTATTATTTTTATTTTGCTGTCCCTCGAGGGATGCCATCACTACTTGGCCCAGCCGAGCACACCGCATCTGCCAACGGGTAGCAACTTGGGATGGAAGCAGAGTATCTGCTATTTGCCGTGGATTTCCACAGGGCTGACGGGTTTGTTTTTTTTAACTTGCTGTGTCCTAGCCAGAGCCCTCCTGCGAGACCACGCAACCAAAGTGCCCAGCCCAAGAGCTCCTAGCTTTTCATAGAATCATAGAATCGTCAAGGTTGGAAAAGACCCTTAAGATCATCGAGTCCAACCGTTAACCTATCACTGCCAAGTCCATCTATACCATGTCCTCGAGCACCACATCTATCCATTCTTTAAATACCTCCAGGGATGGAGACTCAACCACTTCCCTGGGCAGCCTGTTCCAATGCTTGACCACCCTTTCTGTGAAGAAGTTTTTCCTAATATCCAACCTAAACCTCCCCTGGCACAACTTGAGGCCGTTTCCTCTTGTCCTATCACTCGTTACTAGGGAGAAGAGACCAATCCCCACCTCGCTACAGCCTCCTTTCAGGCAGTTGTAGAGAGCAATAAGGTCTCCCCTTGTAGCAAACACTACACATCAAGGTTATCCCCCTAGATCTCCAGCCGACCCGGGCTTTATACCCCCAGCAGTAGGTGTGTCATGTTATAAGGGGCGGAGACAAGGGAGGGTCGACCCTTAACTCTTTCCGTACAGCACGTGATCTTCCGGTCGCCAGCCCTTATCTTTACTACATTTCCCCCTCCCTTAGCTCCAGTAGTTCTGGATCTTGCTGGGGAAGCTGCGTGTAAAATAATCGATATATGGTAAGACTTATACAGACACGCATCCGTTACGTTCATAGATTTTGCCCAGTCCAGCCAGTAGTTCGTCGCGGCTCCCTCATTACTCCCCCACACCATCAGGATGCATAGGGAAATGGTAACCTGTCAAGATAAGACTCAATAGATTGATTAATGTCTATACGGTCGAATATTTCGACTGGGTACCCATTCTAGCGTCCCTTTCTCGGTTTGCACACACGCATACCCACGTCCCAAGCAACGGAGGGAATAAGGGCCCCCCATTCACGGGTTTGCAGGTTCCGTACTTGAACCAAAGGGTAAGGCCCTTCGTTCTCATCGAGCCGGAAATGTGCCTGGGTTGCAGTCTGGGTTTTATAGGTGTTCCCTCGAATGGTATGATTTAAGGTAATTAGTGCCGTCGTCAACAGACGCTGTGCCCGAAATAAGGGAGGGTCAAGGGGGAGGGGGAACCCCTGTTCCTGGGCTTATCTTTTCCCCCTCCCTAAGTCGGTCGAGTAACTCTTTTAATGTGCGGTGCGCGCGTTCTACAATGCTTTGGCCCGTACTGTTATAGGGAATGCCATGACTCAACTGAATATCCCAGCGCGCGCAAAAGTCCTTTGTCTTCTTGCTGACATATGCCGCTCCATTATCTGTTTTAATTTTTTGTGGGATGCCAAGTTGCGCCATACAGTCCTGCCAATGTAAAATAACTGAGAGAGCATTTTGTTTAGTATGCATAGTCGCTAAAATAACTCCACTGCAGGTATCAACTGTGACATGCAGATACTTACGTGGATTAAAGGGTTCATAAATCGTAACATCAGACTGCCATATTTGGTTGGGCTGCAACCCTCGAGGGTTTACCCCTGCCTCCCAGAGGGGACCTTTGGAACACACAGGACAAGCAGCAATCACAGAGCGAGCATCTTGCAACGTAATGCCAGCGAGCCTAGCTAAACCGCGAGCTCCACAGTGGAGGAGCTCATGCAGGCGGAAAGCTCGCCTTAGGTTAGAAGTTTCTTCAACCGCCAGTACGCTCTTTGCTAAGCTGTCCGCTATTTCATTCCCAGCAGAAAGAAAACTCGGTATGGAACTATGACTATTAACATGGATAGGACAGACAGGAGCGGTTCTCATTTGCAGTGCGGTGAGCAACATTCCGGCAATCTCTGACGTTGCCCCAAGTGCCCATCGGCACTTCTTCAGTAACTTATATACATAGCAAGAGTCTGTGATTAGATCCAAGGCCTCTTCGGGCCATTGAGTGAGAGCCATCCATACCGCTTTGGCCTCAAGATACTGCACGGATTGCCCTTGATCTTGATAACTAATGTGGGTCCACTGACCATCCTCCTGCCATGTAACGACAGCTTTCCCAGTAATCGATGACGTGTCGGTAAAAACTGTGCGGCCTCCGGTGGGTTGTTCAACTATGGCACTAGCTGGCAAAAAATGGAGTACCTGGATTATCTCCCCACAGGGGTGTGGTCTTAGACCTTCAATACGACCCGTAAATTCAGCTATCGCCGCTTGTAGGAGCCCCACTTGTGGAAGTACCAACTCCCACTGTGCCAAAGAACAGGGCAATGCGATGACCTCCGGGTCCTTCCCTGTTAAGTGTTGAGTTTGCCTCCGACAGCGGAGAATAAGCTGGGATAATAATGTTGGCCAAGAAATTAAAGCCGTCTTTGGTTTGCCTTGATACAACCAAGCAAAAGGCCAGCCTTTTTCACCATTATTTTGAATTAGTAAACCATGGCCAGCGGTATCGGTCATGTAAATCAGGGCAGTGACTGGTTGTTCAGGTGTAAATCGAGCGAGACCCCAATGCTGGGCTCGCTCCATAATTGTCCTAAGAATCTCCTGATGGTTTCTTGAAAGAGTCCTTGGAGCTAGGGGGGAATCTCCTCCTTTCAGGAGTTGATATAAGGTAGTCATTTCTGCCTCAGATATTGGAATAAAGTTTCTAAGCCACAATAGTTGTCCAATTAATTTTTGTGCCTCATGGAGTGTTGTCACTGTAGTCCGAATTTCAAATGATTGTGCTGTCACGCTTCGTGGCCTCAGTTGAGTACCTAAATACTTTACTGCACGCCCTACCTGTGTTTTCCGAGGCTCAATGTGTAACCCATGTCGCTCCAAACTGACTATCAGCTGCACGCGTGCCTTTTCCAGTAACTCCTCTTGGTTGGACGCCAGTAACACGTCATCCATGTAATGGAAAATGATGACCGTAGGGAAATTTTCTCGAATAGGGCGTATCGCAGCAGCTACAGCAATTTGACACAAGACTGGTGAGTTTTTCATGCCCTGGGGTAACACCTTCCATTGATATCTGGCGCACGGGTGTTGATTGTTAGGCTCAGGAACAGTAAAGGCAAAGCGTACTCTATCTTCTTCATGCAAGGGAACACTAAAAAAGCAATCTCTAATATCTATAACCACTATTTGATAGTCAGGTGGAATCATGGCCGGAGAAGGGAGGCCCGCTTGTAGCGGACCCATGTCTTGTATACATGCATTAACTGCGCGTAGATCATGTAGCAGTCGCCACGCTCCCGATTTTTTCTTTATCACGAAAACGGGGGTGTTCCAGGGACTTGTAGAGGGTTCGATGTGTCCTGCGTCAAGTTCTCGTTGTACCAATTGTCGAACAGCCGCCCTCTTTTCCTCTGTCAATGGCCACTGCTCTACCCACACTGGTTTATCTGTCAACCAGGTGAGTTTTAATGGGCGGACACAGGCAGTGGCCATTATGATAAATTTGTACGCAGCACTATATTCATCTTCTGCAAGCAACATCGTCCCAAGATGACAATGGGTAACTCAGCAATGACAGGGTTACACCATGCTACCCTAGCTTGTCCGGATTCCGGATCCTTCAACATAATTTGCATTGGGTTCCTGCTTTGATGCGAGGTCTGCATGCCTCCCACGCCTTGCAGCGAACCTCTCGGTTCGAGTGGCCAATCATCTGGCCATAGATGTGATGGGATTACTGTAACGTCCGCTCCTGTATCCAAAAGGGCTCTTAACACGAGGCGTGGTGTTCCCCCCAACTCTGGGAGCCATGGGGTAACTATAATATCTACTTCTGGTCGTGTGGTCATGTTTAGGGTGAGTGCCACATACGGCGAGGCTCTATCCCCAGCCTCCTCTATTGCGCGCTCCCATCTCCCCAAGGCAGCTGAGTTGGATATTGCATCATTGGGACCGCAGGCGACTGTGCTGGTCCCGGGGAAGGAGAGACTCCCTGTGCCATACATTGCGCTGCTGTCCGGGCCTGTTGAGCTGATCACTGGGGCAGGTGGGGATGGCACGGCCCTCAGCCATCCCCTCTTCTCGTTTCCCCAGCCTGGTCTCCTTTGCTGACTCCCCGCTTTGCACTGTCGAGCTCTGTGGCCTAGTCGCCCACAGCGCCAGCATCGTAGGTCTCTCTCTCCTTCCCCTGTTCCGGGGGTGTTTATTTTTGAAGGGCATTGTCGCGCCATGTGTCCTTGCCCCCCACACTTATGGCACATAAGTCGTGCGCCGCGGTAGGCCGCATGGACTGCGGCCACTACCGGTTGCATACTTTGCGCCTGCTCCTGTTCCAGCACATAACGAATCATCTGTGAAAGCGTGGTCCCTATGGGTAACTGTCTTAGCAACACTGCAGTTTGTGGGTTTGCTTGCGTACGTGCACAGTCAAGCAATATTGCCTCCTTAGCCTGCTCAGGAAGTCGAGCAACCTGGAGCGCCGCTTGCAGCCGGTCTAAAAACTTTGTGAAGGGCTCACTTAACGATTGCCGTATTTGGACCCATGGAGGCTCCCTTCTATCAAGAGCTGCGATGATGCGTATTGCTTCCTGGGCAGCTTTCGAAGATGCAGCAAAATCGCGCCCGCATTCGCTGAGCCTGTGCCTGAGGAGTTGCGAACTGCCCTTCACCCATCAGCTGCTCTAAAGTCACTCCTGCCATGGGATGGTTGGCCTGTTGCGCCTCAATAACAACTTGGGTGCACCGATTCCTCCACTCCTCCCTAAACAATACCATCATCGAGGGGGTCAATACGGCCCGCATCAACTGAATGATATCAAAAGGTGCAAGCGGCGTTGCAAAAACACAGTCTAATAGGACTTGGGTCTCTGGGGAATTTAATCCATGACTTTTCACCGTTGTGACCAATTCTTTCACCAACTTTGCATCTAACGGTTGCCACTCATATCCTCCACCTGGGGCTGCTCGGATAGGAAATGCTTGAATCGGAGGGGCCTGGAATCGCACTCCTTCCAAGACACAATTTTTTGCAATCATCTGCCAATCTGTCCCGTTTGCCCTCTCTTTCGGCATTCCCCCTGGCATAAGACTTTCCGCATTTGCCACCACCCCTCTCAATCGGCTGATCAATGCCTCGAGTTCCCTTGAAACCTCGTTAGTCCGTCTCGGAAGCGGGGGCGGATGAGCAACAATCGAGGATCCTCGTCACCCCCTTCGCCCTCACTGCTATCAGAGCTCATGGGGTAATCGTGTACAGGCTCCCTCCACTGTGAGGGAATACCACTTTGATTTCCCATTGCCCTAGGGATAGGGGTTCCCTCTGGTGGCTCAGGTATCACTGACAGTGCCGGGGGAGCCCTACCACCCCCCCTCGATGTCCTGCGCTCCGCTCTCTGTGTGTCCAGCACTCGTCGATCACTGGGATACAATGGGGCGTCCTCAGGTGTTTTGCCTTCTTTTTCTCCTTCCCGCCATCTTCCTTCACGTAGTTCACGATACTGCTGGGATCCCACATCAGCCCCCGGGACCCAATCCAGCAACCTATCAGTCAGCTCCCTTTCCACACATTGTTGCAACTCGCCCCAGGGGTATTGAGGAAGTGGCAGATCCGCTGGTGCAGGAGGTGCCGAAGGTTCCGTGGGCGGCCGCTCTAAACTCCCCACTTGTATCGGGAACACCTTTCCCGACTCCTTTGTTCCCGCTGCACCATAGTCTCCCTGCACCTCCCCTTCCTCCGTTGGCTCAGCCCCCAGTAACAACGGTTCCGTCTGTGTCCCACAGGCCACTCCTTCCCAGCCAGCCTGGGTCCCCTCCGAAACTAAACCCGTTGGCTTTTCGTTCCCAGGAGATTCCTGCCCCATCAGCACACCACGTGCAGCAGGCCGGCGCCGCCTTGCCGCAAACCCCCGCTTGAGCACCCTTGTCGTTACCGACTTTAGTACCTTTATGAGTTCCGCGAGCTCCATCGCTGTTGCCTGATCACGTCGGGGTCACCACTGTGTAGCAAACACTACACATCAAGGTTATCCCCCTAGATCTCCAGCCGACCCGGGCTTTATACCCCCAGCAGTAGGTGTGTCATGTTATAAGGGGCGGAGACAAGGGAGGGTCGACCCTTAACTCTTTCCGTACAGCACGTGATCTTCCGGTCGCCAGCCCTTATCTTTACTACATCCCCTCAGCCTCCTCTTCTCCAGACTCAACAACCCCAGCTCCCTCAGCCGATCCTCATAAGACTTGTGCTCTAGACCCTTCACCAGCTTCGTTGCCCTCCTCTGGACACGCTCCAGCACCTCCATGTCCTTCTTGTAGTGAGGGGCCCAAAACTGAACACAGTACTCGAGGTGCGGCCTCACCAGTGCCCAGTACAGGGGCACTATCACCTCCCTGGTCCTGCTGGCCACACTATTCCTGATACAAGCCAGGATGCCATTGGCCCTCTTGGCCGCCTGAGCACACTGCTGGCTCATGTTCAGGCGGCTGTCAACCAACACCCCCAGGTCCTTTTCCACCAGGCAGCTCTCCAGCCACGCCTCCCCCAGCCTGTAGTGTTGCATGGGGTTGTTGTGACCCAAGTGCAGGACCCGGCACTTAGCCTTGCTGAACCTCATACAGTTGGCCCCGGCCCAACGATCCAGCCTGTCCAGGTCCCTCTGCAGGGCCTTCCTAGCCTCCAGCAGATCAACACTTCCACCCAACTTGGTGTCATCTGCAAACTTACTGAGGGTGCACTCGATCCCCTCATCCAGATCATTATCAATGAAGATGTTGAACAGGACTGGCCCCAGTACTGAGCCCTGGGGAACACCACTCGTGACCGGCCGCCAACTGGATTTGACTCCATTCACCACCACTCTCTGGGCTCAGCCGTCCAGCCAGTTTTTAACCCAGCGTAGAGTGCACCCATCCAAGCCGTGAGCAGCCAGCTTCTCCAGGAGAATGCTGTGGGAGACAGTGTCAAAGGCCTTACTGAAGTCCAAGTAGACAACATCCACAGCCTTCCCCTCATCCACTAAGTGGGTCACCTTGTCATAGAAGGAGACCAGGTTAGTGAAACAGGATCTCCCTTTCATAAACCCATGCTGGCTGGGCCCGATCCCTCGGTTGTCCCGCACGTGCTGCGTAATGACACTCAAGATGATCTGCTCCATGACCTTCCCCGGCACCGAGGCCAGGCTGACAGGCCTGTAGTTCCCCGGATCCTCCTTCTGACCCTTCTTGTAGAGGGACATCACGTTTGCTAACTTCCGGTCATCTGGGACCTCCCCGGTTGACCAGGACTGCTGATAAATGATGGAGAGTGGCTTGGCCAGCTCCTCTGCCAGCTCCCTCGGTATCCTTGGGTGGATCCCATCTGGCCCCATGGACTTGTGGGCATCCAGGTGGAGGAGCAGGTCAGTGACTGCCACCTCTTCAACAACTGGGGCTTCACTCTGCATCCTATCTCCATCTCCCAGCTCAGGGGCCTGAAAACCCCGAGGATGACTAGCTTGACTATTAAAGACTGAGGCAAAGAAGGCATTAAGTACCTCTGCCTTCTCCTCACCCTTCATGGCAATGTTTCCCTCCGCATCCAGCAAAGGAGGGAGATTCTCCCTGGCCCTCCTTTTGTCACTGACATATTTATAAAAACTTTTTTTGTTGTCTTTAACGGCGGTGGCCAGTTTAATTTCCAGCTGCGCCTTCGCCTTTCTGATCTTCTCCCTGCATAACCTCACAACATCCTTGTAATCCCTCTGAGTCGCCTGCCCCTTCTTCCAAAGGCGGTAGGCTCTCCTTTTTTTCCTGAGTTCTAGCCAAAGCATTTTGCTTACTATTAAAATAATAATAATAATTAAAAAAAACCCCACACCTCTTGGGCTTCAAGAGTCTGCTAATAATCTACTGAACATACCACCCTGCCCCAAAAAACCTGTCTCCAGCTGAATAATTAATACAGCACTTATAATGCAAAGTTTAACACGCAAATAACCCCTTTCCCTGTGGCATATCCACCCAAAATACCATCTCTGCTGGAAGCTAAATCATACTCATCAGTTAAATGCAGCAATCGCGGCACCCTGGAGAAGGGACAGTGAGTCCCAAGAGCAGCTGAGGATGAGAAATGACTCTCGGGTATCTCTGCCCTTAAACTTTCCATCCCAGGCAAAAAGGCTCCTGATTCTGTGCAATACGATACAGTCAGGCCAGGAGGGGAAAGAGGGGATGAGATGGGCTGCGACGTATGCCTGGGGTTTGGTATTTGGTGTGTGGGGCAGCTGATAGGAGCTTTGCATGAAGTTCTTCCCACAGTAGCATCTCTACAGAGAAAAAGTCCAATCCTCCTCCCCAAAATGGTCTCTCTCTGATCGTTGGGTTTGTCCAAATGGATTTTCATAAATAAATGTTTCTTTTGTGAGATCATGTTGCAGCCCATTAATGAGCCTGAAATGATGAGAGGCGGCAACTGGTGGCTTGGTGGGAGCAGGAAGAGAAGCAGTTGTTAAGGGAGCAGCAGCCGCCCGAGCATTCACACACCATTCGGGGAGTTGCGCACACACCACCCAAGACTTTCACTGCTAGGACTGGAGTCCCTTCGCAGCGGGCAGCTCCACTGAGCTGACGGGTGCCCCTTTTCAACTCCTTGCTCACGCACACGCTCACCCTCGGGCGCTTTCTCTCCCCTCAGGCTTGACCCTAGGTTTCCCTGAAGCAGAGTCTCTGACATGACGTATGCCAGGTGAGTTTATTGAGTGGTACAGCGGGGAAGAGCAGCTCGAGCTGGGTGCCTCCAGGGAGGGACCCCGAACAAAGGAATCCCTGGGCAATTATACCCTTACAGTCTACGTTCCTCTCCCCTCATGTAACGGTTCGGTCCAATAGTAATATTTGGGTCTGGGGTCTTCTTGTTCCTCATTGGATCCTTTCCCTGTCTCCAGGCAGGACATTCCTTTTCTTATCTGAATAGTTGCAGCCTCTGCTGATGGTTTTGGCTACCTTATCTTCCTGTTTTGCACCGGTTTCAGGGCCTTCCTTCACGTAGCGAGGTAGGAGTTCAGCATACGGTCAGCGTATCTAGGTGAAAGTTCACAGCTTGCAGTCTAAGGCTTCAACAGGTCTTTGGATTCTTATTTGAGCTAAAAAGTGACTTCTACAACACAGTGAAGCATGGCAAAGCCAAAACTAGGTGAAAAGAGGGGTGAAAGGCAGCCGGTGGGTTTGGAGGGACCTTCAGTGCAAGGGGTGTGCTCTGAAATCTCAAAACTACAGCAACAAAAAGCATAACCCTCAAAACTCAGCGATCCGCATGTCACCAATTCCCAAAGCATGAGAAGGGCTCGAATTGCTCCTCAAAAGTGGGCAGGACTTACTGGCCGCTCGCTTCTCTGCACAGAGCCGAAGCAGACATGTGACTCGAGGATTGTGTATCAGTGCTGGCATTTCCACCTATTCAGCTGGCTGCGACGCAGAGCAATTCCCTTGACGAAGCAGCTAACACACTTGGCTCTGCTTTCTCATTTGGACTTCCCAAACCCCACTACTCCGCTGGGGCAGGCACCGGGACAGCACAATCCTTGGCTTTCCAAGGCTTCACCACCCTGATGGGAGAGAAAGCGTGAACATGAGGAGCAACCAGCCATGCTTCACCTCCCAGAGGAAAGCCCCCAACCCAGGCAGCCCTTGCAATTAGCTCCAGCTGGCTGTAATTTGCAGTTTTTAATTAGAGGAGCATTTCCAAGGCACAGTTGATTGGCATTGCTGCCAAAGGCCCTGTCCCATGTGCCTATTAAACTCTTGTTATTTATTTTCATGGGTTATTTTATCATGCAAAAGGGAGAGAAGGAATAAACAGTGTCACGCACTGCTGCTGTGCCATGCTTTGTGCGGGCATCTGCTTCCAGCCAAGCTTCCCCACAGCGGGAACCTGAGAGCAGATCCCACTTTACAGCAGGATTCAGCACTTCAGATCCAAACGAGGGGTCATTTTATTTATCAGCATCAATGCATCACCTTTCCCAGAAGGGTTCATACCTGTTCCTAAATGCACCTGCACACACACACTAGATAGAAGCAATGAGAATGTGCTTATTGGGTATAAAAAATACTCATCAGCCACAGCAATCCACTGCAGAAATGGTATGGAGCAATTCAAATTCCTCGTGCCCTGGTTCATCCCGGTTTGCACATTTCCTTCATTTGCAATCTGATATGAAAACCCCCAAATCAAGAGCTACCTGGTGGGTTTGGGTCAGGGCTGAGGCTCTGGGGAGAATTTAAGGCGGTGGTTTTACAAAAGAGGTGAGGGACAGATAAAGGGATTATTCTCTGCATTCGCAGCCTGGTGAAGCACTGCAGAGCTTTTCTCCTCCAGCTATCAGCACCCTCCTTCCCTAGCTGAGGCCTTTGCCACTCGTTGCATGCCACGGTACCTTGCACAGCAAGCAAGACACATTTGCAGGGCTGACGCTGTGCCTGCAAAACCCACCCGTGTCACTCGCAGGGCGAAACCTGGATCTGCCTCTGGTCAAGCTGAGACACCGCAGGCAAAAGCTGGACCAAGCACGAGCACGCTAGAGGTGACACCCAAAGAGCAGAGCCTTGTCATCACCTGCGCGGTTGTGTCTTTTTATAGCTGCTCTCAGCCCTCAACGGCAAGTTTTGCAGACTTCAATGAACCCATCAATCTGATGATCTGCTATGGCAAAGACACAAGTTCAACTCAATTAACATTTATGGATTCCACAGTGTTTTGCATAAATGTTTGCTTAATACACAAGTCAAAAATATCCCCAGAAAATGAAAATTAAAGATAGTTAATTGCTTGCAGCTCTGCATCAGTGTGTAAACTGGGGTTTCCATAGCACCAAACAGTCTGTTAGATCGTCATGACAAAGTTAGAGCTTAAAGAGAAACAACTTGGGTTTAAAGCATATGGAGGAAAGTGGATTCATGTTCTTCATTCGACTTCATGACCTCCCCACTTCAGTTTCTGTGCAGATTGCAGCAGATTTTGGTTTCTCCGCCGCAAAGAGGGCTACTTGGTAGAGAATTACAGGCCATGGAGAAGCGGTGTCTGGTTGTTTAGACAAGCAATTACTTTTTATTACTGAACTAAATGAATTAAGCAGTAGCTAATGAAAGATTTGAGAACCCGCAGCAGCGATTCAAAAACCAACCCAATCCGGCTGCAAGTGTGAAATGAGGATTAACTGCAGTTTTCATATTCTTGGTGCCAAGTAACCATGCCAAAAGGACTTTCCTTTGCTTCGGCGAGATGCAAATACCTGAGGAAGGGAAGGGAGTGGGTGAGAGTGATGATTGCTTAAATAGGATGCTCAAGTGTGGCGACAAATCTAATGGGCTCGATTAAAAGTAAAATATCATTAATTTGAGCAATTTGATGAGCAGGGAAGTGTGTCACAGAAGGGTCTAGGAACTCCCAGTGTGACCCGTGCTCTCACTACACAAGATCAGGGCTTCATCCTGGAAGATACCCCAGGACAGAGATCCCAGCCAGCATGAGCTTCCCGTGGGCCGTGCCACAACTAATGCACCCACTCCTGTGCCACACTGATGCTGCTTTCCCCCTTCCCTTTTCCTATAAGGAAGTTATAAGTCAGGCAATTACAAGCCTCCCAACAAAACATATTCTGGTTATAGAAGACCAAGGTGTCAAGAAGAAATATAAGCCCTTCCTGATGCCGCAGTCATTATGAATAGCAGCATTTCAGGCTCAAAAGAGCATTACCATGCAAAACGCCTCCAAAAACATTATTCCTGTTATTGCAAAGCAGGTTGTGCTATCCAGGTTGATTAAAAAGGTTTCAGGGAGGTAATGAGAGCAATTTTCAACAGAGGCGAGAGGAGAAAGAGGGAAAAGGAGGGTTGTTCTGAACCACTCTGCTTTCTGCAGAGGCACACAGCTATATCACAACAGCAGATAATATCTGTATTGAGGGATGCGTAGCTGATCATTGCAAGCTGTTCACTGTCCAAAAGTTTCTCTGATGCATGGCATAATCAAATGGCTGTGAATTTGCATTTAAATTGAAGAATTTAGGAACCCATACCCTGAAGAGGAGCAGGCTTCCTTGGGTGACACTTCTGGCATCTCATAGCCTTCAGAGAGCAAGACAAAAATCATGCGTGACTTCAAACCACCCCCTGCAAAAAGCCTGTCCTGCTGCCCTTCGCCAAGCCGTGCGTCTCTGAAAGATGTGATTGATACCCACGCCCGCACTGCACTGCAGCAACAAGCCTCCAGAGAGCAGAGTCCCTATTAGACAGGTTTGTGTTAAGATTTTTGTCTCGCAGCACTAATGTTGTCAGCGTTACAGCCTCTGCCCCCCAAAACCTGTCGACACCCGGACAGCAGTGGCAGACACTACCCACACCAGGATTTGATCAGCAGCACAAAAAAAAGGCCACAAAACTGGCAGCAGAGGCACACTGGGCACATCTCCAGGGACTTCTGAGTCACTCAGCATGCCCAAGGATGGAGCATGCAGGGGACGGAGACAATGTTCTCCAGAGCAGCTCTGGTCTGAGATGCCCTCTCAAGATCTGTCAACAAAATCCTTACAGAGGACTTCATCCATGCTCTGTGTAAGCAGAGAAGTGTGGCGAAGCAAGCTATCCTGCTCTGCAAACTGTCTTCCTTTCCTCCCCGCACAGGGCACCCACAGTACCCTCAAAGGCACTAGCACCTCTGAAAACACCAGTCCGGCTGGCAGCCTCTGCAAGGACTCAGGGTCCCACCGATTTCTCCTGGGATGTGGGGAATCGCTGAGTTTGCCCTCTTGGATTCAGGTCCCGTATGTACACCAGTCCCACCCTCCTCTCCCCCATGCAGAGAGACATGCAGGAGCTCAGCTCTGCCATAAGCCCCTCATTCACAAGCACCAACCTAGTTTGAAATGATTGTTTCAAACTGCTAAGAGACCTAAATTACAAAATAAATTGAACTGAATTAACAAGCCACCAACTCAGCCAGCCCATCTAGCATCTCTGCAGCAGGTCCCTGCAGTCAGAAATGATTGCCGGTGTAATTCTCGGGGGCTGCAGGCTGGCGGTTGCATCCGGACCAGCCTGCCCATTTCTCTTCCCTTCACTCGTAAGGGAAAGTCGCCAAGAACAACGTGAGACGTTGCGTGGGCACAGCCAGACCAACGCTGGGGACAGGCACAGCCTCGTCTTGCTGCTGCTGGCCCCAACAGCTCCAGAGGATTTACAGCTCATCACATCCCTCACCTGCTTTCAACCCCGCAATCTTATCTTGATTGCTCCATCGGGACCTTGAGGACTTTTCCTCTGCTGGAAGCGCGAGCCCACCCTGTGACTGTGCTACTAATGATTTATACATCGCTGCGCTTGAGGAGTTATTTTTATATTTGATTTCACAGCCATTACTGGATCTGTGAAATCCTGGATTTTATAGTACAAGTGCTTTACCTGGCAATAAAACACAAGAAATGAGAGCACAAAAGGTCAGAACATCACTGCTCATCGCAAATGAGCCAGTCGCCTGCAAAGGGAGAAGTCAGTGGGGCCGTCCTGAGCTCTGAAATGCTGTGGGATGGTCCTTTGTATGCTGGCCTCCTCCAGGGCCTTCCCGCTCAGAGCCACACTCTCTAAGGGGAAAAAAAATATCCAAGCCGTGTTAGTGCAACCTGTGTTATAGCCTTTTCAGACATAGCGCTGAGCCAGGGCGCAGGAAGGCTGCTTGGGAGCGGGGCCTTCTGGATAAGACCTTAGAGAAACCAAACCATTTACCTCTTCCGAGGTTTCAGCCTCTTCCTTGTGCCCCGAGGTACGAGCATGACGACAAGCAGCTCTGCCACAATAACGAGCAAGGCTGAAAGCAGACAGAACGCTCTGGAAGGGAAAATCAGATGGAGAGGCTGACCCTAGGGTGTCTGCAAAAAGGATCTGCACTGAAAACCAAAACCAAGCACCTTCCTAGTCACTGTCAGCAGCCGAGCAGGTATTAAATCACCTTTTATTACTGAGCTGAGCTACAGTTGTTTGCCTAAGAATAGTACCAGTGGGTTAATAAATGCTCCTGTAGCGTCTGCTCCAGCACACGGAAATTACCAGATAACCTTTAGTTTACTGGTCATTTATAGAGGGGTGTGCCAGTTCAACAAGAGGAGACCCCGCTTGTGTGGCATTGACAGCCTCAGCCGCTGCAGCAGTGTCCCCAGACGCTTGGGAACCCTGCCCCACACAGAAACCAAACCTCCAGCAGCCCCATCGCCACGGGCGAGTGCCCACCACGTCGAGCTGAGGTCTGATTCTGATGCTCGCGGGGGGCAGGGGTCCCAGTAACCCCAGAAGGCTGCGAGTTCCACACGCCCCGGCTCTGTTTTTAAGCCTTGCAGCTGGGGAAGATCCCCGTTGCTACGCTACTCGTGTTGTGGGTCTGGAGTGGTCAGCGCATCCCACCCCTGGGACCCACCGAGCAGCTCAGCAGTCCCACGGTCGTGACCGACAAGGTTTCAAGTCCGTCACGGCAGCTGCGGCAGTCACACAGGACCGCTCCCCCCTTTCCTACTCTTCTCCTAAACTTCCCACCCCCGTCCAGCACTTGCCTGCAGCTAGGAGACATCCCCCGTGTTCGGTGTCACCCCAAAGCTTCCCACAGCCCCGGCACGGTGCAGGCAGGCTGGTGGAAAAGTACCAGGAGCACAGCAGTCAGCAGTTGCTGCCTGGTGGGCGGACAGCCGGCTTTTCCTGATAAGTCATTCTTCCCGGCTCCCAAAGCAAACCTTAAATGAGCCTCCAGCATCCCTCCAAGAGCAGGAGAATCCCAGCACACCTCCATCTACCGGGGGATTTTCGGGAATGCATCCTCCGGCAAACACCCACTGACACATCTGAGTTGCAAATCAAGTTTCTGAAAGTCCTGACAGTGATTTATTAGTTGGGGAGCTGACTGAAGGGGGAGCAGCCATTTGTAAAAGTTCCTGTCACCAAATGATACATTCTCTTAATTTGCAGTTAAATACAGAGCATGAATATTTCTATCCTCGCCAGCATCACTAATGGCTGGGAATAATCAAATGCTCCACACATTGCTATTGCCACAGCAGGAGTAATTTATTTGGACATAAAAAACCTTCATAGCTCCTTCAGCCTCTTTCATTTCAGATGTATAGCGGGAGATATTGATTTGTTTACAACAGCCATTAAAAGCTTCATTATGAGGCTTTTGCTCATAGAAAGACACATCACAAAGCATAACCTGGGTTTTACAGCCTCTCCATTTTAGTCTGGCCCAACTGGAGCAGCTGAGGGAAGGGGCCAGACCCCAAGTTATCTGGGGACAAAAGCACCCTAGAGGGTTTTTGCCACCCACACAAGTCACTTAGTCCCTTGTGGCTTTTAGAAGTGCCCTGGGCCTCCAGGGTGCTTGAGCTGTGCTTACGAGTAGACGCCAGTCTCCACAAGTTTATTCTTTTGCCATTTTTGGGATGGCTGGAGTCAGCGCAGAAATTAGCTGATGGCACAGCGATCCCTCGTCCACTCTGTGTGGGGAGCAGGGGGACTCTGCTGCCAGGGTTGGCTCAG
The DNA here is from genome assembly GCF_047370975.1 of Nipponia nippon. Lineage (NCBI taxonomy): Eukaryota > Metazoa > Chordata > Aves > Pelecaniformes > Threskiornithidae > Nipponia > Nipponia nippon. The sequence continues at coordinate 5,131,900 of NW_028262344.1, read as the reverse complement.
CAGGGAACACAGTGTCTTTCCCGATTGCTGCTCTTGAGGAATGTAGTTGAGATCAAACCACATCTTTTCCTCCTGCCCCATCCAGTGGTTCAGGCTGGAAGAGCACTTTGCAGTCAGGAAGAACTCAGACATCAAACTGCAGCAAGGTCACAGTCCCCAGTACCTAAATCCACCAAGAAGGATTGGGGCAGCTGCTGCTTCGTCCCCCTTGGAGGGATGACGGCTGGGAATGCTGGCCTGGTACAGCTGGAAAAGCTTCTTATCTGGGTGGTGGCACTGGAGAAGCTGCTCTTCCCATCAGCTACGGAGCCAGGATGATGGCAGAGGCAGGTGCAGGTCCAGGCCATCTAACCATCTAACTTTCTGCTAATGCTTCTACAGCGTAAGACATGCTACAAAAATAAAACATGCAGTTTTATTTCCGCCCATCATGCAGCCTTGCCTCAGGCATATAGCTCAGCCCTCAGTCCAGACTGCTCTCCATACTACAGCAAGGAGCGTGTCTCCTCTGCCCGCAGCCCAGGCACTGTGCCGTAGGCAGGACTGCTGCAATCAGGTGCACCAGGCCACGGCTCTGCTGGGAAAAGGAAATTTAAGGAGCAACAACTTTCCCCAGCAAAGTAAGGCAGGGAAACCAAAGCAATACAGATAACCTAGCCTCATCTGCTGAGAACTGGGGAGACAGGTGAAAAGCTGAGGTGGAGTTATGGGGTAGCCCTCCTGTCTTCATGGGGTCCTGCACACAGATGCAGGCTGCCTTGGGTCAGACCAAGAGCAGAAGGGATCAGTTTTAGGCAGCACTATCGACTCCTCGCTTACCAGTCTCCCTGCCTCCAGCACTGCAGTGAAAGCAGGAGCTGCGACCTGCTCCTGCTCTCGCTGAGCATCCTTCCTGGGCCAGACTGGAAGGAAAGATGCTGTGCTGGGCAGGACGGAGGGCTCCAGAGCTGAAGCCACGGGGGATGCCCCGAGCCATCTGCTAGCCCACCGCATGGGGCTGATGTCTGAGCTGCTGGGTGCTGCCCAGCCTGAGGCTGTAAAGCACGAAGACCCCCTGGTGTACCCAGAAACCCACAAAGGGCTGAAGAAGAGAGGGCTTTAGGGCACACCAAGGGCTTATAGGACACACCAAAAAACACCTGGAGGGCCATGGGGTGCACAGAAACAAACACAGAGGGCTCTGAGGAACACCAAACAATGCACAGAGCACTTGAGGGACAGCCAGAAGGCACCTGGGGTGCTCTGGGGGGCCTGCAGAGCAAACTGAAGGGTCAGGCAGACGGCCCTGGGGGCACTTCCACACAGACAGGGCCTCCGGGGGACAACGAGAGGCAAATGTTGGGGCGGGGGGGGCGGGCACGGAGGCCCGGTGATGGTGGGGACCACTGAACGGCAGACAGCGGCTGGAGGGGCGGTCGGTACCTAGGCAGCTCGGCTCTGGCGGCTCTTCCTCCTCCGAGGCGGGCTTTGCCACCCCCCGGGGGGCAACCCCGGGCCAGCGAGGGGGCAGGCAGCTAGCCCCGGGGCGGCCGGTCCCCGACTGGGACCGAGGGGCCGCGCCCCGCCCCCGCCGCGGCCGTTGCGCCCGGCGCATGCGTGCTGCAGGCGCGCGCGGCGATTCAAACCCGACGGGGCGGGGCGGAACGCCGCTCGTTCGATTGGTCGCCGGCCGACCGAACCGCGCGCCGATTGGTCGGTAGGGGAGGAGTGGGCGGGGCGGAGACAGCGGCGGGCCTGAGGCGCCGTGAGGATGAGCGTCCCGACACCGCGCCGGGCCCCGGCCGCCTCCCCCGCCCCGCGGTCCCTCGGTAGCACCGGCACCCCCGTGCTGGCCGAGTGCCCCGGTAACGACGATGAACACGAGAGGCGGCAACGCCGGCGGTCGAGGGCCACCGACGTCCATCTCGGCAGCACCGACTCGCCCCTGGGCCTCGCCTCACCCGCGCCCAGGTACGGCCGGGCCCGGTGTGAGGAGCTGTGGGGAGGGAGGGGAGAGGTACGTGGAGGAGGAGGGTCCCCAAACCACCGTGTCTCCCCCAGGCAGGCGGAGGCATGGCTGCCGGCCCTCCCCCGCTGGACCAACGCTCAGATCTCGGACCACTACAGCACCTGCATCAAGCTCTCCGCCGAGAACGTGAGTCGGCCGCCTCGGGGAGGGCTCCTGATCCCGGCCCCTCTCACACCACCTCCCTCTGGCAGTGGTTGCAAGGCCGGGAGGGATTTTAAACTCCTTGAGCCTTGGCTACGCAGTTATTCTTCCTCCAAGCCCTCTGAGCCACGTCCCTGATCCAAGCCATGCCCATATCTGGGCGTCTGTTGCTGCCTTCACAGCAGTAACAAAGCAGGACCTGGCACAGACCGTATCCCCTTGGTCCTGCTGCAAATACCCCCACAGGATGAGGGTTCAGTCCATTTTGACAGATGTCATTTTCTAGGGGATCAGTTCTGACCTGTGCTTTATTTCAGAAAATCACCACGAAGAATGCCTTTGGCTTACACCTGATAGACTATATGACCGAGATCCTGAAACAGAAGGACTCTGAACTGACCAACTTCAAGGTGAGAGGAATCCCTGCCTGGTCACAGTGGTGCTTTGTCTCCGACTGGCATTTAGCCTAAGGTTTAGTCAATAACAAACCTCAAATAATGCTGAAGGTAACTGAGCTGGTTACTTCCACTAAAAATATCTGGTAGAGGCAGCACGGTCACTTTTCACAGAAGCTTACAGTGTTGAATCCTTTTATACCACAGAAATTAAAGGCTGAATTCTTTCAGTTGTGGTCCCTCAAAAGGAGAGCTTATTTAAAAGTAAGACTTGTGATGCTTCTGAGGTAAATACTGGGTATTACAACCAGTAACAAAACAAGGCTGGAAAAGAAAGGAAGTTAGTGTGGCTAACTCCCGGGCTAATTTTGATCCGGGATGGATCAGAATAAGAACTTGCCAGGGCAAAGACTTACTTGCTATAATAGTTCACTGATGCTAGGAGGGAGAACTGAATTCTTGGGTGAATGAACAAATGGCAGAGCTTTTGAATGTGGCCTCAAGGAACCCCTGAGCTAGCTGTCTTATGGTTGATGAAACTGAGAAAGGGATGGGAAACAGTGCACAGGTTTTCAGTGGGTGGTCCTTCACCTTCCTGGGGGGGTCTGTGATCGAAAAGGGCACTTGGCATCTCCTGCGCTTCACCTCTTTTGACTTCATAATTTGGGAAAATAGAATGATACCAAGAGGACGACCCAAAAGAAGGCATGAAGGAGAGGTCTCTTGGCAGATGTAAGTCTGCACCTTTCTGCTTCTCCCCATTGCTTAATCTTGGCAACTTTAAATATTCTTCTGTGTGATCCCTTCCAAAAGACCTGATAAACCAAACTGTAGACTCTGCCTGGGAAGACACATATTGACCCCTGCTGTGCACCTAGGTCTCCAGTAGGTTTCAGGATAGATCCTTTTCCAGTTGTTCACAATTTTGCTTGTAATACAGAGCATTCAGAAATTCAGGTCTGCAGCTTGACTTCTGCGTTTGCATCTTCTAGATTAGAGTTTTTCCCTTCCAACTAAAAATTGCATCCTTTGTTCCTCCTGTCAGATAGCAGCTGGCACGCTTGATGCCAGTGCGAAGATTTACGCCGTGCGCGTGGACGCGGTCCATGCAGATACCTACAAAGTTCTGGGAGGCTTAGGCAAGGACTCGGCACCTACAAAAAACGTGGACAGCCCAGAAGGAGGTGTGCCATTCACTTATTTTCTGTTAAGCTGTTGCTGTTGCACCTGCCCGTAAGAGAAATGTCAGTGTACTTACATAGCACCTGTGAATTTCAAAGCACTTTGTACATCTAGGAGATTATCACTAACTTCAGTTTTCAAGGGCTGGGAAATATCGAATTAGTTTGCCTGGGTGCTTGAGCAGGGAGGGTTGAGATGAGAACCTGAATCTGTTGCTCAATCCTGTATTCAACGATTTGGCCTGTCAGATTTGAATGCAAACCAAAGGTGGCCTAATCTGAAAGATAAAGAATGAAGTGCCCCACTCTTTGCTGTCCTTGGCTTTGTAACAAAAATGTGCTGTTAAGATAAAATAGAGTCGATAAAAAGAAATGCAGCATCCAGCCAATGAAACATTGGTGGTTCATGTTAATAGATACCTAATTGGGTAACTTCATGCCCACAGGATTTCTGTGTTTGTCGTACAAACTGAAGTAAAAGTTGTGCTATCCCTCCATAGGGTATTTTAGCAAGTTTTCTAAGTGTAACTTGTTCTTCTTTTCCTTTTAGAAGACAGTGCAGCTCCTGAGTCTGTCAAGACGGTTCAGAAAAAGAAAAAGCACTCATTCAAAACTGTTGAGCAGAACTTGAATAACATCAATGTGTCGGATGCTAATCGCAGATGTGAGGTGGGTGGAGGGGGGCTGCTGTAGCAGCTGCGTTCTGGTGAGGGAAAGGAGATGTCGTCTCATCTTTCTCATTTCTATTGTTTTCCTTATTGTGCATTCCTCTCTTGGGCTCTAGCATTCACATGCACGTCTGTGAATTCTGCTATTATAGCAAGATTGTTCCTAGTCATGTATATTCCTCCTGTGCGAGGCAGCTGTGAGAGCTCTCTCCTCACTGAGAAAGATGTGTGGGTCATTCTCCCTTCAGATCTGTACTTAAATGTTTCCTGCAGAGACCTGCTTCACCCCTTCCATCTACTCCATTCCTTGATTCTCTGCTTCATTCCCTACCTGTAGGTTGATCCCATGTTCCAGAAAACAGCTGCATCTTTTGATGAATGCAGCACAGCTGGCATTTTCCTCACCGGGCTGCGTACCCAAAGTTGCCACAGTGAGCTCCTCTTTGACTCAAAGATCGTGCCTCTCCCTTCTTCAGAGACACTCATGCTGCCAAACGCCGATCCTGTGAAAGTGACAGATTTAAAGCGTGAGTGCCGGTAACCGCGAAGCAAAGGGGGCCATCCAGACCTTTCGATCCTTTTCATCTCCCAAGTGTCCTCGTTTTAGTCTCGGCCAGCTTGACTTGTGCTCTTGTCCACTGCTTGGCTACCCTGTGGCACCATTGCTCTGACCTGCTCAAGTTGAGACTGGTTGCTGGAAAAACAGAAGCTTTGTACATTTTAGATCACTACATGTAGCTTAACCTCTGGCAGGTCTGTCACACAGCACGTATGCATGGTCTGAGCTGTGCAGCTGTTGAGATTAGTGTGCTCCAGGTTAAGGACTGACCTTCTTAGAGTGTTTTGAGCCTGTACATACTACCAAACCCCGCTGCTCTGATAAGATTCTCAGTGTTATGCCCACCCTCGAGTTAGGGTAGCAACTGAACTCTCCCTTTCTGCTGAGAAATGAGCCCAGCTGCTTTTGCACCGAGTCCTGCGCTGCCCTATGTGCAAGAAGGGCTGCCTACATATGTGGCTTTAAGAATGATTTAATGCCTGGCACTTGTTTTAGGTGCTGGTTGCTTCATCCTATATCAAATCTCTCCCCCTTGCTCTCCTTGTTTCTAGCCCTGCTAGCACAGTGCATTGAAAAACGCCCCATCTGCTCTTCGCTGGCTGGTTTCCAGTTTACAAAGTGGGATGCTGAATCCCATGATGAGGTATGTTTGTTAGCTCTGTGCCGGGTGGGATACTTGAGCCTTATTCTGTGCTCACCTCCAAAGTGATCTCCGAAATATGCAGGGCAGTGAGGTGTTGCACTGCAGGGCCGCTGATATCCTGCAATTTTTTTCCTGAGTGCTTTCTTCTCCTACAGTCGGTGTCAGCCCTGTGGGATAAATTTAAGAAGAGCGACCAAGCGTTCGATTTCAATGCGGAGATAGACAGCGATGCGGAAGACTGTGTTCCCACTCTGCCAGGTGATGACTGCAATTCTGACTCTCCCAGGAGCGCAGCAGCAGACAAGATTGGGGAATTCACAGAAAACCTCAGCTCCTTTGGAACGGTCCGCAAGAGCGAGAGGTAAGTAATCACTGAAAATCCATCGCTGTGCTTTGCTAGCAAGCGACAACTTCTGGCAGCTCTCTGGGGAATCTTTAATTTACTGTGTACACGTTTCCCATCTGGCTATAGCTTGCTTTCTGCTCAAGTTTCGGATACATCCAGGAATGCATTACAGTAATATCTCTACCCTCCAAGAGGACCTTTTCGTTTCCCCAGAGGTCACGTTTCCCCAGAGTGATTGCTTGTCTGCTCACTCTGCTGCCCAGTTTCCAGCCTGCCCTTTGGCAAATCCACCTCTGTTTTTGCGGCAGCCTCGCAGACCCCAGATGGCGAACACCCGCAGTATCTTTCACTGATTAAAGAGCAGGAGTCCTGCACACCTGCTGGCAGAGGGAGCGGGCCATGTCTGTACAGAGCTGATCTGGGTATTAAATGCATGCTCAGGCCCGGTGTGTGCCAAAGGAATGCTTTCACTGAGCAGCATGTGTGCTCTTTCCAGAACTGATGCCGTTCCTTTTGGAGAGGGAGACATCGGGTCCATGTGCCTTCATCTCTCCATGAAACTGGGGGAATATTCCTACTTCAGTCCCCGAACTCTGTCAATGTGGGCTGGCCCAGAGCACTGGCGTTTCAAACCTCAACACAAACGTACGTATTTAGAGACAGCGGCTCATACGCTACAGATGCAGCTACTGCCAGGTCCTGCTTACCTTTGGAGATGTGTGATGTCCGAGTCATAAAGTAGGGACAGTAAAGAAGGGGACAAGCCTGCATGGCTCTTTTCTAGCCAGATGGGAAGCAGTACTGAGTTCAGACAGCAGGATCACACGGTGATCAGTCACACCCGGATCCTTTGGTGTCTAACACATTCTCTATTGTTTGGGTTTGTTAATGATGCTCAAAGTTGAGGGGGTGTCTCTCACTGCAGCAATAGGAGATACTAGCACTAGTACAGCTCCTGCTGTTGTTTCCCTCCTTCTGCATAAAAACTGAAGATTACATTACACTTTCTGCTTCTATAAAAAGATACTGATCCCTTTAAAACATGAAGCTCAGAACAACACCTATTGCTTTCTGAAGGGAAAAGTCCTTGTAGGTGACCTTTCTATGTGGAGCAGATGCTCAAGTTATGAGTGAGCTTGTTGTCCTTACTCTGTCACAAAGCACTGATAGTTTCCTTCCTTTCTGCAGTAGATGCTGACTCTGAAAAAGAGGCCAAGAAAAGGAGTGTAAAGAAAGCATTTGAAATAAACTTTGATGAAGATATTGACTTTGAGGTGTATTTCCATAAGACCAAGGTACGTGCTGAGTTTCTTCCTCTTTCTGCTCTCTTTTGCCTTATCAGTGTGTCTTGGAACTGTCGTCTGCAAATGGCTCATCTCATGCTCCTGTGAAACTGGTGCTGTAAACCCAACATCATGTATGTTCCTTGGTGCAAGGTCTTCTGACTCTAGGTCACGTTACAAGTAGCATTTTACCAACCTTAGGGTGGGGAATCAGGCTGGATTCTTCCTGGTTTATATTCTGCCAGTCAAAAGACCCTGCAGGTCCAGCTGTGTGTCCCAGGATGCTGTGGAGAAGCCACTGGGTGCACTAACTGGACCAGTGTGGAACTCCTCTTTGGAGGCATCTCAGAACTTGCCTCCTTTCAGACGAAGACCTGTGTTCAAAGCACTTATTTGTGCATTAATCTTCCAAGTAGTGGATAGCTCATAGGTAACGGTATTTATTACCTTCCCCAGGCATCTGTAACTCTAGCCAAATTCATTCTGGAAAGCCAGAATGTGAAGAGCACCACTCTTCCCTCAGACTTCAACTATGACCCTAACAACATTCTCCAGCTGTTCCTCAAACCAGCTGTTAAGGTAAGAGTCTTCTCTAAAAGCACATTGGCAATGATTCCATGCACAAAACCACTCTTCACCTTGAAGCTTGAAGTGCTTCGGGATGCTCCTCAGGGCTGGAGACAGGCATCTCTCACTGAACTGACCCACCTGTGGATGCTGAAGCGGCTGTGCTTAGCTGTTGTGCTTTGCAAGGGGCTTGCTAGAGGGCTGGTATACAAGGAGGAGGAGGAGGAAGAGCCAGCAGGCTGGGAAAAAGGGAGGTGATGAAAGAACAAGGTGCAGGCATTGCTTGGGGAAGTGTTTGGAGTTTTTCCTTTCCTGACTTCTGTTTTTGTAGCTCTGCAGGATGTCTGAGCCGAACAACTCATCGGATCACGAAGATGAGATCGGCGAGTACGATTACAACAACCCCAATGACACCTCCAATTTCTGCCCTGCATTGCAGGTAACTGGAACAAGAAGATTTCTTTCTGTTGCCTGTATTTGATATGTGATGGGAATAATTTAGGAAGAATCTGTGTCCAGAATTAATTACTAGTGAAAACGAATTGGAGCTGCAGATTATGACAAAGCTTCAGGAGTCTCTGCACAGACCCCTGTCCCCTCACTCTAACAACATCAACTAAACTCTCTGCCTTTGGTGTTTGCCAGTCAGCTTGTTGCAGAAACTCCATTCCAGCCTTTTCCATACACCTGTGCCCTAAGTAGGAGTAAATGCCATTGCTCACCTCTGCAGTCATCTCTGCACAGTGAGGTTTGCTCCCAGCTGTTTCAAGCTCCCATTGAAGCAGATTTCTTCTAAAGCTTCAGGTCTGCCAGGCCAGTGCTGCCTCTTGAGTCTGTTTGTGACAAGTCTAGTCTGGTCCCACGCTGGCAGGAGAGCCGTCGTCTCTGTTATCTTTCCCTGTAGAACAGTCTTTTGATATTCTGCGCTCTAGATCTCCCTTGGGTTTAGCCTTAGCCCAGCCTAAGCGCCGTGGGGAGAGGCTGAATAAGAACATGTTCCATGGGGAAGGCGGGCAGGTATCGCCACCCTCCTGAGAGGCAGGTGCTCTTGTTATCTCAGTGCAGGACACGTCTGGCTCCTCAAAGATGTCTCTGGGTGGCCTCGCTGCTATCTCTCTTCTTGATCAGGCTGCAGACAGCGATGATGATAACGACCCCATTCCATTCATAGGCCTGATGGGGGAGTTCAACCTTACTGCCCACCCTGAGGGTCAAGACGCTGAACTCAACAGGGTTGTCGGCGATGTCAATATCACAACGTACGGAGAGCTGAACCTCATTGCTGAACCCCAGAAGGTAAGGACTCGCATTGCGCCAAGCTGTGAGCTGCTCACTGGGCAGGTCTGGAGCAGTCTCGCAACACCTCGAGTGATTAGAAGTCCTGAGACAGCAGTTTCCCTGGTGCAGGATCTGCTGGGTTTGCTGCTGGACACTTTATTCCCAGATGAACCCTTGCGTAAGAGAAGGAAATTAAAAATCAAAGGTTTAGTAGTAAGATAGTATTCACCATTGTTCCCAAGGAGAACCATGTTTTGATTGTTCCTGTGGTCCTGATTGAGGATAATGCTGCTGCTTCTGCTCAGTTGCTCTCAGGTAACCCTAGACTTCTTTTCCACAGGTCAATAAGATAGCAATTCAGTATGCAAAGAGCCAAGAAAATGGACATGAAGAGGTTGAAGAAAAACATGTGGGACCTCTTGACTGATGGACAGAAGAAACAAACAGTGGCAGAGGTGAGTGCAGGGGGAGCCAGATACCTCAATAGGCCTGAGGATAAGAGAATGCCCTGCAGGCAACTGTGCTTAACTCCTGCAGAGGCAGTCTTGGGCAGGTTTAGCAGCAATTCCGTTCTAGTAGTCTTGCTCCCACGGGATGGTTGGTAAGGACAGAATGAGTGCAACTTGCAGTGGTTTTTCTCTGAACACAAGTCTGAGTACTGGGGAGCAAAATCTGTCTCAGCAGTGTCTGTCTTTTTGCTAAATAGATGGAAGGTGCAGAGAAAGAGATAAACACATCAGTGGTAGCAGGCGAGAAGGTCTTCAGCAGCATCACAAAGGAACTGCTTCACAGGTAGGGAGGCCCTAAAAAAGGTTGGACTGAAGATGGGGGCAGGCTTCAGCTGAGCTTGGGCAAACACTGACCCCTCCTGTGTCTATTACAACCTGCTAACTGAACCCTGATGGGGAAAAATATCTTCTCTTGCTCTCTGGGCTTCCCTGGGGGAGCTATGGGTTGCATTCAGCTTGGCAAATTCTTTGCTAGTGGGAGGGGAAAGGTAGAGAAAACCGGATTCCTGGGGAAGAGCTAATCTTTGGCGACCTGGTCCTTGCAGGCATGCTCCATCCATTGGGTTTCAGTAGGCTCTGGCCATCCTAACCTCCTCCCTTCTCTTTTGTAGGCTGCCTTCTGCGATGGCTAACAATCTGTCTGTCCCCTTAGCCTTCGCCTGCCTCTTGCATTTGGCAAACGAGAAGGTAAGCACAGTGTGCACACAGGAGACGTGGTAGGAGCAGCGGGTGAAATGTGCAGTTGAAAGCACTGGGAGCAGGGCCGTTTTCTTGCTATGTCAGGGCTACATCAGGACTTCTCAACTTAAGTCCTTGTTTCATGCTTATAGCGAATGTAAATTGGGCTGATGCACCGGAACGAGAGCCCGTGGTTAAGCACTTGGAGCATTTCCAGCCTAACTGCTGTCTGTCCTTTCTTGTCCTTGGGTCTGGCAGCAGAGGGGTGAGCACTTTGTTGCTCAGTGTTCTTCTAAGTGTTGTGAGCATTTCAGACTCCAAAGCAACAGCTGACAGGAAGCCTTGGTCTTGCATGCACTGATGGTGACAGAAGGGGCTGGGGTTGTTCTGAACCTTCATTGTGTGGGGTTTTTTTTGTGCTGGGCCTTCAGACTCAGAGGGGAAGAGTCTGGCTTTGTGAAACTTAGCTTTTCTTTTGTATTCCCAGAATCTGAAGCTGGAGGGCACAGAGGACCTGTCTGATGTCCTAGTGAAACAAAGCAACTGACCCCTGTGCAGAGCAGACCAACGGGGCTGACCCACAGGACAGAGCTCAGCTCCCCAGCTGACTGGTGCTCGCTCTGGACTATCTTATCAGTGGCAGATTTTTCTCCTCCCAGCACCATTTCTGAGAAATCCCACTGGTCTCTGCACCTCAGGAAGACTTTTAAATCAAGGATATCCTATCTAAACGTAGGACCTGTACAGATGGACAGTTGCAGCTCAGCCTGCCTGCCTCCTGCCATCTTCAATCCATTTCCTGGGTCTGGGTAGCGGAGTTCCTCCATCTCACTGTGAACCACCAGTGCCTGCTAGCAAAAGGCTCCTCTGTGTGTCACTCACTGTCTGTCTGTAATTCCCAGTACGTGGACTGACTGTTACTCATGTCTCCAGTTCCTCCTGTAGTCCTGTTCATCCCCTGAAATTATTTACCTTTTATACTGAGCTTAAAGATAATAAATTGCTGCAGACTTTGTAGATGGGCCTTTGAGACAGGGAAGAAGGAGTCTCTGAAACAGGAGAGAGGTTAAAATAACACAAGTGTCGGGGAGCAGCAAGAGCAGGGCTGCTCCCTAAAGAAAAAGGTGAGCCGGGAGCCGCAGGGGATCACGCAGCCACAGCATCACCAGCCAGAACCCAGTCCTTCAGTACCTGAACGATGTGAGCAGGACCAACACGGAGATGGTGGCCAGGTTCAACCAAGAGTTGAGATCACCAGGCAAGTTCATGGTGCTGAAGCAGGTCCAAGAACAAGCCGGGAAGTTGGTGTGCAGGTCAGGATTGGGTCAGAGGTGGTGAGGCAGGGAGACCAGCACTCCCAACGCAGCTCAGGCAGGGACTGAAGCCCATGAGCTGAGCTTCAATGGAGCTCCTGGGCCATGGATGTGGGTCAAGACCCCTGGTGAGGCTGGTCAAGGCCACTGGGGCTTATTAGTGCCCTCGGGGCCCTGACGAGGTGGGTGGAGAACAGCTCTGTGCAGGGTGGTGGAGCCTGGACCTGGCTCCAGCGCTGGCCCTCTGCTGCCAGCTCTGCCCCTGAGGGCATCTGTGGGCCAGAGGCTGGACACGGGACCCCCGCTCCCCGAGAGCTGGCCTGAGGGGGCACATTGGGGGCATAGGACACGGTGGTAGGGCGCAAGATGAGAGTTTTTAAGTAAAATAGTCACAAACAGGGACTTTATTAAGAAAGAAAGGATGTATTTCCTTGAGTCGCAATTCAGCCGAGGGGAGATCTGCATGGGAAGTGCCAGCAACCCGCCTCTATCCACAGCTTTGAGACCAGTGGGGGAGACTTCCCTGAGGGGTTTCTGGGGTGATTGGGGGTGGCAGTGCCTGCTTCACCCCAGCCCCTCCAGCATGGCGAGAGCAGGCTCTAGCACACCCACGCCTGCCACCCCCGCGATCTGTACCATGTCCTGCCCGGATGCTTGGTCCTGGGACTCAGCGTCCCTAGGGCAGCTGCCCCTTGCATTGTCTTTGAGATCCTTCAGTCCCATCTCCCAGAAGAGCCATGGGACCGGTCCCCCAGCAGCTGCCTGCCTCTCGCTCCCCAGTCATCTGCGGCGTAGTGTCAGGAGGGGAGGTGGAAGAAGCGGGTGATCCTGTTGCTGCTGTGGGTGCTGTGCAGCCCTCCTCGCTGTTGCACCAGCAGCGAGTTCCCCAGTTCCTCCTCCAGCATCTGGAGAAGAAAAGCAGCGCTGCCATGTCCCATGCCTTGTGTCACAGGGGCTTGCAGCAGGGAGAGCAGCCCTCCATCGCATCCTGCAAGCGGGGCCAAGATGGGGAGGAGATGCTTTGGGCTGCAGGACCACTCACCTCCTTGCGGGCAGCCAGCCGTTGCTTCCACTCGCTGAGCTCCATGGTGTGCTCCTGGTCCAGCCGCCCCAGCTGCCTCCTCTCCTGCTCTGCCAAGAGGTGCATCTTCTCGCTCTGCAAGAGAGGAGGTGGAAATGGGAAGGAAGGTGCTTGAGGAGAGGTAGCGGGGTGTGGGAAGCCCCCCGGGGTGGGCGGTTTTGCAGTGGTACCTGCATCTGCTCCAGCTCTGCCAGACTCTCAGCCTGCTGCTGCTGCAGCTGCTGCAGCTGCTGCACCTGCTGCTCCTGCTGCTGCTGCACCTCTGCTTGCTGCCGCCTCTCTTCCTGCTGCACAAACTGCAGCGGGGGACAGCCCGCATCACCCTCCCTTTCCCCAAAAGCCATTGCTTACAGCTTTTCAGGGAATTTCCCCATACTTTGTGCTGGGGAACCTTGTTGGCCCCAGACAGGTCCTTGTACCTGCTTGGCCCTCTCCCTCTGTTTGGCTCCATTAGCCTCCTGGATCTTCAGGTTGTCCTTGAAGAGGGCCAGGCGGATTTTGGCATCGCAGCGCTGGCTTTTCAGCAGCTGAGCCCGCTCCTGTGCCTGCTGACTCCTCAGATCCTCCAGCAAGAGCTGGTGGAAGCGGTTCATCCTCTCTGTCTCCTGGGACAGGGGCAGGAAGGTGAGCCAGGAGAGGGGCTGGGAGCCCGCAGAGCTGGGGGAGCATCGCCGGCAGTTCCCACCTCACCTTCTCATGGCGCTTGCGGAGCTGCTGTCTCTGCAGCGTGTGCTGCTCCTTCACTTGCTGCCTGAAGAGCTGGTACTTCTCCTGCAGGTGCCCTTGCTCCATGCTCCACACCACTGACTCACGGGCTGCCGGGCAAGACCACAGCACCGTGACCACCTCCAAAAACCCCCAGCCAGACCCCCTGCTCCCCTCCCCAAGGACCCTCCATCCTCATCCTCCTCCTCCCAGCCCGGTCCACCTCTCCTGAGGCTATGGATCTTGCTGATCCACTCCCAGTCAATGGATATCTTCTTCTTGTGCTCCTGGACAACCTTCTGCAGGGCTGCATTGAGTTCCTCCTGCTGCCGCTGCAGGAACTGCTGCTCCTGTGGCGAGCAACGGCGGGGCTTCATCCCAGCAACCAGGGGAGATGGTCCCCAGGCTCCTGGTGTCACGGCTGGGGGAGCCAGCACTGCCCTGGACCCTCACCTCTCTCCCATCGCCCTTCAGCTCTTGCATCCTCCTCACGCATTCCTTCTCCTGGAGGGACTTGAGGCACTTGGCCTCGTCTCGCAGCCTCACTGTGTACTCGAGCTCCTGGCGCTCCTTCAGCTGCCGGTAGCGCCGCTCTGAGCTCTCCACCTCCCGGTCGTAAAACTCCTTCTTGCTCTGCCATGCAGATACGGTTAACAGGGCTGCAGGGACCAGAAGAAGTGCCACCGAAGCAACCAAATCCCCTCCCAGACCCTGGCATCTCCCACGGTGGGACCCCAGCACTCCCTTGCACATGTCCCTCTCTGACCATATCATGGCACCAAGGGATGATGGTCTGGTTACCGTCATCTCCTGCTCAATGTGACGAAACATCTGCTCCCACTGCTGGTGAAACTTCTGCTCCAGCTGGCTCTGAGCTCGCTGCTCTTCCTTCTGCAGCACTCGCAGCTCGCGGAGCTCCTGGCGCCTAAAGGTTTGGGGAATCGGGGTGAGAGGGGGCTGAAGGTGTCCCTGGAGGCACCTCTCTCTCCCAGAATGGCTGACTTGTAGGTGGCTAAAGGAAGGGAGAAGCTCAGCTCTGGTGCAACATCATGGAGACAACTTTCTCCAGCCAGAAGGAAGATGGGATGTCAGTTGGGTCCGTGGCGGCCACGCTCCCAACCTCAGCTGATGTCACTGCCCCTCCATCTCCCCCTTCATTCTTTCCTACTCTCCTTGGGTGACGTGAGAGCTTATGGAAGAAGGTCTTCCCCTCTTCTTTCCTTAAGCTGGCTGCTGGACACACCAGATATGGAGCTGGGCAACGTTTTGGCTCCTCACATATCCCTACTGCACAGCCCCGAGGATGTAGGGAAGGGCTTGCTCATGCTCTCCTGCTGGAGTAGACCCTGGCCAGGGAGGCAGATGGGTTTTCCAAGCCTGGAGGTCAAGCACTTGTGCTTTGCACAGAGCCCCACAGCCCCATCCTCCCTCCTGTGCCCTCTCCCCTTTGCCCCTGGTCCTCCTCATCCAGAAATGGGTGGGAGATGCCTGGTGGTCCCTTCGCTACCGGCATCGCTTACCGAGCTGAGCGCACCATCTCATTCCTTGCCCCAGCCTTGCTGACGGTCCTGGCAGTTGTCATGCTCACCTCCTCCCCATCCACCACAAACCTCTGGATTTTCTTGACCGTCCTTTGGAGCGAGGCAGGTCCCTGCAACCAGGAGCAACGGTTTGACCTCAGATGGCCCAAAACTATGTAAACCCAACATGGAAGCCCATGCAAGGGGACACAGCTTCACGTGGCCATGTTACTTGCAACTTCTCACCTGCTGGGCTTCCCCAGCAGAGGGCAAAGGCTGCACTGCTGCAGGGAAGGCACTTGGACCTTGTATATCTGCAGGGTTTTCCACAGGGGATGGTTCCTCTCCTTGCTTTGATGTGATGGATGGATCTGGTGTGTTCCCTGCTTCCCACACTGCCTGTGCTTGGGAAGAGGTGCAGACAAGGGCAGTATTTGTGGCCTTTGGATGTTCACCAAGGGCCTCTTGGAGCTCTGGCACTGCTCTGTGACCCTTCAAGCCACCCATCTCCTCTCCAGGTCCATCCCTTGATGGCCCTTCAGGAGCTGGAGCAACCTGCACCCCGTCTTCTCCAAGCTCTGCATCATTTCCATCTTGTTCTTTCCAGCCATTCCCATGAGCAGCTCCTGGCTGGTTGTCTCTGGGGCTGTTTTCCACTTTCTCTTCTGTTTCTTCTTCAGCAGGCCCTGGGATCTCCACAGGAGACAAATCCTCTGCTGAACTTTGGGCCTCCTCAATTGCAGGTCCTTCTCCTGCACATGCTGCCTCCGGTTCCTCTCCTGCCAGCATCTCTTCCCCCAGGCTGGCTGCATCTCCTGCTGGTTTACAGTCTCCAATCAAACACCTTTTTACAGCATCCTCTTCCAATTTCACTTCTGCTGGCACCAGGGCTTCCTTGGGAGAAGTTTCCACCCCAGTTTCAGTATTGTCTGTGGCTTCCTCCTCATTCCTCCCCACCTCCCGCTCAACCAGGTCCAGGAGGTGAGCGATGGACTCGCACACAGCTGAGTTTCTCTCCCTGTTGTTCCTCTCTCTGGCCTCTCCCAGACAGGCCAGAGGCTCCTGACACCCCTTGAGAACATCTGACCCCACCACTACCTCCTCCATCACACTGGGCATCAGTGATTCTTCACCCCGTGGCACCCTCTCCTCCACCAGCTCAGTCTCCCCAGGCTCTCCAGCACCCTCAGGTCCCATGAGTGCCCTCTCTGCTCCATCACCATCCTTCCCAAGGCCATCTTCAGCCCTAGTGGAGCCAACCTCAACCTTCAGGTCTGGCAATGACGAAGTAACCCGGTGCTGATGCTCTGCCAGCGACTTGAAGCTCTGGGTTTTGGTCCCCATCGTCCACAGGTCCAGCGCTGCCACCAGCTGCCCCATGGCTGAGCCTCTGCGCCAGTCCCTGTCCGTGGGTGCAGGCGGGGCCAGTGAGTTGCAAGTAGGGGCTCTGCTTGATTTTGTATCGCTTTTGGGGGTTGAAACGACGTTTGGTTGGGCTGCAAGCCATCCCTCCGCAGGTATTTCAGCTACTAGTGATGCGTCAGTGTGTTGGCTTTCCTCCTGGGGCTCTGCCTTGGGTCCAACCTGCTCTGCCTTCAGCTCTTGCAGTTCAGCAAGGTCCCCTGCCCGCTGTGGCCCCAAGGGGAGCTCGGCCACATTGCAGGGGGTCCCCAGAGAGCTGGTCTCCTCCTCTCGACACCCTTGAACTTCTCCTCCTGCCTCTGCTGGGGCTGATATCCCTTGAGGAGCATCCAGCGCCATAATCTCCAACCCACTTGGCTCTGCTCCACACTGCTCCTTAGCTGTTTCTTGGGACTTCATCCCTCCAAAAAATGACCTGCGCCGCATCAGCTTCAGAAACTCAGATGGCCTCTTTGCAGGGAGCCTCACAGAGCCCATGGCCTCGGGTGAGGACCTCCTCCTCATTTGCTTCAAGAAGTCGGACGCTCTCTTGGTCCTGGGCTCTGTCACCGCCTGGACGTCGGATGGGATGCCCAGCTCCTCGCCAACTCTCCCCGTGGTGTCCGGGGGCTGATTCTCCAGGCGGCCCCCCGGCGTCAGCGGGCAAGAAGACTCTCCATGCTCCTGCCCAGGCTGTGGGGTGGACAACGGGGGAGAGGTGAGGCTCAACGAACTCATGGAAAGGGTTGGAGGGATCTTGCACCCCAGCCAGCTGCTACTCACACACCAAGGGGACCAGACATTCCTCCTCATCCTCTTCCAGCACATCAGCCCGGGCTTCGGCCACCAGCTCCCGGAGTGGCCGCTTGTCAGAGATGCCCGCCACAAAGGGGTGCTGGGTGGGAGCAAGGGAGGTGAGCAGAGCCAGCACTGAGGAAGGGTCCCACCACCCCAGGCAGCTGGTGATGGGTGCTACCCACCTGCAGGAGCTGGCTGGCTGACCACCGTGCCTCAGGGCTCTTCTCCAAGGATTTCCTCAGGAAGTCCTTGAAGTCTTCAGACCTGTGAGATGGTCCCTGTGAGCACAGGGCCAGAAGCTCCCTGTCACCCCCACTGTGGACCCCACAGAGCTTGGGGTGATGCTAGGGACACTCAGGCTCTGCTAGCACCTTTGCAGGAGGTCCCCACCCCGGTGCTGCCCACCACTGTCACCTTCTGCGGGCAAAGGTGGTGTGACGGGAAACCCGTGGTGCCACCTCTGGAGCTGGGCTTGGAGGAATCACAACCAGCATCCCTTATGGTCCAAGAGCCCACTCCAGCTGCCCAGACATGGCTTTGAGCAGGAGCCAGCCAATGGGACAACTTCTCCCACCGTCACCGGCGCTGGGGCAACATCTCCGCACGGGTACTCACCACCTCTTGGGGTGACGCAGGGTGGGCGGCTGGGACTTGGCAATCTTCAGCAGCACCCGGAGAGGGTTCAGCTCGTGGTAGGGGGGCTCCATCTCAGCCATCTCAATCAGCGTGATGCCCAGGGACCAGATGTCAGCCTTGTAGCCGTAGGGGCTCTCCTTGGACATCTCACACTGCACCACCTCTGGGGCCATCCTGCACGTGGGAAGAAGGGGAAGAGGTCCAGCCTGCCCTGGGCCGGGGAATAGTATCATCTCCCCCTGAAGCAAGCCCAGCTGCCATCCCCTCCAGAGACAACCCTACAGGCAGAAGAGGTGAGATTCGACCCTAACTTCTCCAACACTACCCCAGGAGGGCTTGCACCCACCAGCACCCCACACATCCTCTCCATACATAGTCTCATGCTACTGAGAAGCCCACCCTGGAGCCGGTGTTGGCTGAAGGAGGAAAGATCTGGTTTCTTGAGATGCTCCTGGTGTCAAGGATCCTGTTGCGAGCATCCGCAGGAGGAGCAGGATACCTGGGCTCCCCCAGCCCGCCTGCCTGCACTCCCAAATCCCACCATCCGCAGGGATTTCTGCCCCACACCTACCAGTATGGGGTGCCGATGAAGGACACCCAGCGCTGGACGGTGCTGGAGTTTTTGGCTGAGACGCCAAAATCAGCTGCAGAGCAGAAAGTGGCAGTTAGAGAGGATCCATGGGGCAAAACATCCCTGGGACGTCACTCCCGGCCTCCCTCTGCTCCATGAGGCCCCGATTCCCCTGGGACTCACCCAGCTTGACGTCCCCGTCGAGGGTGAGCAGGACGTTGCCAGCCTTCACATCCCTGTGGATGATCTTGCAGCCGTGCAGGTACTGCAGCGCCAGCAGCAGCTGCTTGCAAGCCGCTCGGATCTGCTCCTCCGTCAACCCTTTCTCCAGCTCTGCCGTTAACGCAAATGAACCCCACTGCTAACAATGCCTCCTGCCCAGCACCCCCAGCAAAGGTGGGGGGGTACCCAGAGGAAGATGCACCCCAACCCATCCTCCCTGCTGGAGATGCTGCACAAGCCCAGGGCTCCCTTCCACAGCGTAAAATTTGGCAATCCCACCCCAAACCCTCCAATGGCCACGCACCA
Source organism: Nipponia nippon (assembly GCF_047370975.1). NCBI lineage: Eukaryota > Metazoa > Chordata > Aves > Pelecaniformes > Threskiornithidae > Nipponia > Nipponia nippon. The sequence goes on along the minus strand of NW_028262344.1, from coordinate 5,113,091 downwards.
GCCAGAAAAAAGCATTTATTTACCCAAGATCGCTGCATCCACGGCCCCTCCAGGACAAAACTCCACCAGGATCTGCAGGGAAAGCACATGGTCGAGGTTTACCACCCTGGTCTGCAAACATGTCCCCTCCAGACCGAGTCCCCCAGCCCCAAGATGCCAGTAGGACCCCGGTTCATGCCTGGGGTGGGGGGAACAGCGCCCGCCGCAGCTCACCCAGAGCCGCCCATCCCAGTAGAGTGCATCCAGCAGCTTGGTGATGTTGGGGTGGTCGCAGCAAGCCAAGATCTCGATCTCCACCACATAGTCCTCCAACTCCTCCTCACTCGGGGTGTCAATCACCTTGGCAGCCGCCAACACCCCTGTCACCTTGTTCTGCGCCTGAGGGGAGAGGTTTCGTGGGGGCTCGTGGGGTATGAAAGGAGCAGCCCCACAATTTTCGGTGAGGGGGAAGCTTGGACCCATCACATCCCTCCCCAGGTGTTTGGTACCACCGAGCCAAATGCTGAAGACAGACATGGGGACCTCACTGTCACCAGAGCCAGGAAGGAGAGGGATGCACAGCTGCCCTGTGCACAGGACTGATGTGCAGGTGGCCGTGCCACCCTGCCTGCAGGTCCCAGAGCATCCCACCGTACCCCAAAACCCTCCAGCAAGCTACATCTCCCCATGGATGCAATATAGTTCCTGGGGGCACAGCCACAGCGAGCATTGGCACGGGGGGGCTCAGCAAACCCCCGCCCAAGGACCTTTTGGTGGTTCCGCAGCGAAACCCCATCCTGCTAGCGATGCCGAGGCATTTGGCTGCCCCAAAAAAAGCCAGAGAGAGAAGAGGGGATGGGTTTGGCCAGGGCAAGCCCTGCCGGGATGGGGACCATCACTGCCGCGCACCACCGGCCCCGGAAGGCGGCAGCTGCCGTAGGTCTGACGAATGGCAAATTCCGGTTTCCTGTCGCAGTCAGGCTCTGCACCCTGGTTTCAGAGAAAAACATCCCTGTCTCAGCCCCCTCGCTCCAACCAAGGAGGCAAACACCCACTGGCAAATGGACCAGCTGCAGGAGCTGGTGGCTCTCCCCATGCCAGAGGCTGGGGATGGGCTGATCCAGGACCAGGCGAGGACCCTGCCATCCTCTGCTAGAAATTTGGGGCTGTTTAGAGGCTTTTTAGCTTCTTGCACGCCGGAAGCTGCACGATGCGAGGCAGCACTGAAAAAAAAAAAGCAAGCATTTGCAAAACCCTCAAGGCAGCAGCAGTGTTTTGGGTGCTCTCCTACCTTAAAGACCTTGCCGAAGGCGCCATCGCCCAGCTCGCCCAGCACCAGCCAGGCCTCCTCGGGGTTGACATCCCGCCGGATGTGCTCGTACCGCCTCGGTGGCTTCTTCTTTTCTGAAAAGCCAAAAAGCCGTCGGAGAAAAGCCATGGGGCCACCTCCATGCAGAGAAACCAGGGCGGCTGGGCTCGAGCTCCTCCACCAAGCGCCTTTGCAGCCTTCACAGCCCTTGCTCTTCCTCCCCCGCGGGCAGGAAGGGGCTGAGCTGCCCTGGACCGTGCAGGATGTGCTGCGAGATGGAGGTGACAAAAAGGAGACGCTTCTCTCCACACCTGTTGCATCCCACCCTCGGGTATTTTCAGGATGGGAGACAGGGTTTGTGCTCACCCAAAGGTGCTGCCTGCCCCCCACCAAAGCCAAAGGTGCTGCCTGCACCCCTGCCAAAACCACATGCGTGGATACGTAGGGGTCCCTGGGCATCCCTCTGCAGATATATGGTCCTTTATGGCCACAGATGCTTTTATAGGTGCACAGGCACCATGAATTTATGCATTCCCACACATACACATCCGTGCACAGCCCTGGCTGGGGTCAGCAGCAACAGGCTCCACGGCTGGGCTGAGCTTCAATAGGTCCCATGGGTGTTGCGGTGCCCCAGGTTGAGCATTGTTAGTGCCCCACTAATTAACTGTCCCTGGAAAAACACTTGTGGTCAGGCTGGCGTTCAGCCGTGCCACCGCTTTGGCAGAGCGTTGGGGCGTAAGGTGTTGGTTCTGTGGCTGGCACCTCATTTTGCAGCCCACAGCCCCCCCTCAGTGAGGGGCACCCAAAGCCCTCCCCAGCACCCAGGGTGCTGCAGCAACACCCAAAAGCATCCAACTCCAGCTGCTCCTCTAAATCAAGGTAGTTTTTGCCTCCTAAATAATAAACCCCCTGTGCTGGCGTGGGTGCAGCATCTCCCCAGTGCTGGGGGGGGGCTCAGCTCACGTGTGCTCCCCGAGGAGGCTGTTTTCCCAGTGATTACATCGGTTAATCATGGGGTAATTAAATCCAGGGAGCTATTTTACGGTTTTATATTCATAATTTATAGCATCAGGCTTCAGAATAGAGCTGCATTTCTATACCAGCACCTGATGGGATTAACCCACGGGAGGAGGGTGCTGGCAATTCCTGCAACCCCAAAGCCCCCCGAGCCCCCGTGAGATAACAAACCCTCTCGCTGCACTTTGTGCCCCAAAGGGATGCGGGTGCCGCCCGCCCTGCCAGTCCGGCGCTGACCCCAGCAGCCGGGCTTTCATTTTTTGGCTCTTTTTTTCCCTTTACCTTTCCCTTTTCCTTCTCCTTTTCCTTCTTCTCCTTCTCCTCATTTTCCTCCTTCCCCTTCCTCTCCTTTTCCTTCCTCTCCTTCTCCTTTTCCTTCTCCTCCTTCTCCTCCTCCTCCTCCTTCCCCTTCTCCTTCTCCTCCATCTCCTTCTTCTCCTCTTTTTCCTCCATCTCCTTTTCCTCTTTCTCCTTCTCGTTTTCCTTCTCCTTTTCCCTTTCAGGCAGAGGCCAGCACCGGGCTTGCACGCTGGCTGAGCCCTGACACCTTTCAATGCACCAATGGCCGCTATCACCCCAGCGACGTCTTTCCACCTCAATAATTCACCTTTTCCTCCAGCATCATTTCCACAGAATTAAAAAATAAACACCCCTCCCCGGGGAGCAGCTTTTCCTCACGCTCCTCTTGGAGCAGAGCCCTTCAGGGGCCAGATCCCACCCCAGGGGTGCTCAGCTCCCCCTGGGAGCCTGAAATTCAATTTATTCCCAGCCAGGCAAGCAGAGCCGATGGCGAGTCCGGGCAGGCTGGACCATGCACGTAGCTGCCGTCATGCAAGGGGAAACTGAGGCAGGGGACCCTGCACCACCCCCCCCCCCCAGCTTCAGACCCCCCTGGTTCTGCTCGAATAGAAACTGGAGCCAGGAATAGAAACCCAAATGGGGTTTTTTTGCCCTTTTTCATTAAATCACATTGTTATTAAGCAGAAGGTGGGCATGTTCCTGGAACGAAAGGGTTAATGTCACCCTCGGATTCCTTCACCCCCTTTTCTAGCCCTGAGAGGGGGACAGGAGCCAGATGCCCCCCCCCGACCTCCCCCCGCTTCTGCTTTCTCTGGCTGTTGGCCCAAAATGAGTCACGGGGGATTTTTCTTTCTTTTTTGGGGCTCTTTCACAAGCCAGCAGCGGGGGGGATTCTTGGGGGGATGCTATGGGGTTGAGCACCCATGGGTGCTCTCCAGCAGCCCCCTGGTCCAGCCCCCAACTGTCCCCCACTTATGGGTGACTTCGGTCCCATGGGACTGGGATGCCCAAGCTGGGGACAAGCAACAGCATCCCTGGAAAGTGGTACCCAGCAACGCTGAGGGCTCCGACCCCGTTTGCAGGGTGATGCCCAGTCCCAGGGGACACCGGTGGCTCCGTCCCTGTTTGCAGGATGATGCCCAGCTCCGGGGGACACCGGTGCCTCCGTCCCTGTTTGCAGGATGATGCCCAGCAAAGCCACCCTCAGAGTGGGACCAGGACCACGACCCCACGAGCATCCCGGCCACGGGGACCCGGCTGTGTCCCCAAACCCCCGGGGGCCTGGTGGCACCGCGGCCACATCGCCAGCCCCGGAGGGGGCTCGGGTTGGAAAGTCCGGCACAGTCATTCAGCACGGTGCCGGCCTGCCTCTGGGTGAGAACCCCAAAAAGCCCAGCCGTTCCGGTAACGAAAGAGTCAATCGCACACGCAAACACACACTCACACACACGCACACGCACACGCCACTTCCCTGAGTGGGGGATGACTCATCCCCCAGCCCGTCAGCCCCGGTACCGTAACACCAGCAAACCACAGAGCTCTTCCTCCGGCCCTGCCGATGAGCCGCCCGGCCTTCGCCTCCTGAGCCGGTGAGTACCGGGGGGTCCCGGGGTGGGGGGTCCTGTCACCCACCACGAGCCACGTGTCACCCTGCCTCGCCACCCTCCTCCTCGCCCCATCCCGCCGAGCTGAGACCGGCTGAACTCAGCGCACACCACGGCAGCAAGGCTGGGAAACCATCCGGTGGCTGAGAATCCCAAAACCACGGAGAAAGGGGGACCCGCCCCAGCCCCGTGGGGACACCCTCACCCGTGACCATCCCCACCGACCCCAAACCCCTTCTCCCACCCTCCTGGCACCCAGTGGGTCCCTTCGCCCGGCGATGGGTGATGTAAGGGGGTTATTTTCGCTCCCGGCGGCAACGCGGGCTGGGGAAGGGATGACTTCAACCCATTACTCACCCGCTGTAATGGCTTGGCACCACTCCCGCGCTATTCCTAGCCGTGACGCTCGGCCCTTCGCTCCAACCTCCGCCACGCTCGGGGCTGGCCGGCAACACCGGGACACTGCTCACTGGGAATTTGGGCCTAAACAGCCAAAATTTGGGTTAACGGGGTGATTTCAGTAACGAGGACGAGCGCCAAAGGGGCGCCAAGGGGTCTGCAGGCGGGTGGGAAGTGTGGTGGAGCGGTGGGTGGGATGAGTTTGGCCGGTCTCAGCCCGCTCCGGCCCAGCTTTCGCGGAGCGATGCTGCGGTTTCTCGACAGTGCCAGGAAAGTGCCACCCCCGCCACGAAAGCGCCGTTAATTATTAGTGCGTTAAGTGCATAATTACATCCAGCCGTCACCTTCAGCCACCCAAATTACCAGCATAAAGCTCGCCCGCTGCCCGGTTTGATGCTACACGGCTTGTTCACACCAGCTTGAGTTGTTTAGCACCAAATTGGCTGTTTTTCACCCCAAAAGCCCTGGTTGTCGTCCCCCCCGCCACCCCGGTTTCCTGCGTTTTCTTAGCGATACCAGAAAGGGAGGAAATCACGTCAGTGGCTTCGCCGCGCTCACGGTGCCGGGAACCAAATCTGAGCCAGTGAAATCACGGCTGGGGCACACAGCGGTCCGCACACACATGGATACGCGTGTACCTCACATGTACCTGCTGCACAGGCATGGACCTGCATGCACACACACACACAGGCACACACGTGTGCCCACTGGCACCCACACGTGTGCACCCCTATGCAGAGGTGTGTACCTGCACACGTGTGCTCACCTGTAGGCGTGTGCGAGTGTGCCCGCCTGCACAGGAGGGTGACCACATGTATGCACTCACCCACACATGCATGTGTATGCCTGTACTCACAGGTGCTCACATGCACACGCGTGTTGGCACCTGTATGCCCCCACAAACACACCTGGGCACGCGTGCCTACCCTGGCACACGCATTTATCCACACGTGTGCCCCCGTGCACGCCCCCCCCCCCGCCATGCACATACCTGACCCTGTTTACACACGCTTACGTGCCCGGGGAGGAACATACGCGTACACGCGTGCACACACATGCAACCCCACGGACGCGCCCGCATGCGTGCGCGCACCACTGCACACGCGTGACGCGCACACGCACGCCCTGAGCACCTGCAGACACGCATGCGCGCGCGCGCACACACACGCACGGGCGCGTCCACGCTTGCGCGCGCCCTTGGACACGCGTGTGCACACGCCTGCACGACTACACGCAGCTGCAGGACTACAACTCCCAGCATGCCCTTCGCCCGTGGGGGGGGTGAGGAGGAAGAGCAGCTCGGCGATCCAATAGGCGGAGGGGGCGTGTCCGCATCAGCCAATAGGCGGAGAGAGGCCGTGGCGGCACCGCCCCACGGTGCCGTCACATGGCGCGGCGGCGGCGGGTGAGCAGAACCGAGATCGGCGTGGGGAAAGGGGGAGGGGGGGGGGGGGGGGGGGGACACCGGAGAGGGGCTCGGGTGGGAGTCGGGGGCGGTCCCCCCCACCCGTTCCTCAGTTTCCCCAGGTTAGCACCCCCTCCTTTCCCCCCCCCATTTTTTCCAGGGTTTTTTCCCCCCAAAAGTGGGCGGGGGGGGAGGGAGGGGGAATTTGGGGTGTTAAGGGGGTACCGAGCCCTAAATTTAGGGGGGGGGCACCCAGGGAGCAGCATTAGGCCACGATGTCACCCACCATGTCGCCCACCAGGCACCGAAATCGGCCGGATGGCCGGTTTCGGTGCCTGGTGTACAATGCCGTGGCCCAAATCATCACAATTTACCCTTAACTTTTTTTTGGGGGGGGAAGCAACAATTTGGGGTGTCTCACCCCCCCTTCTATTTTTCATTGCAGGACCCCTCCTAAAATCAAAGACAACCACTCTGCCCCCATGGAGGACAACCAAGAGCAGCAACAAGACCCCCAAAAACCAGCAGTGAGTGCCACACCCCAGCATTTTTGGGGGAGGAGGTGTGAGGATGCTGAACCCCCCCATATTTTGAGGGGGGGGGGGCGGGCATCGCTTTTGGTGCCTGTGAAAGCGAGGATGAGGAAGAGGAGGGCGAATTTCCCAGCATTGGGGGGGGGAAACATACCCAAAAGAGGGCATTTTTAGGGGACTCCGTACACCGAGAAATGAGTCCCCCCCTCACGCAGCTTTTAATTTTTCTAATTATTTTTTTACCCCGATGCGGGGGGGGGTGTGTGTGTGTGTTAGTTTTTGCCACACCGGACTCAGCCCCCCCCCCGTCCCCGTCCCTCCCTCCAGCAGCTTTTTATTTTAAAAAAGCCTCAAAATAGTTCAGCCATTAAAATACTACATCTGTCACAAGTGGGTAAAAGAATAGAAAGAAGAAGAATTATTAAAAAAAAAAAAATAAAGTACTTGGGAGCCGAGCAGCTGCTTTGCCCAAAAATAGCAACAAGTTTTATAACTCCGGAAAACGTAGAACAAACAAATGAGAAACATTTTTAGCTGAGAAAGGCGGCGGCGGGGGGGCCGGAGGATGAATTTCTGCCCGTCTGTTTTCTTGGAAGCCGTTCCTCGTGTTCTCGCACAGTTCCAGAGCTTTGACCAACTTGGCCGGCGGCCCAGGCTGCCCGCTAACGAACGGAGAGCTCGTTAAATGCCTTCGGGTTGCAAAGCACGCCCGGGGCTGGTGAGGGGGGGGGGTGTTGGGTGCTTCTGCTCTGCCTCAGTTTCCCCTTAGGCGCCTTCTCACCCCACTGTCCCGCAGGAGGCTCCGATCCCAGAGGATGGCTCCGAGCGGGAGAAGCCGGTGGAAGAAGCAACAACCGGCGGTGAGAAGGAGGAGGAGGAAGCCTTCCTCGTCAGCCTCTACAAGTTCATGAAGGACCGACACACGCCCATCGAGAGGATCCCCCACCTCGGCTTCAAGCAGAGTACGTCCCCCCCACGGCCGGGGAGAGCTACCGGCAGCGGTGGCGAGCACTGCGTCCCCCTGACCCTCGGCATCTCCTCTTTATTTCCAGTTAACCTCTGGAAGATCTACAAAGCCGTGGAGAAGCTGGGAGCCTACGAGCTGGTAAGCCACGTCCCCTGGGTGCCGGGATGTCCCCTGGGTGCCGGGGGGCTAACCCATCCCTCCCGCCGCAGGTGACGGGGCGACGGCTCTGGAAGAACGTCTACGACGAGCTGGGGGGCAGCCCCGGCAGCACCAGCGCGGCCACCTGCACCCGGCGGCACTATGAGAGGTAGGGGACGAGTCAGGGGGTCCCACTCCGTGCCTCAGTTTCCCCTCCTAGCGCCGGTTCTCACTGCTGCCCCCCCCCCCCGCAGGCTGGTCCTCCCGTATGTGCGGCACCTCAAAGGGGAGGACAACAAGCCTCTGCCCCCCAGCAAGCCCCGCAAGAAGTACAAGGTCTCCAAGGGTGCCGAGACGGGCGAGAAGAGCAAGAGGGCCAAGAAGGAGAAGGGCCGGGAGCAGGTGCGCAGCCCCCCCAGAGCCTGGCTGATGCGGCTCCGGTTTGGGAGCAGCCCCGGACCCCTGCGCCAGCACCCGTGTCTGTCCCTCGCCCGGGGGGGACCCATTGGGGTGCCCGGGGGAGAGCAAGGAGGGATGCGGCTGGCCGGGAAAAGAGGAAAGCGGAGGGCTTGAGGGCAGCCAAAGATGGGGAGGGGGCTGGGGGGAGCCAGGACCCCGGCACGGGGATGCAGCAGAGCCCAACAACCACACCCCAAATCCCCTTTGCTTGCAGATGCCTCCAGACAAGGTGAAGCCGGAGGTGGCAGCTGTCACGGAGGACACGAGGGACGCCCCGGAGCAGGGCCGGGCGGCGGAGGGATGCTCCAGTCCGGCGGTCCCGAGCCCCTCGGGGGGGTGTCCCGGCCCCTGCAGGACCCACACCGAAACCTACAAGCGCCTTTTCTCTAGCTTCTACTCCAAAGGCAACCACCCTATCATGTCTCCGCTGGCCAAGAAGAAGCTGCTGGCCCAGGTGAGCAAGGCAGAGTCCTTGCACTGCCACAAACGCCACTGCCCTGAGGGCCGGCAGTCAGTGGGTGACGTTGGCCCTGGCCCAAGCCCCGAGCCCCCCCGGCCAGCCACTGTCCCACGCCTTGATGAGCAGAGGAGCCCAGAGCCGTTGGGAGCTCAGGATACAGCTCCGAGCATCAGGAGTGAGGTGGGACCCGTTCCCAGCGCATCCCCCGGCAGGAGAGACAGCCAGCCCTACCCGCAGGCCGAGGAGGGGGGTCCGGCACCCACTGTCTTCACCAGCTGCTTCCACGCCTACCGCAATGAGGTGCTGAAGCCCGTCAGCTGCCATCCCCTCTGGGGGTATTTCTCCAGCTTGAAGGATTTCTTGGAGCCACCTTCCACCTTCCCGTCACAATCTGAGGAGCCGGAGCAGCCCCAAGACCTGTGGAGCAAAGCAGGGCAGTTGTGGAGTGGGGAGAGCCGGCAAGCAGCCACCTGTGCCACTGTCAAAGCCTGCTGGGTGCCCCCCGGGGCTGGCTTTGCCCCCACCGTGCCGAGGGGCAAGCGCGACCGGGAGGAGGAGATGGCTTTCAGCCCTGGCATGAAGTTACATGCCATCTCCCCCTTTGTCAAGGAGGCCAACAGCAGGGACATGGGCACCGGCTCGCCCGGGGGCCAGCAAGGGCTGGCCAAACCCAAGGCTGTGGTGGCCAGCCCCAGCTACGCCGCACCACTGCTGCAAGCCCCAGACGTTTACAAGGGAACGATGCTGCGTTTCCCGGCAAGCTTCAGCAACCCGCTGGAGCACCTCAAAAGCCAGGGGGTGCCAGTGGCACCATCCCTCTCCGTCAACCCCTTCATCATCCCCGCTTTCCCCAGCCCTTTGGTAGCCGCTCCCACGCAGCCCTCCGACCTGTGCCGGCCGCTGGCGACTGGCCCCGGGCACTACCCGGCCTCCTACGAGAGCTCACTGCGGCACCGGCTCTACCCAGCGGCGACATGGCACGGCCAACGCAGCTACGCCTCCCCGCACATGCCTGCCTTTCACCGCCACGCCAAGCTGTAGCGCTTCCATCCTGCTCCGGATCGGCCTCATTCCCTGCAGAGAAGGGAGCCGGCCAGGATGCCACAGAAGCTGAGCCAGGCAGTGAGGCACGTGCCAGAGCCGGTCACCGCTTCAGAGCCTGCGGCAAGGGGATTAAGAGGAAACAATCTGGACCGTGTCATTTTTACTCTTGTTCTTAGAGCTGTTTGTATCTGACGTCGTTACGTCGGTGACTTAACCACCGCTATCACAAGGTTATATATATTATATATATACATACACATAAAAACAAGGCAGCAAAATGAGTTGCAGAGGTTTCTATTTTGCCTTGGCGCGGTTTCGCATGATGCGGTGAGGAGGCTGAGCCGGGCGATGGTTAATCCCATCCCGCCGTGCCCAGGACGCTCGCTGACTCCCTGGTCCAGAGCCCCGGCTGGCTCACACCATGCGATGAAATTTTGGTTTTTATTTACGTTGCCTCCATCTAGGGCTCCAGAGGTTTTTTTAGGGGTTTGGGACTGCGGTGAGCAGCCACTGTATTGGGTGTCTGCCTGGAAAGCGCTCTGGCCGCTCCGCTCGCTGCTGCTCCACACCTCGAACAGCGGCTGGGCTGGTTGCAGAGGCAATGCCTGAAATAAAACTGGCTGGATGGTCCCGACCTGGCAGTGTTTAGGGCATCCTTGATTCCTCGGTTTGGGGGGATCCTCACCCTAAGCACAGAGCCCCAGAGGTGTTTCATGGTGCCGTGGGGACGGGCTGAGACCTACCTCTGGGGCCACCACGATCCCGTGGGGAAGGAAGTGCCTTTCTGCATTAGTTTTGGGAGAATTGCAGCTATTTTGTGGATCAGCCACGTGTCCAAGCGTGAACCAGCCCAGCAACATCTCCAGGTGCTTTTTGCTTCCAGGAGCTCCTGTCAAGCTGTTGCAAATGGCCAAAAGGCTTCGTCAGAGCTATAGGACTCGCTTTTCTCGTGCCAGCTGCTCCCCACAAGCACAGCTGCTCACCGCCATCCTGGGCACCTCGCCGTGAGCCATCGAAGCAGAAAGGGCAGAGAAAGATGGCACTTGCTCATCCCCAGAGAGGGTTACGGCTTCAGGTGGAGCAGGAGCAGTAAGTGAGCTTTTAAGGACCACTTCTGCTGTATCCATGGAAAGGAAAAGCTTTAGGATAGAAATTGGAAAAGGAGAATTAGCCCCAGGCAGCACTAGTCACTCCATGATGCTTCCGGCATTAGACTCATTGAGGAGAGCAGCATCATTGACCCAACAGCTCCTGGATCCTCCAGCCTGGACCTCAGAAACGCATTACACGCGCTGCACGCTGCCTCGGCTGTACCCCAAGAGCTTTGCTGCCAAAACACACACCATCAACCCCAGTTTGCAAGCAAGGACGTGGCCACGAAGCTCGAGTCTTCCCACAAAGAGCTGCCTCCATACCTGGGAGCGAGGGCACTGGAGATACCACATTCCTAAGGGTGTCTCAGCCTTGTTACTGTTATTGCAGCAGAGAAACTGTGACTTCAAGCCTGGAAAAGAGAATAGAGCTTAAAAACACCGCAGATTGACAGCAGACCCTTGTTTTTAACAGACGTGCTTGCCCACAGATGCTAGAGCGAGCTGAAGCTCATCCCGGCTGTTTTCCCATCGCTGTCAGCTCAGGGAGAAGGTACCATGTTTGATGGCATCTCATCAGCAAACCCCCTACACCAGGGGCTAGCTCAGCCTTGGGGTTCAAGGTCATCCCGCACCCGTGACCTTCCCTGCAGGAAACTTTGCCTGGGCTGAACACAGATTGCTGGTGAAGTCAAGTCTTGCCATTTTTTTTTTCCCCATAAAACCCCAGGGAAAAGGGAAGAAAGGGTTTGGAGTGCTGGCAAAGCTCAGCATCCTCAAGACCGCTACTCACCATCGTGGCAGCGCGAAGTCCGGTGTGCGAGAGGCTATGAAGGCAAAGCACGACAGGCCCCAAAAAGCCGGACAGCATCTGGAGCAGCGCGTGTATAGCCCAGGAGGGGTGGGAAGGGACTCACGGCATCTCCCTCTTCTCACGACAAGCCAAAAAGGGGAAAAGTTATTCTCCTGCTCTGTTTATGGGCTCCCTGTAACAAACACCCTGCTTCTGCCACGGCGTGTGCTGTCCCAGCCAAGCTGAGCCAAAACCAGGATCTTCTCACGAGCCAGCAGGATGAGGAAGTGAGCAGAGATTTCGGAAACATGCCTGCCCTCAGGGGGAGCATGGGGCCACCCCGGTACCGCGGGTCTCGGTCTGCCAAGAATCACGCTCCCCAAAAGCATCTCAGCCAGCAAACGTTGCATCGCGTCCCTCTGGGGAAGCAATAGTCAAGGGCTTGGGGTGCAGCAGAGCCACAGCACAGGACGGAGATGTACAGAGCATTGGGATTATCCCCAATAACCACAAAAAGGCCCACCAATTCACAGCCATAAGCTCTGTCCTGTGAAAACAAACCCCAGAGCCCAGTGACAGCCCTGGGGGAGAACGCTTGTCCTAAGCCCTGGCAAACCACCCCCGATGGTGCCGAACTCGGCCTCACCTCATCATCTCGGCACTCGTTTTGTGGATCAGCACCTTTGTGTCGCCCTTTCTGCTGCTTCCCTCATTTCAAGCACAAGCTGCCGGGGTGCCCCGCACTACCTCTGCTTGCCAAAGCAAACACAACTGCAGAAGTTTAGTCAAGGCTCAGGGCAGATTAAAACTGCGCCTTTTTCAGCTTGTATAAATATTCCCAATAGTAGGAGGAATCAGTTGAAACTTCTACCCAGAGGAGGGACGTACCGGCAGACGGCAGAGGCAGGAGCTGCCCTGGTTGCTGCCCAGCCTGTTCCCAGGAGCCAGAGCATGAATCCTTCCCTGCCTGCACAAGGCTGCTTTGTCCCTCCACGCCTTCACGGCAAGAGAAATCGGCCCTTGACAAAAGTGGTCGAGGCTGAGCTGCAACCAAAGCTGCTTTTGGAAGGGACATGTGCAATGAAGTCAGTAAAGAACAAAAATAGTTTTATTAAAGAGCAACAAAACCAGAAAAACATCCCCCCAGTTTGCTCCAGCCTGAACCAGCCCCCCATGCCCACGGGGCTGCTCCTCTCCCACCCCGCAGCCAAGCTCAGTCTTCCCAAAGTGCCGGTTCAGCCGAGGGTCCCGGGGATCCCTACGGCTTCTGGCCGAGCGTGGGCCCCACCGTGGCGATGATGGAGGAGCTGGCCAGGCTGCTGCCTAGCGTTATGAGCGTGGTGCCAGCCCCTCCTGGCAGCACACCCTGGGGCAGCAAGTGTCTGTTGGCCAGAGCCTCTCTGGTGTGGATGATGGTGCTCCCGTCGTCCACCACGGAGGGAACCCTCCCCAGGGTCTCCACTGCCCCCAGAGCATGGCCAAGGGCCGTGGCGCTCTTGGTCAAGCCAACCTTCTCCCCGATGTGTCCCAGGGGTCCATCGCCCTTCATTGTGGTCAGCGTCGAGGTCAGGATGACCGTCTTGGAAGCGGTCTGCAGGACAGGTCCCACCTTCGAGTGTACCAGGCTGCCAGGAGGACTGGGGGCAATGGCCAGGGGGGAGGTAGCAAAAGTGATGGCGCCAGTGGGAGAGCTGGCAGATGAGGAGGAGGAGGAGGAAGGCTGGATGCCCGGCAGTTTGAGGGGGACAGAGGTAGCCTCACCCATCGCAGACTTGGTAAGTGCAGACAGCTTGGCGTCCGACATGACGTAGAGCGTCTTCATGGGGCTGGTGGTGGTCACTGCGGAGAAGGGGAGAGCGCGGTCAGTGGCCATGGGGACGTGGTGCCCACCCTGGGCTGCAGCCCCCAGCCGCAGTGGCGGAGTTGCAGGGTTTCAGAGTGAACAGAAAGACCTGTACTTGTCCGCTCTCCAGAGCAAGACCCCAAAACAAACCCCAGTGCTGCCACAGCCTGGGCAAGGAAAGCACAACAGCCAAACTTAGAATCACAGAATGTCCTGAGTTGGAAGGGACCCACAAGGATCATCGAGTCCAACTCCTGTCCCTGCATAGGACAACCCCAAAATTCACACCATATGTCTGAGGGCGTTGTCCCTCAGGCTTCTTGAATGTTGTCAGGCTTGACGCAGTGACCACCTCCCGGGGGAGCTTGTTGCAGCGCTCCACCACCCTCTGGGTGAAGAGCCTTTTCCTAATGTCCAACCTAAACCTCCCCTGGCATATCTTCCTGCCGTTCCCTCGGGTCCTGTCGTTGGTCATCAGGGAGAAGAGATCAGCGCCTGCCCCTCCTCTTCCCCTTGTGAGGAAGCTGTAGACCGCGATGAGGTCTCCCCTCAGTCTCCTCTTCTCCAGGCTGAACAGACCAAGTGACTTCAGCCGCTCCTCATACGGCTTCCCCTCTAAACCCTTCACCACCTTTGTGGCTCTCCTCTGGACACTCTCTAGTAGCTTTGTATCCTTCTTGTACTGTGGCTCCCAAAACTGCACACAGTGCTCAAGGTGAGGCTGCACCAGTGCAGAGTAGAGTGGGACAATCCCCTCCCTTGACTGGCTAGCAACACAGTGCTTGATGCACCCCAGGACACGGTTGGCCCTCCTGGCTGCCAGGGCACACTGTTGGCTCACGTTCAACTTGCCGTCGACCAGAACCCCCAGATCCCTATCCGCGGGGCTGCTCTCCAGCCTCTCGTTACCCAGTCTGTATGTACATCCAGGGCTGCCATGTCCCAGGTGCAAAATCCGTCACTTGCCCTTGTTAAACTTCATACGGTTGGTGATTGCCCAGCTCTCTAATTTGTCCAGATCTCTCTGCAGGGCCTCTCTGCCCTCGAGAGTGTCAACGGCTCCTCCCAATTCTGTGTCATCGGCAAACTTTGATAACAAACCTTCAAGTCCTGCATCCAAGTCCTTTATGAAGACATTAAAGAGCACTGGCCCCAAGATGGATCCCTGCGGAACCCCACTAGCCACTAGTCACCAGCCCGATGTAACCCCATTTACTATAACCCTTTGAGCCCGACCCATCAGCCAATTGCTCACCCATTGCATTATGTGTTTATCCAGCTGTATGCTGGACATTTTGTCCAGGAGGGTACTGTGAGAGACAGTATCGAAGGCTTTACCGAAGTCCCAAAAGATTACATCGACTGGCTTCCCTTGGTCAACTAGGTGGGTAACCTTGTCATAGAAGGAAATCAAGTTTGTTAAGCAGGACTTTCCCCTCACAAACCCATGCTGGCTGGGACCAATGACTGCATTGTCTTTCAGGTGTTTTTCAGTAACTCCCAGAATAATCTTCTCCATGATTTTGCCAGGCACAGAGGTGAGACCGACAGGCCTGTAGTTACCAGGGTCATCCCTGTTGCCCTTCTTGAAGATTGGGACAACATTTGCCAGCTTCCAGTCAACTGGGACCTCCCCAGATTCTCAAGAGCATTGAAAAATCATTGAGAGAGGTCTCGCTATGACATCAGCCAGCTCTTTCAGTACCCTCGGATGAAACCCATCGGGCCCCATTGACTTATAGGGATCCAGCTGGAGCAGCAAATCCCGCACAAGTTCAGGGTTGGTTGGGAGTTTATCATTGGGCACCATCAGCACAGCTCCCCTCCTAGACTGCTCAGATCCCCCAAGGAAGCCTCTCTCTTCTTTCCGTGTCTGATCTTCTCCCCCAAAAAGTCCCCTCCCATCGAGATGGGATGTCATGGTTCTTCCTTAGCCAAGCAGGCTCCATCTTGCCCCATCCTACCTGCCCAGCTGCCACAGACCACACCGAGCTCGTGTTGTTCTTGGCAGCCCGGCTCAAGGTAAGCTGTTGCTCATCTCTAGCATCTCCAGCTCCATCCCACCAGCAGCGCTGGGGGTGCTCAGACCCTCATCACGCTCCACCCCAGGAGGCGGCTAAAAGACTTTAGGCTTTGTGAAATGAAGCCCTCTGTGCTCTAAGGCAACGGCAGAGGTTGCATCATGGCGGTTACCCTGCCCGAGTTGGCTCCCCAGCTGCATCTACAGTGGCCACAGCCCAGAGAGCAACAGAGGGGAGAGACACTTCACTGAAATCTAATCGCTGGGTTTAGACGCACTCAAGAAAAAGCCTGGAGACCCGCTGCTGGTTAAAGACAACACTGGCCAGAAAGACCCCAAACTGGAGCAGCCCATGGTTTGCCCCTGCAGTTGCCCAAGGCTGCAACTTACTCCGTCCCTCAGGAGCCTGCGCCAAGGAGCAAAAAGCAGCATGCCCAGCCATGCTGGGTCACCTGGCACGCAGCACTGCATCTCTCTCATATAGTGGCATCAAAGATGCACTGCGGTGTCCCTTGCACTCATCAGCGGTGACAGCATGCCACGAACACCACCAGTGCAGCATGGAACTCTCCGAAATGAAGTGCCTCAAGTGGGGAGGGCACAGAGCGAAGGCTGACGACTGACTGTCTAACCAGGATGGGACCACCAACCCCACCATCCTGGGGGGAATCAGGGAGGCTGGAAGGGCAGGAGGATGGCAGGAACAAGTGACTCCAGCCAGACCTACGCAGGCTGGGGAAGCGGCACAGACACGCGATGATGCTGGTAAGACATCGGCAACGACCGCTCCACGAAACTAAGAATCTGGAAAGTTTTCTGCGCTAACATCCCAGTCCACCCTGCTGCTCCAGCAGCTTTCCTACAAATTGGTCCTCCCTGCTGGATGCAAAGCCAACCTGAACCTCCAGCAAAAGCAGGTAAAGTTCTCCACAAACCTAACTTCATCCACTAGCTATGACAAATAACAAAAGGAACAAGAAAGAGCACACAGAAGACGACCTAAGCCTGGTGCTTCTGCACCTCCCTGTTGAATCCTGGGAGAGACAAGCAGAGTTTGAGGGTCTGCAGAGGTCGGTTAGCTGGGTTTAATGCCTGCAAGGAAAGCCGACTTGCGTGGTAAAATGCACATGCTCCAGAGCTGCCTCGTTTGCCCTTTGGGAAACTGGCACAGCCCCACTGAACTTCATCCTCCAGATCTGGCCTGAGTGCTGACTACCTGCTCACCCTGCCACTTGCTTGGAAATCTGCTGGACTGAGGAAAAGGAAAACACTGGCTCGGCTGGCAGCGGGCTCTTTGGTACAGAAGCCTTTGAGGATACAATGGACTGCATCACTGCTTTGTGTCAGTTTTACTTTTTTTAAGTCTGAGGCTACTGGCTGAGTAGTGGCTCTGCAATATTTATTTAGCTGTAATTGGATGGCTCTGCTCTCCCCAGGCAAGGTAAATAAATGTAGGCAGCAGGGAGAGCGCTTAGTGCTACAAACACGTGACGGGGGCCCTAAACACAAACTGCAGATAATCCCTTCTGTGCTTGGGCTCAAGTTTAACACCTTGCTCTTCGTCAACTGCTCAAAAACGGCTCCACTGAGCCAAAACTCTCTGTGCAAAGAAACCATGGGGGAGCCTAACTTAAAGGGGGGGGGACAGACACGACAAAAAAAAAAAAAGCGACAGGCTTAAAAATAAGCAGCATTCAGGCAGCTATTCCCCAGAGTAACTCCGCACACGTCACCCGGCGGCATGGCTCCAACCCGGCCTCCACTCTGGTCCCCAGGCCGGCTGCCCGCTCCCCACGACTGCCATGCGCCTCACCTACGGGTGCTGCCACGGCGGCGGTCAGGTGTGCCGCGGGGTCGGCGGGAGCCATCTCTGCGCCAGCCTGGGCTTTGCTGAGATCCATCTGAGACAGCAGCTTGCCAGGAGAGGCGGTGCTGGTAGCTGGGGCGGCCAGGTTCCCAACAGCACCGTCTGGAGCCTGGAAGGGTTAAAGTAATGGAGAGCTACTGGAAGCGCCCCATCTGCGGGGGGGCTGCAAACATTCCTAGGAACCTGCACTAGCCCTCACCTAAAAAAAAAAAAAATCAGAGCACACCCTCTCCCTGCTTCTTCTAGCCTTGCCCTCACACTCTGATCAGTCATTACCAAGCTCAAGGAAAAATACGTACAGAGAGAAAATCCGCAGAGATCTGTATTTTAAAAGCACGATGGTGTCATCTGCAGCACTGACACCACTGTCAGTGCTTGGGCTGAGACCGGCACAAACTCATTGCCTTTCTCTGGAGCAGAATGGGATGGCTCTGTCCCCATCTCTGGCTGTCAGAGAAATCAGTCCTGCTCTCGTTTCTTCTGCAGCAGTAGTGAAGCAACAGCCAGGAGCTCAAGAACGATTCCCACTTCGTGCAGACCCACTTGCAAGAATGACACGCTATTACCAGTGGCACCAGTGAAAGCCCAGCAAAGACTGGAACAGCACACACCATCCTCTGCATCAGAAGAGCTTCCCTCTTGCTTGACGAAGATGTACAAGCCCCTCTGACAAGAACCAGTGGGTTACACAGCACCAGTGTCCACAGATGTCCAATACTAGGACAAATGGGGAGTTTGGATTTGTGTCCTAAGGCAGGTGGCAGCACACCCTGGAGAGCACTGACAAGCTTCAGTCAAATACCTGGAAATTTCCCCATTCGAGGGGTTCTTCGAACACCTCTGGGTCAGCTTCACTTGCCTGAACTCTGTCCAGGTGCATCCACAATCTGACACTGCAGAGCGCCAACCGCATGCGCTCCTGTGCTCTCCCTGGGAGCCCTCACAGCCCTGAGCTGACATAATTCAAGCTCCAAAGCAGCTTTTCCAGCTACAAAATCAGACACCCAGCTGTCCTGGTTTCAGCTGGGATAGAGTTAGTTTTCTTCCTAGTAGCTGGTATGGTGCTGTGGTTTGGATTTAGGATGAGAATAATGTTGATAACACACTGATGTTTTAGTTGTTGCTGAGCAGTGCTTACACCAGTCAAGGACTTTTCAGCTTCCCATGCTCTGCCAGGTGCACAGGAAGCTGGGAGGGGGCACAGCCAGGACAGCTGACCCAGACTGGCCAAAGGGCTATTCCATACCATATGACATCATGCTCAGTATATAAACTGGGGGAAGAAGAAGGAAGGGGGGGGACATTGGGCGTGATGGCATTTGTCTTCCCAAGTAACCGTTACGTGTGATGGAGCCCTGCTTTCCTGGGGATGGCTGAGCACCTGCCTGCCGATGGGAAGGAGTGAATGAATGCCTTGTTTTGCTTTGCTTGCGTGCGCGGCTTGTTTTACCTATTGAACTGTCTTTATCTCAACCCATGAGTTTTCTCACTTTTACCTTTCCAATTCTCTCCCCCATCCCATTGTGGGGGAGTGAGCGAGCAGCTGTGTGGCGCTTAGTTGCTGGCTGGGGTTAAACCACGACACCAGCTCTTCAGTCAGACTTCTCTGACCCAACTTGCTTGCTTTCCTCCACCACTGACAAGCACCATGTAAGCTTAAGTCTGAACCCCCCAACCTGATGCTCGTGCAAGTGGCAGCCTACTTTTCTGTGCCTTGTGCAGCAATTTAACAGTGCTGCGTTAACTATAATTAATATTTTTGCCCCTGGGAGTGGAAAGGGTCAGACTCCAGGATAAGAAAGATGTTTACTGCCTGCTTACAGCACATCCACCACCAGCAGCCGGCTCTGGGCAGCAGCAAGGGCTGGAGTCAGAGCTCCCCTCGTGCCATCTGGGGGAGACCCTTGCCCAAAGCTCAAACCACGACACCTCAGCTTGCAGCTTCAGTCATCGCAGAGTAAATCTTCATGCCACTAAGCAGAAAACAAGAGCGTGACCCAGCATGAGCATCACTCCACACTTTATGGAGCTACTATCAGGATATAACCACGCTGCAGGGGAGAACCCATACAAAAAGCCATGTTCAAACCACTGTGGAGCAGTTTCTTGAAAAGAGAAGCTGAAGCTTGCTCGTATTTTCACTTTAAAGCTACCCAAACCCTCTTGCTGCTTCTTACTTTGCTACTCACAGAAAGCATTTGCACCAAACTCCCCAGGGAGATTCCTCAGTCTTCTGCCTCCCATTTAATGCCCACGGGGGAAGGAAAAGTTACCCACTCAAACCGCATCTCAGCTGCTACAGGCATCGCCCCAGCCCCCAGAATTTAAAAATCACAGCGCACAGCCAATGCGTGGGCTTCACACTTCCTGCACAGGCACACTGGAGTCAGCTGGAATTTCAAAGGGAACCCAACCGACAACAGAAACACAACAGTTTAAGCCCTCGGCTGTTATCCCCTGAAGCCTTTTGTAAATTTGCTCTTTTACAGGAAGCCCTGCTAGATTACATAATCCTATGTGCTAAAGGTACACACGAGCTGATGTCAGGGGCTATAATTAGTTGCAAAAACACACAGCTCATTCCATTTCCTGTAAAAGCCAGCTTTCAGTTTGCTTTTGAAGCAACTCTCGCAGCCGGCCACACAATTAAGCCCTACCTTGAACACACAAGCTCAGCATTGCAGGTAAAAGCCACAGCGTACAATCCAATATCCAGTTCCAAGTGCCACCGTCTTAAAACATTAACCCGTACATGAACTCGTTAACCCTGGAGTCGATCTGTATCAAGTTTCATTACACTGAGGAATTACTGTTCTGCTGGATATTTAGGGTCTCTCAAACATAACAAAGGACGTAAAGGAAAGCACACCAGTTCTGACTGTTTCTTAAATAGCCTTTGAAGAGCACAAAAACTGCCTCCAACATGGATGAAGAGTTTCAGACCGATGAAAGCGACTCACCCGCTGCTTAGGTGGGATCTGCACTGAGTGTCACTAGCTCTGCGTTTCTGAACAATACCTTAGCCGTCTCCAAGCTCAGCTCTGCCAATGCTCGCAGGCTCTGTCGTGCTAGCGAAGTGACTGAAAGAAACACAGAAAAGTCAAGGGAGGAAGGAGGTGGATGCTCCCAAAGCTGAGCTTTAACTAGCAGTAAACCAGGACTCTGCGTAGAAACTACTGGCAATGGTGGATACAAAGCCAGCTCTAAAGCAGCGCAGGACAAATTAAGGATTTATGGCTGCTGCTGTTAATTAAGTATTAATTAACCCAACTTCTATCCAAAGGCTTCACTTTTAGGATAAAGCCTCCCTAAATGTACCTCAGGGCTTTAAGCAACCTCAAACAGCCTCTGCAGACAGCAGCAAAGAGTAGAAGCACGCTCCCTGCCTCCCCAGTGCTGCCCACAACTCGAGCCAGCCCAGCAACAGGGACCAAAACTACAGAGCTTCATCTACAAAGCGAAGATTGCTCTGCCTCTCCCACGCCAGATTACTTGCTCGGGACCTGCACTAGTGCTATCAAGAGTAGGAAAATCACATGCAAGAGGGGAGGGGGAAAAAAAACAAACAAACAAACAAACACACACCCCAAAAACCCAACAAACAAACTCTGCCAATCTGGAATGATCTTGGGATCCTCAGCCTTCAGTGCCAGTTTGTTAATCCCTGTTGGGAACTGGAGCTTGATCCCCACTGGACGCTCCATGCTCAACCGACTGCCCAAGCTGCAGCATTTATCATTCTGGCAGCTTGTTGACTTGTTCTTTGAACTACTTTCTCCCTGCAAATGCCTGCCTCAAATCACTACAGTCAGCATCTGTTGGACAGTCAGTTATGCCCCTCAGTACACACTCAGGCAACCAGAAGCCCTTTTCCTGCAATGCCTCCTTCAGTCCCGTGAGGCAGACCACAGGCCTGGGCTGCCTGTTTTCTCCTACATCCCCACATCCAGGAAAGCATCTATAGGAGAGACCTGAGTGTTGTACAGCACCGGAGCCAGGACCATGGGGAAGCCACCCGAGCTTGGGTCAACCTTGCTGATGGCACATCACAGCCACCGCTGACCACCCATCCTCTGCAGGGAGTCAGAGCCAACCTTTCCGCCCTCACATTTATGGATCCATCTCAAAATTGACAGTGGCTTAGGATGAAGCCTGAGGATACACCTGCAGTACATTCATCCCTTTTGCTACCTCCAGGATTTGGGGTTGAGAGGTCCACATTACAGTACTCAAGACCACTACATTCACAACAACAAAAAACCTCTCTCCAACTTGACATCTTGTGCTTTCAACTCATCCACACCAACACTTAACCTAGGAAGCAGGAAGGCAGCCAGGATCCCTGAGACAGGACCTGGCACGCGTTGAGAGTCCAAACAGTAAGAGTTTTTCCTACTGTCCGTGATCCACCTCCAAAAGGAGAGCTGTATCAAACAGGTACAACCTTGAAGCACAGGCTCAGCACTTCATAAATCGGTTTCAACAGCAGGGCAGTGAGAAAGAGCAGGAGTTGGGGACCTGCAGAAGGAAATAGTACAGTATCCCCAACACCCACAGGGCCCAGCCTCACATCAGGGCATCTAACAGTCAGAATCAGTATTTTCAAGAGGAATACGGCCAACCCACTCTCCTGCCTGAACACTCTACAAGCAGCTTTCCTCTTCCTACCAAAACCTGTTACTGCCAAGAAAGCCTAGAGCTTCACTAACAGTTTCCATGCTTACGTCAGCTTTCAAAGTCTAGCCGGAGATTCCCTCGGTGCAGTACTAGCGTGATATCGAGCACAATCAACCCTGCCACTAACAGACACGAAGATGACCCGTGTCCTCTTCACCACCACCTGGCGAGGCCTCATTCTGTGCAGCCTCAGCAAAGCAACAAAGCTCATCACACCCAAGAGATGTGACCAAGAACACTTTCCCCATGACAGCTATATCTGCCTTTGATTACGATGGTCAGAAAAAGCTCAGAAGAGCAGCAGCGGGCGCTTTTGCTACAGAGAAGATGCCAAAAATTACCTGAGGTGCCTGGGTCTGCATCTGCTGTTCCTCGAGCTGGGGCTGGACAGTCCCCATTGCAGCCTGGCTAAGCGTGGTCACACGGCTGGGTTGCCCACGCAGTGTCACAGTAATGGTCGTTGGGGCCTTCAAGCCTAGGAAACATGCAAGCAAGACGTCCCTGAGACACGGGGATTGTGGAGGTCACGTTCACCAACCAGGGGCTGCATCGGAAGCCTCTTTCCATTAGACGAAATGGAAAGAGCAGCTGCTCAGAAATTTCTAGCACATGCAGCTGTCCATAGCTATGTCTCAAAGGCAAAATAAATTTTGGAAATGCTGGACTTGGGGTGATTGCATGCCTGTCCCCCTTCTCCCTCACCTGCTGCCTGGTTGGAGATCTGAGCCAAGCCAGGGAGACTGCTGGCCAGCTTTGCCAGTCCCCCGTTTGTCAGCAGCTGATGAATGGCCGTGGGCTTCCCAGTCGCTGAGGCTCCCAGCGACAAAGAGGTGGCAACCGGAATGGTGCGGACAATTGTGCCGGTGCCCGTGGTTATGGGCATCTTCACAGCTGAGGTCTGGAAGGAGAAGCAGAAGCAGTGAGTACCTGAAAGGAAAGGGGATGCCGGGATGGCACAGACCCTCCCTCACACAGAAGCTAGAGGTCTTTAGAGGTCAGTTTCCACACTTCATTCTGGTGGCCACAAGCAGGTCTAAAGGCAAGTAAACTCATCCCTTCCAGTCTGCACGTACTCATTGCAACTTGAAAGCATGACTGGGACAAACTGTGGCTCTGCTTCTAATGAAGCCACCCATCCTGAAAGAGGTCGCTCAAACTGCAGGGATGAGGAGCTTGCCTGAGAGGTCACAGGCGTGTGTTTTCCCAGAAAAACAAGAAGGAGAAAGATCACTGGTTCTCCTCTCCATCCATTCTCCAACTCTTTCTCAACGTTTTCTTGGTGGCTGCCTAGAAACAACTTCCCACAGCCCTGTTTCCTAGAACTCATGCCACTTACAGGAACCCTTAGCCCCTGGCACACTGCCAAGGCTTGGATGCATTTTTCTAGCTGTAGTTCATATCTACCATCCCTCATCTCTTCTGGTTCTGGAGCAAACATGCCCTAAGTTCCCTCTGACTCCTACCGTTTTAGTCTCCATACAGCTTCCCTGCAGAGAGGGATCTCTGATGTTTGCAGGCTGCATACCTGCACGGGTGGCCCAGCAGCAGCCACGCTGGCAGGAAGGGCTGATGACTTGGTCCCGATGTCCTGCAGGCTGAAGCTCAGCCCTTGCAGCAGGCTGCTGGCTGATGCTGCTCCTAAAAAAGTAAAGAATAAAGAAATCAGGCTTAGGGAATTCACCACCATGAAATTCCAGGTCTGTCATATGGCAGGTGTCTGCAAAACTGTTCTTTAAAGAGCAGCGTCCCAAGCAGCCTGCCTCGAGGTCAGCGGGGGTCCTCCCAGCCGCTCTACACGCTTCATTGCTGCAGCTACAAACGAGGTTAGCTGTGAAACCTGGGAGGCAAGAGGAGGTCGGTTTTGGTATCTCAAGGCATCATTACATACCAATGACACAATTAACAGGTCACCTACTGCGCCTTCAGCCTCGCTTTATAGCATCCCACTGGATCTCTGCAGGCTCTGCAATAGCAAAGCACTACAAATGCTGCCTCAGCCAAACCCAAAGCAACCAGGGAATGCAAGAAAGAGAATCCACCAAAAGATTTTGAACCCGGTTTACCTTTTACATTCACAAGAGAGACATGGAGAGAGGCAGGTACCTTGGAGGGTACTGGCTGGCTGGGCCTGCACGCAGTGGGCGCTGCTGGCCACCAGCCTGCTCTGCAGGGCATGGAAAGCGCTGGGCACCGTGCTGCTGGGGATCACGGCAGATGGAGCAGGACTCGTGGAGGAGGTTTCTGCTGCTGAACTCAGCCTACAAAGCGAGAAGAGAAAGAGTCCAGTTAACGATGAACTGCACAGGGCAAGGCAAGATGACTTTGACAGCAAGCTGTCACTGGCCTAACACAACCAAGTGGGACTCCTGGAAGCATAAGGCAGGGGAGTTGACGAGCTACAAAAACCCAAAGCAAGAGAAGTTTCCCTGTGTCCACTGCGGCAGCTAGAACAAGGAGCACCTATGGCAAAATCCACATATTTCCAAATTGGAGGTGAGCTTGTTAGCATGTGTGCACCTGCCTAGTTGCTGCAAGGGCTGTGTCACCCTACACAAAAGCAATCTACCTTGCAGTGAAACATTTCCCATTTAAAACCTACTTTCTATTTGAGAACAACTCTTCTTCCTCTCCCCTCCCAGATCAGTCAGTCTGGTTCTCCAAAGCTTGGTTTGAATTAAAAGGGAAAAGAGTGACATGAGATGTCAACGTCAGATTCATTCTCTAACAGAAATCCCTACGGCCAGTTAATCAACTTAATGAACCGATATTGAGGCTTCTTTCCCCTATCTTTGGAAAAAAAATGCTTGACCGTTAGAGGGAATGAAGGGAAGGATTAAAGACAACACTGAATTTCTGGCAAAGACACCACAGTCATTCCAAAGACAGAGAGATAAGCAAACTTGGATTCGGGAAACCATATAGAAATATAGCCCAACAGCCACAATACCCTCTACTTCTGCCCATTTCTGCCATTCTCAGACTTGACTGCCAGTTGACAAATAGTTTTCAAGAGCCTAAGAGTCTCGTGCACTTCAGAAAATTCCGATCATAAGCAAGATACCAGAAAGCTCTAGACACAGAAATAACTCTGTTGCAGTGCTTCCCATCAGCAGGCTGTCAAGAAGACCCACAGCTTGTAAAAAACAAAGTGGCACTCACTTGGGGGTGGTGAGCAGCCCTGACAGCTCCTTTGCGCCCGACACAGACTGGCCGACAGCCATGGGGACTGGCTTTCCAGCGACAACTGCAAAAGAAGAAGAAGAAACCTCACTCGCTCTCCTCCACGAGTCTTTAGGGATTCCCCCTCTCTCACACAACTACCCACAGACACAGCGCTGCAGGCCACAGGCTCATCCTGCTCGCAAAGCATCTTCTCAAGGAAACCTCCGCTGCAGCCATAAACACACACTCCAGCCACCGCGCTACAGGAGATGGGGAGTATCAAACAGAGCAGAGTTGCGAATAAAAACCGGAAAGCTGCTGTCATGGAAGTGTTACGACAGACCGGATTGACGGAATCAGCTTCAAAATCTGTAAGCAGTGAAATCTCAGGCCCTCACCACCAAATGCAAATCTCTCTCCTAAACATTATCTCCACTAATCCCCTCCTCCTGGTACAGGTCTACCACCTCAACCAATTACTTCAGATCTGGCTGGTCACTAGCGGTCGATTTTGTAAGCATTCTTTAGAGACACTTTACAAAATACACAGGGATGCGAGGAGTCACAATATTGGTTTATTGCGGCGTTTTGGGATACAACTGTGTTTGTCTTGTGCATTCCTCCTGCTCACACACGGTAAGAGGGAATTCTTGTTTTGGTTCATGTTAACTTCTGCAATTCATTTCCTTTCTGTGAAAAGAAGTAAAGTTTGGAAAATTAAAAAAAAGATTCTGGAAACCAGAGATTTTCAAAGCTGCCAGACGATAAACTGTAACCTTAAAAAAGGAATTGTATTTATTAGTTCATTTTCACAGTTCAAAACAACTGTTAAATTAACTGAGAGATGCCTCCAAAGGAGCAGAATTACTTCTCAGCTTCAAAAACCTCTGATTTCCTATCAGGATGGAGACGCTGACCTTTTAGTCCTGCACTGCATCGAGCTAACGCTAGTAACGAGCAACTGCTTTACAAATCTGGGGCTCTGCACTCTGATGTGAAGAAGTCGTATACACCAGTGCGGCCAGCAACAAGGCAACATCCTTCAGGTACGAGGGTGACAGTAGCCAAAGCTTCTGGCCTCCTTTGCAAAGGCTCAAGGGGAAGAAGACGGAGCACATCACCTCTTCTTGGACTGCAGGGACCTCGGCAACGCTTGTTGCAGTGGGTTTTCCCAGCCCCAGAGGCAGGAGAGGAGCTGGAGTTTATTTACATGCGTATCAAACGCGTATTGTGCCAGACTTCAGGCCCAAAGGGGAACAGCAGAGCAGGGCACTCAGCTGATTCATGAAGTCTGAATGCACAAAGGTCTTCCAGAGGGAGGAACATCGTTGTCATCCCTAAAGCAGGAGCACATTCCAGGTGAGAGCTTCGCGCAGGAGTCACAGGAGCGGGCAGCAGAACTGGAGACGTGCACAACCTACTTGGAGCAAGGGGTCCGCCAGGACTGGCATCCTGCTTCCAGCAGCGGCTTGATGCCTCAGAGGAAGGTGTAAAATTCGCCTCGCAGCTCACAAGGCTGCAGTCCAGCATTTTGCTGGAGCGTGCAATCCCAACTGCTATGGAGAAGAGGCTCCTGCCAAGTTCCTACGTGCTGTCAGCCCCCACGCTTCCCCAGCTACCCCCAAGTCACTCACACCTTGAGCCTCCGTCTGTTTTCTACAGCTAACTCCTCCAAAAATAACATAAAACACAGCTCCCCTCCCCACGCTGTGCCCCAGAGGAGCGGGTCTGGGCACAGCCACGACCCCGCTCTCTGGTTAAAAAGCGGCTATGCAATCACAACTCACTTTCTGCCTGGGTGGTGAGGGGTGCTCCGTTCCCCACGCCAGCAGCATCTCCGTGAGAGACAATGGTCACCTTGATTTTGGCTCGTTTGGAAGATTTGGTGCACTGGGTCGGGCTGGGGGTCTGATGCCTCTTCAGCTGCATACGCACATCATCTTTCTCAGCCCCTTCCGAGTGCTCTGAGGAGACTGGAACTAGGGGACACAGAAGTAGCTTTTTGAAAACTGATGGCCGATCCCTCGAGGTCAGTGCTGCTCCACTGTGTGCACCAAGGCGTGGAGAAGGGACACATGCCCATGCACACTTCCAGAGCTCCCTCCATGCCAGCCTTACCCATCTCCCATGCATCAGGAACCCACGCTGCTTCTTTTCACCACCTACACTGACTTCTGCTTGCCCTAAGCTGCTGTCTTAGGGCCAGGACTTAGCTTAAGCTACTCACAGGCTAAGGCAAGACAGCATATAATGTCTGTCTTGCCTCTGCAGCGAAGAAGAATGGATGCCTACAGCGATAACACATCTCCACATAAACACTTTTCATTTCAAAGCACGGCATAATCAATCCTGTCATCAGGCCCCTCCAACATCCTTAATTTCCAGGTGAGGGGACAAGGGCGCAGAAACTTGCAGAGCTGGTGCAGGCACGCTGCCAATGCTGGGATTAGAGCTCAGCCTGCCTGCTCATCCGACACACCGGCCAAGGTATTAGCATGCCTGTTGTTTGGCACATCCCTTCCAGCGCTCGTAACTGGCCCTCCAGGAGCTGGACTAAAGCATACAGGTTTCTTAGAGGCACTAAGTGAAGCAGCTGTGAGCAGAAAAGGTGCTGCAGCAAAGCCAAGCCCCCACATACCCTACACTGCTCGGTACTAGGGAAGAAAAGCCGCAAGCTGAGATTTGTCTTCTGCACGAACAACTTGTTTTGCTGCCATGTCCTTGATCTGTCACATCCGTTTCGTCCTGCCTAGAGCACGAGCTTGCCGGAGCCAGGGCTATCCGAAAAAGCACAGAGGACCCATGACAAGCCCAGGAACAAAACACAGTCACGAGCTGCCACATCCTGCCCATCCGTTCTCCGCACGTCTCCCACCACTGGCGTGTGATTGTCTGGCCCCAGCCTGAAATGGTGGTGGATTGGGTCGAAATGAGCGCGCAGATCTGCCTCCTGCTGTGGCATTCACGACCTGGCAGCGCTCAGAAAGGCAGCTGCCGCTACGCTTGAGTGCTGCCATGATGTGTGGCAAGGGGGAACAGCCTTCGCTCAAAGCTACGGAGAGCCCTCTCCATCGAGAGCTTCTGCAGACCACTGCTGAGCCAGCTAACTTCCTCTTTACAGATGGTCCTAGGCATCTATGCCACGTATTCAACAGCCTAGAGGCCAAGATGTAAATACCTTTTTACTGATATATAGATAGATATGGATATATTATATGAAATTGATATATAGATGTGCGTGTGTATATGTATGTATACGCTCCCTGCATATCACACCACCTGCATACCTCTGAACTGTGGGTGTAGGACAAGACTGCAGCCAAATCCCTAAATGTCAGGTGACTCCAAGCGTTTCGGGGCCGCTCTGGTCCCCAAGACAAGCGCCAAGCTTGCTGTGCTGCTATCGACGGCTGGACTTGTGGCTTGAGCATGTTAACTCGTGACACTCGTGCGACGCTCCTGTGCCTCCCACCCACCTGCAAACATGCGTGGTCCAAATCACCGTTCAGAGAGACCTCATCAGGTGTGCACAGACTGCAGGCACCAAAGCCGCCCCCCCCAAAGTGCCACCAGCCAAGCAGGACAGTGAAACGGCACATGCACAGGCAGTGGCGTTAAGTGCCCCTCAAAGCATTGGTGAGCAGTGACCCCAATGTCCCTCTGTGTTCCCACTGCACAAGAGCAGAGCCTGCTTCTGCTCACACAGAGGAACGCAGACCCCCGCTGCGAAGGGCTGGCTGCATGTTTGGGAGAAGCACCCCGCTCCCAAAACAACTGCGAACGCTCCCAACGCATGTGCCCCAGCTTCCTACCTCACGGCTCAGGCAGCTGAGCCAAAGCAGTAACGACCCCAGAGATCTTAATTAGCTTTTGATCTTATCAAAAGGCAGGCCAACCTGGTGCCAGCCTCTCCACATCTCCCCACCAGCGGGGTAACATCCACCGTGGTTTCTCTTCCCAGCAGATGCTGGGTGGGAGGACTCCGGATAAGCACAGGGCTCCATGTGTGCTCCCAGGCTAACCTCATCACACAGGGGAGAACACAAAACAAGGCTCAAGGGAGAAAGAAAACTTTAAAACAACCAGCTCGGGCCAATACTTGCCTCAGGAGTTTGTTGTATACATGCAGTTTGGACTATATCTTGTGTGTGTTCAGGGCAAGCAGGGAGCCTGTATCTTAGGAATCTCTACACAGCATGCCAAAATACCACCAGCTTCTCTGCATCCAGCACTTGCCTCGTTGAGTTAAAAGCACCGGCATTTGGGGTGTTGCAGAGAAGCAGTTCCAACCCATGTTAACACTCTCAGCGCCCTGGGGTCACCCGAATGAAGAACTGACAAGGACAGCTCATGTGATGACACCGCAGCCTCCCACAGCCTTGGATTTCGTCCTCTCCTAATCCCAGATCCACACAGTCACTGCCATTCGAGATGGCAAAACACATCTTTAGGTACGCTGTGGATCTTCCCCCCTCGATCCCTAACCCTCAGAGCACCGCACACACTGAGGTCCACCTCTCCGCGTGCTCCAGCACCCACTGCGAGAGACCACAGCACTAAAGACTGCTCACCTCCGCGTGCCTCCTGGTCCAGACAGCATCCCTCTCCCACCACATCACCGTCTTCCCAAAGCCATCCCTCTCCCTGACCTCTCTGCTCCTCTCTAACTCTCTCTGGCCAAGAAACGCTGCTCCACATGTCTACATCTGCCCCTTCCAAGCCACTTGGCAGCCCCTTGTTTCTGCTCCCACTGACAGCCTCTTTGCTGCTTCACGTGGTTGGGACACCCCACCAGCACACGCAGTCTCTCAGGCTGGTGTCCACATCCCTTTCTCAGCCCCAGCACAGGCAAGGGTTAAACTCGCAATCACAAAAAGTCACTGCATCCTCTACAAAGTCTTAGTCCATCAGAGCAAACCGGCTGCCAGACTACATGGCTCGAAGAGCAGTATTTACCACCGGAGCAGGGAAAGGGGAAGAGCTCAGGAAAAGTTAATGCCCTCAGCTAGCCCTTTGCTTTAGCTTCAAATACAGCAATGAGAAAGCAAAAAGCAGGGGGACAAGGGGACATGTTGGGCCACATCCCCAAACCAATGCAAGGGAAGAGGAAGATGATGAAAGAAGGTAGCAGAGACAGAGAGAAGGAGGGAGACAGAGAGAGTGAGAAGTGAGGAGATACTCACCAAAGAGACATGAAGAGGTGCCAGGAGGAAGAGCTTTCCTCACCAGCATGTTTTGTTTCAGAAAAGCAGCAAACTGAGCTGAAATGAATCAGAGAGAATTACAGTATCACAGCCCGGCTCCTGAGGGGGACAGGGAACTCCAGGGACACCACTGCGACCCACAGACAGAAACCTCGGAGCAGGCAGGGAGGCAGAGAGCTCCGGACATGACTTATCCAGCCACAGGGCACAACGGAGACACACCAACCTCCTCTCCAGATGGCAGCATAGCACATCCAACACTAGAAGGGGCATCATCCCAGCTTTCACAGAGAGCACGTCTCAACAGCATGAGCCCTCTCCAGCCCCACAGCCGTCGGGAAAAGGTCTGGCGCCCAGGGAACAAGAGCAGGCTTGGCTGCGAGAGGCACAGCTAGCTTGACCAAGCAGTTGCTTAGAGAAGCTGAGAGCAGCTGGGAGACATCAGCCAGCACATCCCTGAACAGCTACGGCCACAAAACGCAGGCCAGAAGCCACGCTGCAACAGCGCTCCTGACAAAACAAGGCAGCCATGACACACCCCACTCCACCAACCCTCCTCCTGCCTCCCACGTGCTATCTAGAAACTTCCTCCCTCAACTACAACAACAAAGGAATAGATTTCTTTAGTCCGTGGTCTGAGAAATTAAGGGAGATCCAAGCTTCAACTTCTCCCTGGAGGCTACTCCTGCATTAGAGAAAGACTTTAGAGAATGGGGAGGGTCACATTGTTGCAGGAGTCAACAACAAGCCTGTTCAGGTCTGTCTTGAGCAAAGAAATAAGGAGATAAGGGAGGATGAAGAACTATTCCCCAGGTGCTGCTGACATTTGCCAGAAGGGATCATCATCAACAAAATCATTACCTACACTCACAGCGTTCACAATCAGACTGAAGCTGCACTGTAAGGTTTTTAATCAGCATCTAACAGGACAAAAAAACCCCCCACAGCTCAAGCTAGTTTCTTATTCAGAGCAGATTTGATGCAAGATGACTCTGTAATTACCCAAGCCCCACTGTTTCAGTCACAATTCAATAGCCTCAATCATCTCCTGAATACCTTTAGTCTCCCTCCCAAGCAGCCTTCAAGGATATGAGACACCAGTCAAGGGGCTCACACTTGAGAAAGAATTAGAGCACGGCTATGAGGTGATTTAGTCAGCCAGAGCAAGTAAAAATCCATCCCACTTGGAACAGCAGCAAGGCTCCGCAGCTGCGGGAACACCATTTCCAACCTAATTTCAACCCTCCACAGGCTGCTGCCTTCGGATGACAGCGACGGGGGACCAAGCTGTAGAGAAAACTGCCACAGGGAGCTTGGAATTCAAGACAGGACTCAGAAGACAAAAACCTACACGTCAGGACAGATAAAGACCAAAAATCCGGATGCTAAGAGGGAAGAGGGTGGGAAAGCTCCAGGGTGTTACCTTGTGCCTGCTTGTGCGTCAGGACAGTGTCCGTCCTCTGCACCTGCCTCTTCAGCAGCTGTGTGGTGCCCATCTGGCTGGGCTTCTGGACGGAGGACACAGCAGCCATTTTAGTCTTGGGGCTTGAAGTGGGGCTGCTGGAGACGCTGGATAAGTCCTGCTCAAAGAGAAGGTACACCTCTTACCCCCACGTTTCCCTAAGAGGCAGTCGTAACCCCGAGCATAGCAGCACACAGGCAAGAACGTGCATCTTTTTGCTGGAGCAGATCTATTTCTGAAGGCTCGTTTGCCCCACCACAAGCCATTAGCCCCTCCGTATCCTCTCACCTCCCTCTTCCACCACTAACCATGCCTCTCACCACATATTTCAGCAGTACAAAAGCATCTCTTTACACAACCTCAGCCTTCCTCAGCTCAAAGTATCCCAGAGAAAATCCCCACCTCCGAACCCGAAGGTGAGGCAGGCACTTTGGCTGCTGGCGAGGCAGGCCTGCTGGTTCTTTCCGGCAAGTCAAACGACAGATCCCTCCTGGTCGAGTCGCGTGGCTTCTTCTTCTTCTCAGCATCCAGGTCACGGGGATCGGAGCCTGAGTGGCTCTCCACTCGGGTGAGGACTCCAGTCAAGAAGTCAGCGATTTCATCCTGGGAAGGATGAAACAAATAGTTAGTCTAAAGTGATGTGCAAGTCTCTAAACAACTGATCTTCACAGCTTGAAACAAAAAAAGAACAAAAAAATTCCCAAAGGGACAAACGGATAAGGCTCTCTAGACCTAATATCCCACAAAAAGAAACTGTAAAACCTCACAGATAGACCTTGGCTTTCTCATTAAAGCTCATACTCCAATAATTTCTGATGCACGGGAAACACAATGGTTTCTCCAATGATCCCAAAAGTACTGCTTGCTTCCCCAGGCAGATGTACGGGAAGACTCAGAAAACTGCTCTTTCTTTAAGGCGCGCTACCAGGAAGCTCACGTCTCTCCTCCTGGAAGGAGGCAGCGACTTCAAAATCCCGCTCAGGAGATTACCTTCATCCAACCAATCCTGGCAGTAAGGTTATAACTTGTGGTCACTGAGACATTTCAGCACAGGTTTGGTTTTGGTTTTTTTTTTAATAGACATGAGGTGTAAAAGGAAGATTTCTGTGGTTACCTGGATGCACCTGTCCACCATACTCTGGGTCAGGCCTTCCGACTTCTTTTTGGCTTTGCTTATCCTATTTAAAAAAAAAAAAACAACCAGATAGAAGTCAATACACATTTGGTTTTCCACTTTCACACTAGCAACATCATTCACCTGAGAGTAAGATTCAAGAGACAGCAAGCTCGCTCCCTTACCCAGTTCGACAGAGTAAGGCAAGAGCCAGCTCCGTCAGCTCTCAACTCGAGCACCATCTACTGGAAAGACGAGATTCATCCCTCAGAAGTGCCGAGACAAACTTCGATGACTGAGGAAAAAGGCCCAATATCCCAAAGCATTTTGCAAAGCAAATATGACGTTTCCTTCCTTTCAGAGCTTTGTATTCAGACACAGTGTGGGAGTTTTACATTTCTTTCTTTCCTCTCCTTTACTGATTATCCCTACTATAGATTTCTGACTTATATGATGCTCCAAAACCTTGTCTGCACTGCTGGGTCCAGCTCTAGCATCAGGCCAACCCTATTCTCATACACGACTTGCTCAGGCTTTTGGTGCAGTTATTCCAACCACACACAAGTGTGACAGGAGAACAAGCTCCACAGTTTACTGAAACCTTAAGAGCTTCTTGCTTCCCGCAAGGCTCTTACAGCCTCCCTTTCCCCAATTCTGTGCACAGCCTTCAAAAAGCTACATATTCCAGAGCCAGGGGTGGCATGAAAAAGTAAATACTTGCTTTAGGGTCATACCACACTGTACCCTGAATCTTTAACTTACCACTGGGAGAAACGATGCAGATTTATCACAGAAAACCAACCCTCAATACCAGGTTTTGAATAACATAGCTGTTATTATAGACCTTGATGGAGCATTTTTATGCACTTCCCATCTAGCTTCAGTACCAAATTTGGGTTTGGTTTTTTTTTTGTATGCAGCAGGCTCAGATCTTGCCCAGTGTTCCTGGAAAGAGAGTATCCATCTCACAGACCGTTACCTGAGATTGTCATCTGCTCCTCCCACCACCACCATGCTGTTATCGGCTCGTATTTTCTCCCGGAAATCTTCCATTGCTTCGATGTTGCACTGCAGGGAATTCTGACCGATCACAAAGAGGACAGGGGTCTTCATCTCTAGGAGGGGGTCATCGACATCCTGCAAGAGCGAGGGGAACTGTAATCTGGAAGGACTGATTCAGGACACAGAGTCTTTGGAGCCAAACACCTTTCTGAATTAGATGAGGATTTCCAAAAAGGGAAGGCACATGCCACAGGGGCAGACAGCGCTTCACATGCAATCCCAGTACATACCAACTGTGTCCTGAAAGGAGACAAGTATAAATTATGCGGTTCGTTTAAACATCTCGTGAGAAAGACTGACTTAAAAGCTGAATGAGTACATAGCGCTGTTACTCATTAACAGCCGAGACTGATGCCCTCCCCCTCAGTAACCCCATTTCACTGCATTTTCCTCCTTCCAAGCTTTTGCCACACAAACCCAGGCTAAGGCTGAAGAAGCACCAACAGCAGAGATTCCTGGGGTGAACCCCCGATGGGGTTTACACAGCCGTACCGAGTCCTGAAGAAAACTCTGCTCGAGAGCTGCACCGTGCTCCAGCAAATGCCTTTTATACAGATTTCCACTACCCTCAGAGTTAGCCATTTCATTAGCACAACTGTAATCATTCCCAACGCAGTCACACACTGGTCAGCTAACAAAGGAGCAACTTGGGCTCCATATAAATCAACCCAAGTTGTCATCTCTGGTGCCAAATGACACAGTTAACAAGTGACCCGCACATAAGACCCCAGAAAGGAGCTGCAAGAACGTGTCACAGCAGAGACAAGCAAACACAGGACTTTTCACGCCTGCTGTCCCATCAAGAATCCCACTATGAATGCAACAGTCCCGCCTGCTGGGCACACCTCCTCCAAACAAAAATCACACAGACATTCCTCAAAAAAGTCTTCCAATTATCACTGGGCTTCCAAGTCCGATTCTATGAAACAGTCTAGGGAGATTAAAAAAAAAAAAAAATAGTACAGTTGTTTAAATGGTTCCATCTCCCTTTGGTCCTTACCCCTCTGGGGCCATCAACAGTGAGCAGCGGGAATCCAAGGCACACAACTGCAGTGACATACTCCATCACTGAAACCTGGGTAGAAAAAAGCAACAGTCAGCATCCTAACAGTCAAGTGCATCGAGCGTGCAAAGGCTGCTTTGCCAGGCTCCTGCCAGGCACAGAAATATCTTCCATCTTTAGACTTTGCTTTGTTGATTAGAAGAGTGGGGAAAAAACATTGAATGACTCAAATTGCTTATGCCCCCACAACTAGAAAGGATGTCTGTCTCAAAGCCAGGCCTCGGAAAGAGAAAAGGGACAAGAAGAACCCCAGCAAAACCTTAAATGCAACAGTAACTCAAATCTAACTCTGAACCGAAGCTGTCAAGTGGACGCAAAGGAATCGGGTACTTACGTGACAGGCCACCAAGGCACCCGTGTTCCACCCAATCAGGATGATCGGCTTGTGAGAGAAGTGGTTGTGAATCTACGGGAGAAAAAAGAAAGATGTGGATGGAGAAGAGGGACAGACAACGAGACAATGCACTGGGGCGGCACAGCACCTACAGGCAAGGTGAATAGCTTGAGGGGAGCAACAAAGGCTCCGCAATACACTCATCGCTCTTACTTACCTCCGCCACTTTGCCCCTCACCGCCCCTATCATGTGTTCCAGACACTGCAACACTCCCACCCCACTGCCATTGTTCAACAGGTAGGTGGTGATGGGAATCACCTGTGGTTTGAAATGAAAGATCAATAAATAATGAAGGCATTACTGGGGACAACAAGTACCGACAACAATTAGCACAGACTGGAACCCAGTTTATGCCTGAACTTGTGCTTTCTCTCTCCCTCTTTCCCCCAGGATTCACTTCTAGCCACTAAAAACAGAGGAAACAGAGGATTCCCCCCAGAGACAACCTCTGCTACTCACCTTGCTCCTACACACCCAGTGTATCTACCACATTAGGAGGTGAGTGAGCAGCTCTGTATCCAGGCAGAGGACTAAGGTGACCTGTAGTCTCTCTCCTCCAACCTCTTCCTACCGGAAGACTCATCAATCCTTAATAACAGCAATGATACAATCTAAACTGCTGAAGATGGATGACTCTGGTCGGCAAGAGGCCCCAAACACATCGGATTTCGGCAACTTCATCCCCTGTGCAGTGTCTCAAACTGTAAACACTGCAGGTGACAGATGCCAGCCTCTGCTTTCAGCAGAGCCAAGTATTTTGGTGCACCAAAGGCTCAGCAGCTACAATCTAGCACAGCTGCTAGTTTGAACTTCCCTCCTTTCAAAACCAACCATACGAACCTTTCCCAAGCAGGAAAGCTGCGACTGCCAGAATCGGTGCCGTCGAGAAGTGGGGAACATGGAGTTGGAGGGTCCAGAGGAAGCAATCAGGATGAGGGGGGAACCAGGCAATTTGCTCTACAAAGTTCAACAAAGAGCTGTGTAAGGGAAAGCAACTTCCCTGCCCGAGACCTCGCTGCCCAGCCTGGCCTGCACAACGAAGCAGGAGGGATCTTGTGTAGCTCATTAATCGATCACGTTTTCCCCAGCCAAAGCTACCTCAGCATAGTACAGGGGGAATGTGTACAACAGAAGGAGTCCCCCTCATTTTGCAAGTCTAAAGCAGGAGGAAAAGAGACCAGGAAGCAAGACAGAGGCGGAAGGAAGAGGACAGCAGAAGGACGGGAAGAATAAAGCCGATGTGAGACCAGCCTCTCGCTCCCCGCAAGCCCCAGGAGGTACTCACTGGTTTATTATGCGACAAGACACCCACTGCTGGGTCCCAAGGTCTCTTCAGCAGCAGAGACAGAGCCTCGGCACCTGCCGCCCCCGTCTTCGCAGTAGAGGAGAGCAGCATCCTGTCAATCAGGGTGGGGATCTGAAACCAGAAGCCAGAAAGGACTGAGAAAACACACACAGCCGCTCCAAAGAAAAAGGATAAAAACACCATCAGCTTCCTTTAACAAGCTTTATAAAGGGAGAACGTTATAAGTGATAGCAAAGTCTTTCACTGCTTTTATCACCTTTCCTTTAAGTGTTTGCAGAGCATCCAAGTAAGCAGCCAGCACTGGCAAACTGAGGGTTTCCACTAACGTTGTGTGAAGCCACTGGATCAGTTTGGTGTCCCAGTTCACGCTAGCCAGAGCTTGGCGGACCCTCCGAGCACATTTGTCCACTGCTATCCTCCTCAGGACTGGCTCGTTGCAGGCCTAAAAACCAGGAAATTAAAAAGAAAGTTATGGGAGAAATCAAGCATGCCATGTGCATCCCAAGCCACAGGAAAGTATTAGCTTGGGCAGCCCGAAGTCCTCTGGCAGCAAGCAAAGACCAACATCCTCCCAGTGAGGACAAAATCACCCCTCAAACAAGCCCAGAGCTGCCTGGCTTTTAAGGCTACACGACCCAAAGGCCAAGACTTTCATCTTGACTCAGCTGGGCTTTGGTAGGAAGGATGGATAAAAACACACAGGCAGCGACTCTGCCAGAAAGTGAAATAGGGAGTAAAAGACCTTACCCCTTCGTTAGCCAAGCGAGCCAGCCTGTCAGACTGCAGCGCTTTGTGAATCTTATTAAATAGCTTGTTCTGGGCCATCGTCCAACCCGTCCTGTCGAGAAAACCCGAGAGGTAACGTAGGTCACTGTTACACAGGCATCCAGGTCCTGCAAGCTGCTGCCCGTTCCCAAAGGCAGTCAGCAGCACAGCTGGGCATCGGCTGTGACTGCAGCCTCAAGAACTGATTTATGGCTATGGGCAAAGTGAGTTTTGCTACTGAGGATTTAAGTGAAAGGATGGTTCAATAAAAAACACCAGGTTTTAAATGTCAGTAGAGTGTGTTAGTGAACATCCAAGCATCAGAAAGGCAAGAGTAACAGCAGAAGCAATAAATAAGACCAAAATAATCACTCCTTTTGGCATAGGTTATCGCCATGTTTCTCAGACAAACTGTGCAGAAAAAAACAACTCCATTCCTCATAACATCAAGACTGAACTGGATTGACTACAGTTACAGGGAGGGTTTTTAATAGGGTGGAATATGCGCAGAGCCTCATTTTTAATTTTTTACATTGGAATATGGCTGAATTGAGTTGTTAGATTACACGTAGATTCTTACTGTCCCAGCCTCCTCCGAACAGAGGAGAGAACTTCACATGAAGCATGTGGAGAGGTTCAACAGCTGGGCCAGCTTCTACCATTAAGGTCGATAGCTTTCACAGCAGGCAGGCGAGGAATTTGGACATGAGAATTAATTTTCTTCGAACATGATTCAGTTCAGGAACATCACTGCATGTCGAGTCACACTAAAAAAACCCCACACCACGCAACAGTGGTTGTTCTTTTCTTCCCTATCCCCACGGTACCTGTTGATGTGTTCCTCCCAGTCGTCTGGCGGCGGAGGGGCGTCAGCATCTGTGCGAGCAAACATCACGTGGCGCTCGCACTCATTCATCACGCTGCGCGCCTTCTGGTTGTCATAGAGCGGCACAGGCGTGGGCGTCACCGTCTCAACATCGATGGGGATATCTGCTTCACTGTCAGGAATAATCACGGTTTAGAGAAGGGGATCGCTCACCTTGGGGTCTGCCATGCTTTAAAATGAAGAGTCCACTGAGCTTCATAACCAGTTATCTTGTTATTCCTGGTCTGAGCCCAGGCAGCCCCCTGAACCCCAAGACCAAGCCCCTGAGCTGCAACCCTGAGCACACTCCTATCCCTCACCCCACACTCACCCATAACCCCGGGCCGAGCCCCACACCCCGACCCTAAAACAAACCACAGAGGCCTGGCCACAACCCCACTTCCCACCCCGACCCCAAGGCCGTGAAACCAGACCCAAGCCCATCCCCAAGCTGCCGAGCCGAGACCCCCAACTCAGCCCCCACACCTTCCCACAGCCCATACTGCTCCCCACGGATCCCAGAACCTGCTCTAGTCTCCCCGACCCACACTCTCCTCCCACCACCACACCAGCCCCACAGGATGCCCCACACTTTCCCCTCACAGACCCCTAGCCCCACACCTTCCCCTCACAGACCCCTCAGGACCTAACCCAGCTCCCCCACTCCCACATTCTCCCCTGACAGACCCCTCAAGACCTCCTCCAGCCCTCACACAGGTCCCCCCTGCCCCACACTCTCCCCTCACAGACCTCTCAGGACCCCCACCAGACCCCATATAGGCCCCTCAGCCCCACAGGACCTGCCCCACAAGCCCCTCAGGAATCCCCCCAGCCCCACACAGGTCCCTCAGCCCCACAGGACCCCCCCACTTGCCCCACAGACCCCTCAGGACCCCCCCAGCCCCCAAATAGGCTCCTCAGCCCCTCAGGACCCCCCTGCCCCACAGGCCCCACACTCTCCCCTCACAGACCCTCCCATCCCACAGGCCTCTCAAGACCCCCCCAGCCCCACATAGGCCCCTCAGCCCCACAGGCCCCCCTCACCTGCCCCACAAGCTCCCCTCCCACAGGACTCTCCCTCACCTACCCCACAGGCTCCCCCACTCCCCACATAGGCCCCTCAGCCCCACAGGCCCCTCAGAAACCCCCCAGGCCCGTCATCCCCACAGAACCCCCACAACCTACCCCACAGGCTCCCCCCCGTCCCTACGTAGGCCCCTCAGTCCCACAGACCCCCCTGCCCCAGCCCCACACTTGCCCCTCACAGCCTCGCCGCCCCCCTCCCGCCCCACAGGCCCCTCAGGAATCCCCCCAGCCCCACACAGGCCCCTCAGCCCCACAGGACCCCCCGCCCCGGGCTCACAGGGCGGTGCCGGGCTGCCGCCGCGGTGTGAGGAAGAGCATGCGGGTGGGACGAGCGGCGCTGGCGTCGGGGTGGGCGCTCCAGGGTTTGGCGTAACTGTGGTCCAGGCAGACCAGGTCCAGCTCCCGTTCGTGCACCGACAGCTGAAGTAACAACGACGTCCCCATCCTCCGCGCCGACCACTGAAACTCCCGGTCACGATCACGGTCCCCCCCGCGCTGCGACATAGCCCTACCACCCCCCGCGACGCATCTCGCCGCGCCCGGCCCGCCTCGCCGCGCATGCGCCGGCCACGCCCCTCCGGAGCGGCGGGGGTAAAGTGCGGAGGCTGGATTACAGAGGAGCGGAGCGGGGCAGGGTCAAAGCGCGGAGAGCGGAATGCAGAGTGGAGCGGGGGGGGATATGGGGACTCTGCTGTAGGGACACACGGACATGGGGATGCGGTGACATGGACACATGTGGACATGGGGACACAGTGACACATGGACATGGGTATGTGGTGATATGGTGACATGGGGACACAGAGACATGGGGACATAAGGACACGTGGGCATGGGGACACGGACATGGGGACACAGGGACATAGGGACACAGGTATGTAGTGACATGGAGACATAGAGACACAAAGACATGGGGACATAGGGACACACAGACACGGGAATGCAGTGACATGGGGACATATGGACATGGGGACATGGGGACACAGTGACTTGGGGACATAGGGACACATGGACACAGGGATGTGGTGACATGGGATGGGGACACGGATATGAGGACACGGGGACATGGAGATGTGGTGACACGAGGCCATGGGGACACATGGACATGGGGATGCAGTGACATGGGGACACGGGGGCACACAGAAATGCGGGCATAGTGTCATGGGGACACATGGACATGGTGACAGAGGGACACACGGACATGGGGTTGCAGTGACGTGGGGACATGTGGACATGGGGGCATGTGGATGTGGGGACACAGTGACATGGGGACACAGGGACACGGGAACATAGGGATGCAGTTACATGGGGGCACATGGACATGGGGACATAGAGATATACATGGACATGGGGACGCTGACATGGGGGCATGGGGCCACGCAGACATGGGGCCACAGTGGCATGGGGACACGGGGACACAGGGACACACAGACATGGGGATGCAGTGATGTGAGGACACCAGGACACATGGGGACAAGCGATGTGGGGGCATGCGGACATGGGGACAAGGGGACATGGGGACACGGGCACAGGGTCAAGGGGACGCACAAACAGTGAGACAAATGGGTATGGGTACACACAGACATGGGGACACAGGGACATAGGTACCTGGGGACATGGGCACACAGTGACATGGTGACACCCACCAAGCCAAGACAGCAGCAGCGCCCCTGCCCCGTCCCCCCCACGGTGCTGTTCTGGAATGTGTCCTGGCGCCGCAGTGGCAGCGCCTCAGTGACTTACAGCACCTCGGTGGCACGGGGACATGGCCATGCTGCAGCTGCTGGTGGCCAGTGCCCACATCCCCAGGGCCACCGGCTCTGGGCCTGGTGTGCACGTCTCTGCCCGGTTCAGAGGTACTGCTGGGTACAAGGAGGAGGACACTGTGGTGGCTGTCCCCATGGGATGGGATGGCATCAGCCATCGCCGTGTGACAAGATGGCATAGGCCATCCTGGTGCACTGGGGTGGCATCCTCGTGTGTTGGGATGGTGCTGGCCGCACCTGGGGAGAGCATTGTTCGTCCCTGCACATGGGGACAGTGCCAGCCTTCCCCTTGCACTCCAATGTCCCCACCCTGACATGCCACCATCGTCTCTCCTGTCCCCCCTCAGGCGTCCCCAGGAGCACCCGGGTGGTGCTGGAGGAGCACAGTCCCACCTGGAATGAGGTGAGGTGACCCCAGGGTGGCCTGTGGTGGCATGAGGACACTCGGGTCACCCCACCAACCCCTTGTCACCTCCCCCTTGCTAGACACTGGCATGGCCACTGAGCACACGTCCCCTGCACCCCACAGCCAGCCTGACCCTGCGTCTCCGACACTGGGGCCAGCCGGCGCCCCGGGGGTGAGTAGCACCCATGGGTGGGCACCCCAGGGGGACCACCCTCAGTGTGGCCACCCTCACCGTGTCCCCCTGTCCCCGCAGGGACCTGGGTGCCACCACGGTGCCACTGGACCGGTTGGTGGCTGACCCTGGGCTGCCGCTGGCCCTCAGCCACTTCCTGCTGCTGGACCCCCAGGGACAGCCCATGGGGGTGAGCATCCACACATGTGCCCACCCAGCAGCACCTGGCACGCTCTGGGGTGCCACCCATCCTTTTGCAGTGCACCATCACCCTCCGCTGCTCCTACATCCCCTGTGGCACGGCCAGGGATGCCACGGTCCCTGTGCAAGGACAGGTGCCACTGCCAGCGGTGTCACTGGGGACACCTCACTGCCTTGGCAAGCCCCCGGCAGGGAGGAAAGAGGATTTCCAGGTATGGCACCCATGGGTGTGGTGGCACCTGGGGGTGACATCCCATCTGGCAGCCACCGTGCCACCACCTGTCCTGTAGGTATGGGTGAGGGTCATCGAGGGCCACCAACTCCAGGGCAATGACATCAAGCCAGTGGTGTCAGTCCTCATCGGCCAGCACCGCTTCAGGACCAGGATCCAGGCGGGGAACAACCCCTACTACAACGAGGTAACCCCAGGGAGGGGACATAGGGACCCGCCAGTGTCCCCTCACCCCACTCACCCCCTTTTGCCCATTTTCTAGGTGTTTTGCCAAAATTTCCACCAGATGCCCGCCCAGCTGGCGGTGGAGCCCATCCACATCCAGGTTGGTGGGGGAATCAGTGGCACCAGTGGGGACAGGGACAGTGGGGTTGCCAGTGATGCCATGTCCCCTGCCCTGTCACAGGTGCTGGACTCGCAGGCCACCCGTGCTGAAGCCGTCATCGGCATCTTCCAGGTGAGGGATGATGGCTTGGGAACGGGGCGTCACGCTGCGGTTCGGCCGCTCTCACCCCCTTTGTCATCCCTGCAGCTGGATGTCGGCACCGTCTACCAGGCGCCAGGTAGGTGAGAGGGTTGGGGTGACACCAAGGTGACACCAGGGTGACACCGGGGTGACACTGGGGTGGTGCTGGGGCCTCTGACTGTGCCAGGACACAGCTTGAGCTGGAAGTGGCTGAGCCTGCAGCATCCCCATCACCCCGACGCTGGGTCCCAGGGGTACCTCCGCGTCAGCCTGGCCGTTCTCCGCGCTGGCGAGCCGGTGCCGGTGAGCACCCCCCCATCCTCCCCAGCACTCCCCCAAACCAATATTCCCTTGGTGG
Organism: Nipponia nippon; assembly: GCF_047370975.1. NCBI lineage: Eukaryota > Metazoa > Chordata > Aves > Pelecaniformes > Threskiornithidae > Nipponia > Nipponia nippon. The sequence continues at coordinate 5,070,101 of NW_028262344.1, read as the reverse complement.
AGGTGTCCCAATTTTTCCACACCTACCCCAAAGGAGCAGGAGGAGCCGTCGGGGGACGAGGATGTGGAGGCCAACCTGCTGCGGCCACCGCCATGTGCCGCCACGCTCCAGCTCCGCATCTACTGCGCCGAGGACCTGCCGCAGGGTGGGCACGGGGTGGGATTTCTGGGGGCGGGGTGTGGATCTGGGGGACCCCCCCTGCCCACCTCTTCCCATCCCCGGCAGCAGAGCCAACTCGGAAATGCCTCCCCTTGGTGATACCGGTCGGCGGCAAGAGGGGCTTCGTGGCGGCGGCGGTGCGGGTCAGCTTTGCCGGCAGGACGGTGGGTGCCGGGCAGAGGATGTGGGTGGAGGGGTCGGATCCTGGCGGGGGGGGGGTGCTCATGGCTCTGCCCAACGCAGCTCTGCACCCGGGTGATGCCCCCCGATGCCAATCCGGCGTGGAACGAGGTCTTCTTCTTCCCCTTGAGGGTAAGTTGCCACCCGCCAGCCCCGGCACGCATCCTGCACCTCCTCCCCAAAGCAGGGGTACCCCCAAAAGGGGGGGCACCCACCCACACCCCTCAGTGTTTTTCTCTCCACAGCTGCCCCCCATCTGTGATGAGATCCAGCTGGCCATCCTCAGCGGGTAAATGGGGAACACCCCCCCTCTTGTGGGGGATCCCCCTGTTTTGGGGGGACCCCTCCCATTTTGGGGGGACCCCCCCTCACCTCTTTCGTTGCACACCCATAGGTCCCGCAGCAGCAAAGTCCTGGGCACCGCCACCCTCCACCTCTCCCAAATCTCCTCTGCTGGTGCCGAGCTTGAGGGTGAATGGGGTCCACCCTTGGGTGGGGGGTCCCCAGCACCCAGACCCCCCCTCCTTCCCCAACTGAACCCCCTCTTTCATTTCCAGAGGGGACCCACGGCTTCTTACCCTGCTTCGGACCCAGCTTCCTCCCCTTCTACAGTCCCTGGCCAGATCCTGCCCGGACACCCAGCACCGTGAGCGGGTGGCAGGGTGGGGACAGCACCCATTTGGGGGAACATGGGGACACCCAGCCACCCCCTCTTCTTTATTTTACAAGACACTGGGGTGGCTTATCGGGGCCGGGTGCTGCTGGAGCTCAACACCCACATGGGGACCCCGGAAGGGCACCAGCAAGCCACCATCGCCCCTGAGGACATCGCTCGGGTCCGGGTGGGGACACAGGGACACCATGCGATGCCACCCCCAGGGTGGTTTTTTTTTTTTTAAGTGCCATTTGAGTATTTTTGGGGTATTTTAGCCTTTTTTTTGCCGCAGCGCCACTTGACTCACTGCCGGTTCGGGCTGTGCGGGATCTTTTATTCGGCCACCATGGTGCCAGCCGGCCCCGAGCTCCTGCGCTTCGAGCTCAGTCTTGGCAATTACGGGGACACGGGCGATGTCACCTGCAAGCCGGCTGCCTCCGTCACCCTGCACAGTTGTTCCCTCTTTGACGGTGAGCGGGATGCTGGGTGGGGGGGTGACACAAGGTACCCTCCAGTGTCCCATGGGATGCTCAGTGCCCTCCGGATACAGGCAACCACTATCACTACCTGCCATGGTACCGTGACAAGCCGGTGGCGGCTGTCACCTCATCCTGGGAGGACGCTGGTCACCGTTGGGATGCCCTGAACCTCCTGTGTGCCATGTGCCGGCGGTTGGTGAGCACCCGTGGGTGACGGCGGGGTGAGGTGGGATGTGCCCCCCCCAAACCTCTGGGCTGGGATGGTTTGGGGACATCTTTGCAGGAGAGGAACGTGGCGAAGCTGTGGGGCACCCATGGGGACACTGGAGGGGACATCGGCAGGAGGCTGCTGTGCCAGCTGGCGCAGGACTGCGGGTGAGCGGGTGGTCCCTGGGGAGGGGGGGATCTTGGGTGTCCCAAAGAGGTGGGTGCTGGGATGCTGGGGGCGACCCCTGGGCCTAAAATGAGGAATTTTAGAGGACAATGGGACATTTGGGGGGAAAATGGGACAAATGAGGGGAAAATGGGGTATTTTAGAGGACAATGGGAGACTTTGGGGGAAAAGGGGACAATTGGGGGGAAATGGGATATTTGGGGGGAAACAGGGCATTTGGGGGAAATGGGGCAATTGGGGGGGAATGGGGCATTTGGGGGAAAATGGGGCATTTTGGGGGGAAAATGGGACAATTGGAGGAAAAATGAGGACTTTTAGAGGACAATGGGACGTTTAGGGGGAAAAGGGGACAACTGCAGGGGAATGAGGGCATTTTAGGGGTCAACGGGACATTTTGGGAGGGAAACAGTCTATTTTGTGGGGGAAACAGGGCATTTGGGAGGGAAAACGGGGTATTTGGGGGGGGGCTGTTTGCAGGCGGGCGCTGCCCCGGTTGGAGGCGCAGCCCACCCCCACGCCGCTGGACGCCCACCTCCGGGCTGCCCGTCTTCACCTCCTGCGGCGCATGGCGATGGCGGCAGCAACACCACCGAAAGCCGGCTGGGACACGTTGCTGCCGGTGGCCGAGGGCTGGCTGAGACGTGTGGCCGCTCTGGCTGTCGAGGTGGGAACTGGGGCTGGGGGTTGTGTGTGAAGGTCATCTCTGTGGTGAGTTGTGGCCGGTCTCAGCCCATTGGTCTTTCTCTCTCTCTCTCTCTCCCCCCACAGCCGCAGGCCAGTGTGCCTGACATGCTGCTGTGGCTACTGCGGGGGGAGCGGCGGGTGGCCTGCGCCCGCGTCCCCGCACCCGACCTCATGTTCTCCCGGAGTGGCCCTGGTGCCTGCGGCAGTCTCTGCGGCTGGATCCAGACCCTCTTCCTGGTGGTAGGCACCCCACGTCCCCTTCACATCACCTCTGTGCCCCTTCCAGGTTCCCTGTGTCCCATCCATGTCCCCTCCATCTCCCCTGTGTCCCATTCACGAACTCTTCACATCCCCCCATGTCCCCTCCACATCCCCTCTCTGTCATAGAATCATAGAATTGTTAAGGTTGGGAGAGACCCTTAAGATCATCGAGTCCAACCGTTAACCCAGCACTGCCAAGTCCACCACTATGTCACCTCTATATCTCCTCCATGTCCTCTCCGTGTCCCCTTCCTGTCCCCTCCATGTCCCCTCTGTGTCCCTTCTATGTCTCTTCTAGATCTTCTCTGTCTGTTCCATGTCCCCTCTACTTCCCCCCCACATCCCTTCCATGTCCCCTCCATGTCCCCTTTGTGTCCCCCCATGTCCCCTCCACATCCCCTCCACATCTCCTCCATGTCCCCTCCATGTCCCCTCTACATCCCCCCCGCGTCCCCCCTGCATCCCCACCCACGCTGCGGGGCGCAGGGCTCTGGGGACATCCGTGCCCAGCTCCGGCTCCGGCTGTGGCTGGGACGGGTGGCCGACAGCGGGGACCTGCCACGGCACCTCGAGGGCACCCTGCGCGTCTATGCCGAGACGGTGAGCCCTAGGGTGGGGGGGCCACCCCAGGGTGCCCCCCCCAGCCCCCCCAGCTCCCCTCAACCCCATGTCCCCCCCCTCCCAGTATGAAAACCAGACCAAGCTGTTGGGCAAGTGGGGTCCCCAGGGGCTGCTGGGGCACCCTGGCTTCTCCAACAGCGCCGGCAAAGCGGAGCTCCCCCGCCACAGGATCCGGCCCCCCAAGGGACTGTGCTGGGACTGTGGAGCCCCAGCAGCGGTGAGTCCTGTGGGACGGGTGGTGACACCCACTCTGCCACCTTGGGAACCTCGGGGAGGGTGACGCCAGCGTTGTCCCCTTGTCCCCAAGGCTGCTGCTGGACACGGTGACCAATGTGGGTGAGGTGCTGGAGGAGGTCTGTGAGAATGAGAGCCGGCGGCTCAGTGGGGAGTGGGGACCCACCACCATGGCCAGCACCGATGCCGTGAGCAGGCGGCGGTGTGGGGGGCACCGGGGGAGTGCCGGTGGTGGGGGTGGCATGAGCGTGTCAGGACTCAGCTCTTGCCCGGTTTTGCAGAGTGGCACAGCAGTGCCACCCAAGGAGGAGGTGACGTGTCCCCAAGGTTGGCATGTCACCGATGGCTGGCGGGTGGATGTGACGGGGGCCGTGGATGAGGCCAGTGAGTGGGTGTCCCCACTGGGCACCCTGGGATGGGTGGGTGGGTGGTGGCGGTGGCAAGGACACCTGGGTGCCGCAGGTTGGGAGTACGGGGCGAGCACAGCCCCTGGCAGCCCCCCGCTGGCATGGCACACCACCGAGAAGACGTACCACACACACCGGCGCCGGCGCTGGCTGCGCACCCGCTGCAGGGACCCCGGTGCCCAGGGACGGGAGCAGGACGTGGCCGCCTTCCTCCAGCTGGTCGGGGCAGTGGGGACAGAGACGGAGCATTGGGAACGGGGCAGTGGGGATGGGGGTGACGGGATGGGGTGGCAGGGATGGGGTGGTAAGGACGAGGGGTGGCAGGGATGGGGGTGGCAGGGACAGGGGTGGCAGGATGGGGGTAACAGGGATGGGGATGGCAGGGATAGAGTGGCAGGGACAAGGGGTGGCAGGGATGGAGTGGCAGGGACGGGGGTGGCAGGAGGGGGTGGCAGGGACAGGGGTAGCAGGGACGGGGACAGCGGAGATGGGGACAGCAGGGACAGGGGTGCTAGGAACGGGGTGGCAGGGACAGGCCTTTGCCCACCAGTGCACTGGTGTGAGCAGCCCTGTCCATCCCCTTGTGCCATGCCATGCTGTCCCCGTGCCATGCTTTCCCCGTGCCACGCCGTGCCCTCTGTCCCCACAGCACAGCCCCCAGGTGGTGGCGGGTGCCGAGACCTGGGAGTATGGGTCCCTGTGGGGCTGCCGCTTCCACCTCCAGCCCCGGACGGGTGACGTGTGCCGGCGACGCTGCTGGCACCGGCGCATGGTGCCCGTGCAGCCCCCTCCCGTGGCACCCCTCTTCCTCCTGGAGGGCTCCCCGGTAGGAGAGCGGCCAGGGAGGAGCTGGGGCTGGGGGGCACTGGGAGGTCCCGGGGGTAAGGGAGAGGGTGGAGAGGGGGTAGCGTGGAGGGATGGAGGGAGGGAGGAATGGAGGGATGCAGGGATGGAGGGATGCAGGGACAGGAATGAAGGGATGGAGGGGTGGAGAGATGCAGGGCTGCAGGGACAGAGGGATGGAGGGATGCAGGGAAGGAGGGATGGAGGGATGGAGGGAGGGATGGATGAGGGATGAAGGGACAGAGGGACGGAGGGATGTGGAGATGGAGTGAGTGAGTTCTGGGGCAGCAGGACATGGGACAGCAGGATGCAGGGCTGGGGGACAGAAGGGCCAGGGGGACCCCCCCACCCCACATCCCATCCTGCTGCAGGGCACGGAGGGCCCGGCCGAGGAGGATGAGCCGGCTGCGGCAGAGTGGCAAGTGCGGGGCTCATCCCGGACCCCCCTGCAGCAGCCTGTGCCCCTCATCCTCTGCACCTTCCAGCGTGAGCCCCGGGGGATGCGGGGGGGACCGGGACAGGCTGTGGGGAGCCCCAGGCCACCCTGCCAGCCCCCGCCTCTCCCGCAGAGCCCAACTTCTTCCAGCTCCGCTGCTACATCTTCCAGGCGCTGGAGCTGGCACCCCGCGGCACCAAGGCCACTGCAGGTGGGACCCCCCCGGCCCCCGGCCCACACCCTGACGGGGCACCCCAGGGTGCTGACAGTGCTGCTGTCACCCAGACCCCATCGCCCACGTCTCCTTCGTGCACGTCAGCCAAAGCACCCGGGTGCTGCCCGGCACCCTGGACCCCCTCTGGGACCAGATGCTGCTTTTTCACCGGGTGCTGCTGTACGGGGACCCCCGGGGTGTCCGGGATGAGCCCCCCGCCATGGTGGTGGAGGTCTTTGACCAGGATGGAGGGGTATGGCACCCATGGCGGGGGCACCCATGGGTAGGGGGAGCACCCACGCCCAAACAATGCCTTGCAGGGTGCCGGTGGTTTCCTGGGGAGGAGCGTGTGCACCCCAGATGTTTGGCTGGACATGGGGCACCGGCGGCCCCCCTGGCTTCGGTGTTACCCTCTGGGGTGTCCAGGGGGGCCGGCCAGGGAGCTGCTGGCTGCCTTTGAGCTGCTGCACAACACCGAGGTGAGGGGCTGATGGGGGGCACCCAGGTGATGGGGTCCCACCGTCATTGTCCCCCCCGGCAGGATGGGTCCCTGGCTCAGGTCAGCACCCCGCCGTGGAGGCAGGGGATCTTCAGCGTCCCCCTGGGCGTCCAGCCCCTCCTGCAGCTGGTGGCACTGGAGGTAAGACCTGGGGACCCCAGGTGGGGACAGGAGTGGGGACAGGGTCTGGGTAGGGACGGGGAGGAGAACTGGCTGGGGACAGGGACAAGGATGGGATAGGGAAAGGGATGGGAACAGGGATAGGACAGGGATGAAGGTGGGATGGGGACGAGGTCCGAGATGGAGACTGGGAGGGGAACAGGTTGGGGACAGGGACAGGGATGAAGATCCTGGGGATGGGATGGGGACAAGGACAGGGATGGGGACAAGGATAAAGACAGGCTGGAGATGAGGTCAGGGATGGGGACAGGGATGAAGAAGAGGATGGAGGTGGGATAGCAACAAGGACAGGGATGAAGATGGGGACAGGCACAGAGGGACAAAGACAAGATGAGGACAGGATGAAGATGGGGACAGGGACAAGCATGAGGACGGGCACCTTCAGCATCCCACCGGGCATGCAGCCCACTCAAGGTGACCCCTAGGCACCCAGGGGACCCCAGGGGGGGTGACAGCTTCTGGGTGCCCCCCAGGTGCTGGCGTGGGGGCTGCGGGGGCTGCGCAGTGGTGTGCGGGCACCCAGCCTGGAGGTGCGGTGCGGGGGCCAGACCCTGCAGACCCCCACCATCACCAGCCTCGCTGCCAACCCCAAATTCCCCATCAATGCCTTCCTGCTGACGCTGGTGAGGATGGGGGAGGTGGATGGGGGGGAGCACCCCACCCACGGGTGCTGCCGCTGGCACCCTGGGGTGACGGCGTGGCTTGGCCCCAGCACCTGCCAGCAGAGGAGGAGTACATGCCCCCCATTCGGCTGCGGGTACTAGACATGCGGGATTTCCGGTACTGGCCCAAGGTGGGGCAGGCCTGCGTGCAAGGCCTGGGGCAGTACTGCTGCCAGCCCCACAGCGAGGGGCAGCCCCCTGGCCCTGGAACCCCCCCATCTGCCTCCAGTACAGCCCTGCCCAGCCCTGGTACCCCCTGCCTCATCCCTGCCTCATCCCTGTGTCCTGGTTTCAGCTGGGATAGAGTTAGTTTTCTTCCTAGTAGCTGGTATGGTGCTGTGGTTTGGATTTAGGATGAGAATAATATGCTGACTGATAACACACTGATGTTTTAGTTGTTGCTGAGCAGTGCTTACACCAGTCAAGGACTTTCCAGCTTCCCATGCTCTGCCAGGTGCACAAGAAGCTGGGAGGGGGCACAGCCAGGACAGCTGACCCAGACTGGCCCAAGGGCTATTCCATACCGTATGGTGTCATGCCCAGTATATAAGCTGGGGGAAGAAGAAGGAAGGGGGGGACATTCGAAGTTATGGCGTTTGTCTTCCCAAGTAACCATTACGCATGATGGAGCCCTGCTTTCCTGGGGATGGCTGAGCACCTGCCTGCCGATGGGAAGGAGTGAATGAATTCCTTGCTTTGCTTTGCTTGCGCACAGCTTTTGCTTTTCCTATTAAACTGTCTTTATCTCAACCCATGAGTTTTCTCACTTTTTACTCTTCTGATTCTCTCCCCCATCCCACCGGGGGGGAGTGAGCGAGCGACTGTGTGGCGCTTAGTTGCTGGCTGGGGTTAAACCATGACACCCTGGTAGCCCCTGCCCCATCCCTGGTACAGCCCTGGTACCCCCGCCCCATCCCTGCCTCATCCCTGCCCCATCCCTGCCCTATCCCTGCCCCATCCCTGGTACCCCCTGCCCCATCCCTGCCCACCTCCAGGATGGTTTATTTGCCCCTCTCCCCCCACAGCTGCTCCCCAGGGCAGGATAGCTCAGGTGAGTCCCCCAAGCCCTCAGCACCCGGCATCCAACCTTGACACCACCGGGGTTCCCAGCCCTGTGCCTCAGTTTCCCCGAGTAGTCCCCTTTGCTCCCTGCAGATACTGCCCAGGATCACCACTGAGAAGGGGGCTGTGGACAAGGTGGGCACAAGAATGGGGCCACTTTGGCCACCAGGGCCACCCGTCCCCACCTCATCCTGATCCCTGCCAGGCTGCAGAGGAGGAGGAGGATGAAGATGAGGATGACTGGTGGAACATATTCTACGCAGACATGGGGGACAAGGCAAAGAGCCAGCGGGGGACCAACAGGGACAGACTGAAGGTGAGCCAGAGCCTGGGACCTGGAGCGGGGGACAGGGGACAAGGATGGGGACGAGGTCAGGGATGGGGATGGGGACAGGGATGGAGATGGGATGGGGACAAGAAGGAAGCAGGGGATTGGGACAGGGATGGTTGGGGACAAGGACACAGATGGGGATAAGGGATTAAGATGGGATAGGGATGAGGTCAGGGATGGGGATGGAGATGAGATGGGGACTGGGACAGGACAGGGATGGGTACAGGGATGGAAATGGGATGGGGACAAGGTCAGGGATGCAGTCTGGGAGGGCAACGGGCTGGGGACAGGCACAGTGATGAAGAAGGGGATGGGATGGGATGGGGACAAGGACAGGGCTGAAGATGGGATGGGGACAAGAACAGGGATGAAGTTGGGATGGGGACAAGAACAGGGATGAAGTTGGGATGGGGACAAGGATGAAGAAGAGCACAGGGATGGGATGGGGAGAAGCACCAAGATGGGGATGGGGACAGGGACAGGAATGGGGACAAGGACAAGGACAGGAACCGCTGCCCAGATCTACGGCTGCGAGCTGGAGGCGGTGCCCGAATTCGAGGGGCTGCAGGATTTCTGCCAGACGTTCCCGCTCTACCAGCCAGGGGGTCACCCCGCGGCAGGGGACGACCCCATGCCTGTGGGAGAGTTCAAGACGGGTGAGAGCCCCCAGGGGACCCCAGAGCCGGGGTAGGGGCACCCCAGGGTGCACAGCCGGGCGGCTCTTGCAGGGGCTTTTCCGTATCTATCCCCTGCCCGAGGACCCCAGGGTGCCCCCACCATCACACCACTTCCAGGAGCTGCCACCCAGCTGTCCCCAAAAGTGCCTAGTGCGGGTCTACATCGTCTGGGCCTTTGACCTGCCCCCCCACGACAGGAACGGGCTGGTAAGGCCACCCATGGGTGCTGGGCAGGGGTCCCCTGTCCTCCCCACCCCCCCGTGCCACCCTGATGGTCCCCTCCCTGCTGCCAGTGTGACCCCTATGTCCGCGTCTCGCTGGGAACGAAGACGCTGGGCCAGCGAGACCAGTATGTGCCCAACACCTTGGAGCCCGTTTTTGGCAGGTATGGCCAGGGCAGGTGGCCCGGTGGCAGTGTCACTCCTGGGTGGCACCAGGCTGGGGGGGCCTGCCACCCAGATGAGGTGTCCAGGGGGGGCTGGTGGGGCCCAATTCCCCATGTCAACTTGTCCCTGTGCCAGCCTGTCCCTGTGCCACCAGGTCCCTATGCCACTGGGTCGCCATGCCACTGAATCCCCATGCCACCAGGTCCCCATTCCCCATGCTGACAAGTCCCCATGCCAGCAGGTCCTCATGCCATCAGGTGCCACTCCAGTGGGTCCCCATGTCACCAGGCCCCCATTCCCCATGCCAGAAGGTTCCTGAGCCACTAGGTCCCCAATTCCTCTGCCAGCATGTCCCCATGCCAGCAGGTCCCCATTTCCTGTGCTGGAGGGTCCCTGTGCCACCAGGTTCCCCTTCCCCATGACAGCAGGTCCCTATGCCACCAGATGCCCCATTCTCAACATCTGCAGGTCCCCATGCCACCACATCCCAATTCCCCATGCCACCAGGTCCCCCTTCCCCACAACAGCAGGTCCCCTGTGCTACCAGGTCCCCATTCCCCATGCTGACGGGTCCCCGTGCCACCAGATGCCCCATTCCCCATGCTGGTGGGTCCCCATGCCACCACGTCCTCATGCCACCAAGTCCCTGTGCCAGCAGGTCCCCATGCCTATGGGTCCCCACTCCCCATGCCAGCGGGTGCCAGCCCCCATGCCGGCATGTCCCCGGGGCTGATGGCACCCCTGCTGCCAGGCTGTTCGAGGTGATTGGCACCATCCCACTGGAGAAGGACCTGTGGGTCTCGCTGCTGGACTACGACCTGCTGCCACCCGACCAGGAGATCGGCACCACCACCATCGACCTGGAGAACCGCCTGCTCTCCCGCTTCCGTGCCCACTGCGGGCTGCCTGCCCTCTACCGCACGTGGGTGCCCCTGGGGACAGCGGGCACCGGGGGGCTGGGGACATCGGAGTGCACGGTCCTGAGCCCAGGAGTGGGCATGGGGATGAGCACAGGGGGATGGGGAGGGAGAGGGAACAGGGAGGTGGGCACAAGATGGGGATAGGGTGGACACAAGGAGATGGGGATAGGGTGGGCACAGGGGAATGGGGATGGGCACAGGGCAATGGGCACAGGGTGATGGGGAGGGAGAGGGCACGGGGTGGGCACAAAGGGAGGGGATGAGTTGGGAAGAGGGATGGGCACAGGGGGATGGGGATAGGGTGGGCACGGGGGACGGTGGGCACAGGGGGATGGGGATGGAGTGGGTACATAGGAGCGGGCACAAGGAGACGGTGAAGGAGTGGATGGGGACAGGGTGAGGACAGGAATGGGCGCAAGGAGATGGGGATGCAGTGGGTACAGAGGGATGGGGTGGGCACAGGAGGATGGAGATGGGGTGGGTACATGGGGGTGGGCACAAGCAGGTTAGGATGGGGTTGGCACAGGGATAGGCACAGGGGGGTGGTTATGGGGTGGGCACGGAGCAATGGGGTGGCACAGGGATGCTCACAAGGAGATGGGGACAGGGTGGGTAGATGAGGGTTATGGGATGGGCACAAGGGGATAAGGTTGGCACAGGGGGATGGGGATGGGGTGGGTACATGGGAGTGGGCACAAGAATCACAGAATCATAGAACTGACAAGGTTGGAAAAGACCCTTAAGATCATCGAGTCCAACTGTCAACCTATCACTGCCAAGTCCATCTATACCATGTCCTCGAGCACCACATCTATCCGTTCTTTAAATACCCCCAGGCATGGGGACTCAACCACTTCCCTGGGCAGCCTGTTCCAATGCTTGACCACCCTCTTGGTGAAGAAGTTTTTCCTAATATCCAACCTAAACCTCCCCTGGCGCAGCTTGAGGCTGTTTCCTCTCGTCCTATCACTTGTTACTGGGGAGAAGAGACCGACCCCCACCTCGCTACAGCCTCCTTTCAGGTAGTTGTACAGAGCAATAAGGTCTCCCCTCAGCCTCCTCTTCTCCAGACTAAACAGCCCCAGCTCCCTCAGCCACTCCTCATAAGACTTGTGCTCCAGACCCTTCACCAGCTTCCTTGCCCTCCTCTGGACACGCTCCAGCACCTCCATGTCCTTCTTGTAGTGAGGGGCCCAAAACTGAACACAGTACTCGAGGTGCAGCCTCACCAGTGCCCAGTACAGGGGCACAATCACCTCCCTGGCCCTGCTGGCCACACTATTCCTGATACAGGCCAGGATGCCATTGGCCCTCTTGGCCACCTGAGCACACTGCTGGCTCATGTTCAGGCGGCTGTCAACCAACACCCCCAGGTCCTTTTCCGCCAGACAGCTCTCCAGCCACTCCTCCCCCAGCCTGTAGCGTTGCATGGGGTTGTTGTGACCCAAGTGCAGGACTCGGCACTTAGCCTTGCTGAACCTCATACAGTTGGCCCCGGCCCAACGATCCAGCCTGTCCAGGTCCCTCTGCAGGGCCTTCCTGCCCTCCAGCAGATCGACGCTTCCACTTTCCAAGAAGATGAGGATGGGGTTGGCACAGGGATGGGCACAGGGGAATGGGGTGGGCACAGGGAGATGGGGGCAATGGCCAGGAAGGGGACACCCGGGAGGAGTGATGCCACAGCCCCCAGCCCACCTGCTGTCCCTGCAGTGCTGGCCCTGGGCGCTGGAGGGACCAGCTCCCCCCCAGCCAGGCACTGGAGCACTTCGCCCACAGCCGGGGGCTGACAGCACCCGAGTTCAGCGCCAAGGGCACTGCCGTCACCTTTGGGGACCAAACCTTCCTCCCCAGCCACTTCGGTGGGTGGGGGTCTGGGTGGGGGCATAGGGGGGCTGGATCCTGTCCTGCGGGTGCAACAGTTCGGCCTTGCAGAGAATGGCCCCTCTGCGCACTGGCACCCTGGGGTGCCCTGTGAACGCCTGGCCCTGCATGTGCTCCATGCCTGTCACCTTGTCCCCAAGCACCTCAAGACCTGCATCCTCTGCAACAGCACCCAGCCTGGGCTGGAGCAGGTGGGAACGGGGCACCCTGGGGTCGGCAGAACGAGGACAGGGAGAGGGTGATGGAGAGCCTGGGATGACGGGACGTGGCCAGGGAGGGACCCTGTGGTGACAGGGACCTTCAAGTATAGGGGATGCCAGGGGGATGCCGGGGACCCCAGGGTGACGGGGACCTTGGGATATAAAGGGATGCCAGGAGATGAGGACCTTGGGGTGACAGGGACCCCGGGGGGGTGATGGGGACCCCAGGGTGACGGGGACTCCAGGGTGACGGGGAGTGATGCTGCAGGGGCTGGTGATGGTGACTCATTAGGGACCCTGGGGTAATGAGGACAGCGTGATGATGAGGACATGGCCAGAGAGGGACCCTAGGGTGATGGGGACCCTGGGGCACGAAGGGATGCTAGGGCTTGCTGTGGGAACCCTGGGGTGACAGGGACCCCAGAGCAGGGAGGGATGCTGGCGTGGGTGCAATGGGGACCCAGGGGTGACAGGGACACCCTGGGACAAGGGGAGATGTGGGCATGGGGACCAAGGGGTGCCAGTCCCAGCCTCCCCCCGCATGTGGCGCAGGGCAAGGTGCAGATGTGGGTGGATGTCTTTCCCGACAGCCTCGGGCCACCCGGCCCTCCCATTGTCATCACCCCCCACAAGCCCCAGAGGTGAGCTCCCGGCCAGACCCCGGAGGGTGGGACGGGGATGTCCCAAGGGAGAAGGTGACACGTCCTTGTCTCCCCTCCCCGAGGTACGAGCTGCGCTGCGTGGTCTGGAACACGCGGGACGTGGACCTGGGGGACACCAACCTGGCAGGGCAGCGGATGAGCGACATCTACGTCACTGGGTGAGCCGAGGCCACTGCTGCATCTCCCCCCCACGAGGTGAAAGCAGGGCTGGGGACAAGGGTGACGGCAGCGTCCCCTCCCTCCGGGTGGCACGGTAGGTGGCTGGACGGGCTGGAGGAGCAGCGGCAGAGGACGGATGTGCATTACCGCTCGCTGCAGGGGGACGGGGGCTTCAACTGGCATTTTGTCTTTTCCTTCGAGTATCTGGCAGCTGAACAACTCTGCGTCCTGCCCCGGAAAGCAAGGGGCACCCCAGGGTGGGTGGTGCTGGGGTGGGTGGGACAGAGGGGACAAGCATGCCACCCCTCTTTCCCCCTCCCTACCATGGCAGGAGCAGGTGCTGAAGGTGCCCCCCAAGCTCATCCTCCAAGTGTGGGACAACGACAAGTTTTCAGCCAATGAGTTTCTGGGTGAGACTTTGTTTCCCTGCCTCACATCCTCTGGCAGGGTGGGGGACACCCACAGGTGACAGGGGGCACCCACAAATGATGGGGAGCACCCACAGGTGACAGCCAGCTGCCCCCCACCTTGGCTTTTCCCCACAGGCATCCTGGAGCTGGAGCTCACCAGGCTGCCGCAGCCTGCCCAGCACCCCCAGGACTGCACCCCAACACCGCAGGGGACCCCTAAAAGCCCCTGGCCCTGGCAGGGGACACAGGTCCCCTCCCAGCTCTCCCTCTTCCAGCAGAGACGGGTGAGGGGGTGGTGGCCCTGCACCGTGCAGGAGGGCAGCAAGCAGCGCCTCTCGGTAGGTGGGGGAGCACTGGGATAGTGGGGGGACAGATCCTGCACCCCACCTCCCCCCTCCAGGGTAAGCTGGAGCTGAGCCTGGAGCTGCCAACAGCAAAGGAGACAGAAGAGCAGCCAGCAGGGAAAGGCCAGGAGGATCCTAACATGTACCCGACGCTCCCAGCACCCGTGTGAGTCCCCAGGGAGACCAGTTTGTCCCCCAGAGGGCGCGGGGAAGGGGGACACGGGTGACACGGGGTGCCTGAGCTGGGTGTCACCCGCAGGCGGCCGGAGTGGTCCTTCCTGTGGCTGCAGGCGCCGCTGCGTGGCCTGCGATACGGCGTCTGGCGGCAGCACCGCTGCCGCATCAGCCTGGGGCTGGCACTGCTGCTGCTCCTTGCCCTGCTCCTCACCTTCGTCTACGCCGCCCCGGTGAGCACCAGGGACACGGCTGCCCCCCAATCCCCCCCTCACCGGCTGCAAAGCCCCCCCTGAGCTCCCCTCTCTCCCTCCCTGCAGGGTTATTTGGCCATGAAGCTGGTTAACCCTCTCCACAGCTTGCACCTCGCCAGCGGTGAGCATCCCGCAGCCGGCATGGGCAAGCCCTGATGTGCCATCCCCGGGGCACGCCGAGGGGACGCCACGCACCTGCGTCACTTCTTTAATAAAACCACCTCCAGCGATGGTCACAGCATCATCCTCAACGCCGTGGGCTGGGGGTGTGGGGCTGACAAAGGAGCTACTCCATTTTGGGGAGCCCCACGGCACTGGAACGTGGCCCCCAACTTGCTACAGCACTCGATGGCATCATTTTGGGGAGGAAATGGTGCATCCAGAGGACTCGGTGGTGACAAAAAGCATGGCCACGTCACACACACACACCCCGATGTTTATTCCCAGACACCAGTTACAGCTCCAGGGAGAAGCGCGTACGTTTCGCTCCTGGTTATCGGGTAAAAAGAGGCAAAACACCAGAAAAATTTTCCTTTCACACCACAATGACCATTGGGCACTTTGAAAAAACCTTCCACCTACCCCGGCGACAGCATCCTGCCAAAAAAAATCACTGGCCACACGTGTGCCCCTCCGGGCACCATTGGGACCCCCATGGGGATCTGTCCCAGGTGCGAGTGTCCTGGAAAGCCGTGGCACGAGGACACAGCTCCCCAGGACACCAGTGAGGAGGGTGCTGCCGCTGATGGGGCTGGCAGGGTGTCAAATTTGCCATCTTGATGTCCCCAGAGCCACTAGGACTCCCCTGGGACAAACTGACCTAATCTCTCCCTCTCCTGGGTCCCTCCAGGGACCCCGCGCCCTCCGTGCCATCACCTTGTGAGCTACCAACGAAGTCCCCAGGGGCGAAGGCGGCTGCGAAGACCGGCAAGAGAAACGCATTGACCAAAGCAGTCACTGAGGTAGGAATAAACTACAACTCCCTGAAAGGCAGCGAGAGCTCCGACTCCAAGAGGCAGGGGAATTGCCCCACAAGGCTCAGCTCCTCCTCAGAGGGGCCCCGGGATGCAGCAAGCAGCAAGGGGAAAGCCGCCAGAAGCCACGACACGACATGCAAACAGCGCCAGTGCAGGAGGCCACGCCGGGACAGGAGGCATGCAGAGGTGGTGGCATGCTTGGCAGCAGCCCTGTGGAGCAGGAAGAGGGGCTGAGCTCCGAAAGGCAGCAGCAAATCAATATCTTCATTGATGATCTGGATGAGGGGATCGAGTGCACCCTCAGTAAGTTTGCAGATGACACCAAGTTGGGTGGAAGTGTTGATCTGCTGGAGGCTAGGAAGGCCCTGCAGAGGGACCTGGACAGGCTGGATCGTTGGGCCGGGGCCAACTGTATGAGGTTCAGCAAGGCTAAGTGCCGAGTCCTGCACTTGGGTCACAACAACCCCATGCAACGCTACAGGCTGGGGGAAGAGTGGCTGGAGAGCTGTCTGGCGGAAAAGGACCTGGGGGTGTTGGTTGACAGCCGCCTGAACATGAGCCAGCAGTGTGCTCAGGTGGCCAAGAGGGCCAATGGCATCCTTGCCTGTATCAGGAATAGTGTGGCCAGCAGGACCAGGGAGGTGATAGTGCCCCTGTACTGGGCACTGGTGAGGCCGCACCTCGAGTACTGTGTTCAGTTTTGGGCCCCTCACTACAAGAAGGACATGGAGGTGCTGGAGCGTGTCCAAAGAAGGGCAAGGAAGCTGGTGAAGGGTCTGGAGCACGTGTCTTATGAGGAGCAGCTGAGGGAGCTGGGGTTGTTTAGTCTGGGGAAAAGGAGGCTGAGGGGAGACCTTATTGCTCTGTACAACTACCTGAAAGGAGGTTGTAGCAAGGTGGGGGTCGGTCTCTTCTCCCCAGTAACAAGTGATAGGACAAGAGGAAACAGCCTCAAGCTGCGCCAGGGGAGGTTTAGGTTGGATATTAGGAAAAACTTCTTCACCAAGAGGGTGGTCAAGCATTGGAACAGGCTGCCCAGGGAAGTGGTTGAGTCCCCATGCCTGGAGGTATTTAAAGAACGGATAGATGTGGTGCTCGAGGACATGGTTTAGTGGTGGACTTGGCAGTGATAGGTTAACGGTTGGACTCGATGATCTTAAGGGTCTTTTCCAACCTTGACGATTCTATGATTCTAAATGGTTACTAGAAATGGGGAACCCAGCGTTACACCCCAAACCAAGGAGGGGTCTGCAGTGAGGGGCTGCCCCGGGTCAGCTTCGCGGAGGGGACCGGCTGCTCCCCAAGGGCCAAGCCCAGCAGCCAGACACATTCCCAGCTCGACCTGCCTCGCCACCAGGGAAAGCCATGAGCATCCCCTGCCTCAAAACACCAAACCTTGGCGACTAGCGGGACAGAGAGGGGTCGCACAGCAGCAGGGGAATCCAAATTACAAAGAAAAGCAGTCCAGTCTCCAAAGACAGCCTAAGGCAGGTGATGGAAAACAGCCGGAGTGGGATGAACAGCTTGGAAAATCCCTCCTGGAAATGAAGCTGATCGAGACAAGGGGTTGCGAGGGTTACGGTAACGCTGCAAGGGGTTATCGTAGGAGTCTGGTGAGGAAAGCGGGAGCTCGCTGGCATCCCTCAGGCAGGATTTCACAGCCAAGGTGGCGACTTTTGCCCACAGTCAGGCTCCCTGGATGGCAGAGAGATGGCTCAGCACTGCCAGCACCCCATGGCACAGCCTGTCCTCCTAAACAACTCACAAAGCAAAGCTCCTTCGGGGGACAGCAAGTCTGTCCCCGTGGCGCTCAGCTCCCAGTCTGTTGCATGCCAAGCTAGGGATCCCCTGCTCCCATCGGGAGCGGCATGGGAGTTCCGGAGTCCAATAAGAAACGGCAGCCGTCCCTGCTGGGGTTTGCAGAGGGACACAAGGGTCCCTGCTGTGAGGGTCAGTCCATCACGCTCTGGCCAGTCTGGAACAGGTGGGAGTCGGGACATGGCTAGCAAGGGACTAGCAACAGGCCATCCCAGGGAGGGGTTCCCAAGTCAATAGAAGTGTTTCCGGCTCTGCTCCTGCCGCTTGTTGTAGACGATGACTCCAATGACGATGGTGAAAACAATGGCAACAAGGGAGAAGAAGACGATTAAGAAAAGACCCAGGCCACTCATGGGCTCCAGCAGCGCCTCCACTGCATGACAGAGGAAGAAAAACAGCCCGTAAGCCCCCAGAGAGCCCAGCACCCTGAAACCCAGCTGAGATCTGTCTGCAGTGGGGGCGTTTAACCGCCCCACACTGACACACCAGTAACCCCACACACACCCTGCCAGGTTCGCACCACCCCAGGATTTGGCTTCCCAAAGCTTTTGGTCCCAGCTCATTGTAAGGGCCAGAGCCATGAGACCTCAGGGCACACAAGGGGCTCATGGACACGTCTGCGGTGGGATTTCTGGAGGGGAGATGACACCATCGAGGTTCAAACCTCTGTGAGCTTCCAGTGGACCAGCACACCCCATTTTGTTCATGGCATGACCAAAGCGGAGCGGACATGCTCAGCCCGGCAGGCTGGGGGCCTCCGGGAGGGCAGCACTTCTCCAAGGGCGAGCGCTGCTGCCCGTTACACCCACGCCGAACACAGATGGGCTGTGACACTGGTTGTGTCACACAGCGGGCAAGAACAACCATCGGCGGGAGGAACGGGGCACGGAACTCCCAACTCCAGCTGGAGCTTGGCTGGTTTGCTGGCAAGATGACGTGGTTTCTGCTCCACAAGCACCACAGCTGCGGGTCCCCCCAAATCCCGGCTGGTCCCGCCTTCCCCTGAATGAGGCTGGCAGCTCATACTCACTTCCTGGCAGCTTCAGGTTGTCCACGACTGGCAGGTACACCTCTCTGTCCCACTTCTCCTCCTCCAGTGTCCACTCCACTGTCAGCTGGTAAAGCCTGAGCGAAATGATGTCATGGTTGTCTGGAAGCAGAGCAGAAGCATGTCCTGAGGCATCACTGACAAATATGGCTCTGGACAGGGATTCGAGTGCCACAGGCAGCACCGTGGGATGTTATCACTTGGGGCAAAGGCGCTGGCTCTCCCCTCCCAAGGGGGGAAAACTCACTGCCGCAGGGCAGGGTCTACGCCGGGCTGAGAGCTGCGCCACAGCGCAGGGCCTTCTGCCAACAGGAAACTTTAAGCTACTTAAACTGAAAAACAACAGCCCAGACCAGGAGATCATCTGACTCGAAACCACTCGGCCACCCGAAGGGAATGCGTTAGCATCGGCCTCACGTGGCCCTGCTTCCTTTGCTTGCAATGGTGGAGTTGCTAGTGGGACAAGGCGAGCGCTCCACGCCAGCCTGCCAGCTCCCCAGGCACTGGGCAGAGATCAGAGAGAAAAGGAACTTTTGTTGGAGCCAACAATGGGCCCAGACACTGGCCATCGACACACTTTTGTAGAGGCATAACTCAAATCAGGCTTAAAACCTGCCGAAAGAGGCACAGCGGGGTAACGTCAGGCCTCAGAGCACCTGGACCAGCGCCGGGAGAGAAGTATTATGCCGAGGAAGGTAAAGGGCTTTAGCTCTCTGCAAAACCAAATTTACATCGGCCCCTATTGCACCACCATTTCCAGGCATGCCTGGCTGGTCCTTCCCTCAATAACGGGCGGGCGGTAGCTTTCAGGCTACAAAATCCAAAGCAAAATACACCCAAGTGTGTCCCAGAGACGGTCAGAAAGCAGGAGTAAGCATTGTGGCTTGGCTGTAACATCCGGGGTGTTTGCAGCGATGGCAGTTCTTTCCAGCGCTGCCCTTGGGGCTAACCCAGGCACCACGGGTTGCAGCAGGAAAGTACAGGAGATTTTTTTTCAGTGCTCATCCCGTTTTTACTCCTCCCAAGGCACATGTTTTGGAGACAGACCCTCCGGCTGAGCCGGTACAGCCGCTTCACCACGTGTTGTTAAGAGAGGCTGCTGAGGTCAGGCTGCGGCCCCGCAGGGAGCTCAAGGAAAGTGGGAAGCGCTGCCTAGACAAAGTGCTCGGGAAAGCAACGTGCCCAGACCAGGCTTTTGGCTCCTCAGGAGTTGCTGCAAGATAAAAAACAAGGCTCCTGCTCACAGCTCAAGGGCATTTAAAGCATAGAAAGGTCCTCACATGCTTCTGTAAGCCCCACCAGGTACCGAGCTGCACCTCCAGACACCCAAAGCTGCACAGGAGCTGCCAGAGCTGCTTGGGAAACAAGGCTGGGGGCCCCAGGGCAGTACCTGACAGGTCTCCGGTGACAGAAGAGGTCCCAAAGTAGTACCCGCGGGGCAAGCGCACACCCGGCACGTCGATGCAGTCTCGCCACTCGTGCTTACCATCTATATCGATCAACACCTGAGAAAGAAGAAACTCCCTTAGCCCCGCTGCGGCCCTGCTGCCCGCTCTGCCCTGGCAGGTAGCACTCACCATCAGTCTCCTCTTCACGTAGCGGATCACCAGGAAGGTGTCATGGTTGAGGTTGCGCACCATGGCCGTGCAGCCCCCCAGCTCCGTTGGTCTCCCGTCCCGGTCATGATCGTAGGTGAGAGAGCCGTTGTTCACCATGGCTGAGATGTAGGGGAAGACGCGCTGTGAGGACAGCAAGGCCGGGGGTTAGTTTCTGCTCTTGCCCCGCCGGCCACGGCTCGGCTCTACCGGCTGCCCGTGCATCCTGGCACACCTCTGGGGTCAAGAGGTGTGACAGCCATATGGCCCCCAAACTCCTTCACCTCCCAAGAATCCATCCCAACAAGACAACAGCGTGATCTCACTTCATCCCCCAGCCTTCCTCAGGCTCAGCCTCAGCTCCCCGACGCCCGGGACGGAGGACAGCCGGTTTCCATGCAGTCTCCCGGCTCAGACAAGGGATTTCCGGGGCTCAGACAAGGGATTTCCGGGGCTCAGACAAGGGATTTCCGGGGCTCAGACAAGGGATTTCCGGGGCTGTGAGCCAAGGTGAAACCCGACAACTTGGGAATGGGTAGGTCAGCGAGAACAAGTACCTGATTCCCCAGGCTGTACCTCCTCTTCTGAGCCTGCCAGTCCAGGGTTATCGCAAAGCAAGAAAGAGCACAGAAGCAAGAAGGTCACAGACCAGAGTTTAGTATTAACCTGCAACCTGGAAACTTCCTCCCTAGAGAGCTCAGCATATTATTGGCTTAGTACAGACTAAAGCAGAGGAAGGTTTAGGTGTTAGGCGCCTAATCTCAGGACACACGGCTAGGAAACGGTGTCGGTGGGCAAAAGCCACGTCAAGTGTTGCCACATACAGCATTTCTCCTCCTTGTTGTGCAGCAGCTCACTCGCACAAAAGCCAGTGGGGGACACATTGGCCACAACCGCTCCCCAGGGACCCACAACTAACCCTGTCCCTTTTCCCTCGAGAATAAGACACTTTTTGTCCTTTTAAAGGAGAGAGAAAGCAGCTGTGAACCCATACACCATTACAGCAACTGGCCAATGCGCTTTTCTCCATCTCTTCCCTTCCTCAGTGCTTGACCAGAGGAGGGCAGCCCCCTCCAGTTGCAGACTGTGCTGGGAAGCCAGACACCTGTGTTCCACTGATTATTTCTTTTAAATAAGACCTGTTGTGCATCTCTTTACCCCACAAAAGCAGAGCTGCCACCCTGCAAATCAAGAAGATCCATCCAACGCCATGCTAATCCCCGAGTGCTGCTGGTAACGCAGCGTCAGGTGGCTCAGAAAGGCTTTTACAAGCACAAAGTCCACCCCTGAGCCAGAGCCGTCTGCTTTGGATATTTGAACAAAAGCCGGTAGTTACTCAGCAGCTCCAAGGTCAGGGTGCATCCCAACTGCACCCTTTTGTCTCTCTCCCCAGGATGAAGGGGGTCCTGTGGGGCGGTGGGGTTAGCGCCAAGGTCTTGGGGTAAAACAGTGCCTATTTTTTAGGGGAAGCTAGAATTAAGAAAGGGTCCAGCTTTGGTTTTGGAGTGATGAAACCGATTCCAGCATCAGGGTGGGAAGGGCCCAGTTTTAACTGCCTCTGCACTCCCTTCTCCACAGGAAGGCACGCCAATAAACCCCAAACAAGCAACACAGGCATCAGGAACACAAAGGTCTTCAGACGGGCATCTTTCAAAGAGGCAGAGTGCAGTCACGCTGCATCCCTGAGAGCAGGGAAAGCCTCTTGCGACTAGCTGCCATGAAACAGCCCCGTTGTGCAGGCAGGCCTGGGCTGGCAGCTCGGGTACCACTCTACTCAAGGTCTACAAAGACCACGCTCTTGGTACAGCTTCACCTCAAGCGCTACTTGCTGGCAGCCTCCAGAAAGCACAGGAGCTCACAATGCAGAGGTAGTGTCATCAGCTAGTTTTCTCCTGCCCTGAGAGCTTTTTCTCTGGGTAAAGCTGACCACAAAACTACCCTGCAACTTTTCACGTCTCTGAAGAGTTATTGCCTCACTAGGAAGAAAAAACAACTACACAGAGCACGGCAGGGAAAGACAGTGGAGAGGAAGCAGAGTAATATCTGGTCTCTGATTTAAGAGCTCAAAAAAGATCGCACCACGCCGATGAAGAGCTGTGTTCACGGCAACGCAAGCCATAACCTTGGTGCTGCCCGTACCACACTCTGCAGGCCGCTGGCAAGCAGCATAGCCCCATTTATCTGTCCTAGCTCACCTCCTGCTGCTTCTCCTCGTTTGGGTAGGTGTCCACGAATACTCCCAGGCCCAGGAAATTATCCTTGCTTCCGAAGACTGGCCCTAGAAGAAAGGAGAGGCTCTGAATAAGGGTGGCAAGGTCAGGCAGGTGTTGCAAAGGGTTTGTTACCCATTCCTTCGTGTTGTTCTCTGTATCAGCTGATGAGGCAGCTGCTCTCCAGACTACACAGGGGCAGATTTACCCTCAAGTCACATAACTCCACGTCAAAACCCACGCACAAGTCGAGTTGGGAAGATGTACAGGGTCAAGGCACACGAAGGCTTGTTAACATCACTGTGGCAGGGAGACCCAGGTCAGATACTGTGATGGGGGATCAGCAGGGAGGGATCTTTTGGCCCCAGCTTCCACCTGCTTCTGTAGGACAGAGCTGCGTCACCTCTTCAAAGGCCAGAGACAGAGCCAAGCACTACAGAGCTCCATGCAGCCTTGAGCAGTTAATCAAGTATACAGACCCTCCCGGCAAGGAAGTCAGAGGACAAGATTAAATCCCCTACCCTTTGCTGGTCAAGGATCAAGCTTCCTCTGTAGTCTGTTTTTTAAGGAGCTAACTCCCAGCACAGGAGGCCCCACACTTCCTGTTACACCACCCATCTCAAGATCAGGGCAAAACAATCCTAAAGCCATCTACCCCTGAGCTGACTCCAGCCTCCCAGGACCCCCGTAAACCCCCAACACAAGGTGCCAAAGCTCAGAGGCAGCCTCATGCACGGTCGTTACTCCCTCTTTGCCTGCCAGGGTGAAAGAAAAAAAGCCCTAAGGCCCCAAAACACTGCAGTTCCCCAGACAATGCTGCAATTCCCCACTGTGATTTCCCCGAGTGAGCCTACAGATGGGGGAGAAGATGTCCTTGAGAAGGTGGCACACACCGCCCGACACCTTCCCCTTGAGGCATGGCCTCCACCCCGGCAGCTACCACCGGTGCTTTACCTGGCTGCATGCGATCTTTGGTGTACCAGATAGCAAAGCCATCTCCATTCAGGTTTTTCTTGCCTTGTCCGTGGATTTTAAAATGCACCTGCATCTCCCAGTCTCGGAGGTAACACGGCTGCAAAAGGAGCAAGGACATGAAATTAGGGTGTCCCTCATGCCAGCACCCGCTGCTTCCCTGCCCACGAAGGTGAGGGGCTGGCAGGGATGGACCACTGCAGCCGGCTGCGCTGTCCCCTGCCCATTGCAACAACCAGCAGCTCCAAGCACCGCCAAACCGGAGAGCGCGCTGCCGCTCCCTATTTCCCTTGCCAACAGGCCATGCTGTCCTATATTTTGGATGCAAGCAAGAATAATTAATCCCAAGGGAATTGGTTGTTATCCAATGATATAAAAAGCCAAGGAATCGATTCCGACTTCATGCTATTCTGAGGCAACAGCAACTCCAGCAAAATTAATAACTCACGCCTGGGAAAAAGAGAGCAGAAAGAGCCCGAGGAGCAGCTCCAGCTTCTTAATTGCTGATGAGCCAATTATTTCTTGAGTTACCAGGCACACAACACGACGAGCTTGTAACAGATTTACTCACATAATGTTGTAAAGCTGGCCAGTGGCTTCGCTTGGAAGCCACAACATTTTGTGGGAGCTGTAAACCCAAGCAAAAAAAACCCTCCCTCAATATTTTATAACAATATAAGCTGAGTGTAACAGATTGCTTCTGGTCTCATAAGGCATTTTCTAAATCACTGCGGAGCGGTGGGGCACAAAAACCCCACCGATTTCAACCCCAAATTTAAATTCAACAGGAATTATCAAGGTATTAAAGGGAGCCTTGCTGTCTGCTGGGCAAAAGGCTCATGGGCACAGCGCTGTCATGCCACATCAAGCTGCCACTTTACCTGCCCCACTCAGAGATGTGGGCGCGGCAAAGGGGGCAGCGGGCGTGCTCCAACCATGGTGGTCCCGAGACCCCAAGCTGGTCAGCACAGGCACCCCAAATTCATACGGCGGGGACTCAGCCCTAGCAGGAATCGCCACGCCAAAGGCTGGAAGCTGAAGTGCTGCTGGGACCCCCAGCCCAAAGGCCCCCAAACCACCCCAGCTCCAACCCCCATGGCCCTCCCCTTCCCCGCTCAACACCCCCATCCAGCTTCCCACCACCCTATGGCCTCCATAGCCCACCCCAACTCCCCACCACCACCACCACCCCCACCCTGGCCCAGACCCTCAAACCTCCCCAGGCCAAACACCCGCTGTGTCCCCACAGCCCCCCAGACCATCCCACCCCACGCCCCCCTCCTCATAAACCCCTCATACCTGCTGGCCTGCCCCCCACACACCCCCTCATTTGCCCCAGCCCTGCCCAGCCCCCCTGACACCCCCTTCCCCAGGCCCCCAGCCCCCCCCCAGCCCTGCCCATGCACCCGCACCCCAAACCCACTCAGGGACCCCCCACCCCCGGCTCAGTCTCCAACCCCCCCGTAAGCCCCCCCACCCCCCTCCCCAGCCCCCCTCCCCTTCCCCCGCTCTCCTGGCCCCCAGTCCCTTCCCCTCCGGCCCCCCCAAACCCCCTCCCCGGCCCCCAGCCCCCCTATGCCCACCCCAAGCCCCCAAATCCCCCTCCTCCGCTCCCTCAACCTGGCCTAACCCCGCTCCTCCGGTCTCCCGCCACTATCCCGCCCCCACGGGGGGCACCCCCCAGTCCCGACCCTCTCCCTCAGCCCCCCCCGCCCACTCCGGTGCCCTCCGGTCCCTCCCCCGAGCTCACCACTCGGTTCCAAACGGCTCCCTGCTTGCTCTGCACGTCGGGGGTGAGGCGGATGTACTGGGTCATGACCATGGCGTTGCCCAACAGGTCCCACAGCCCCGAGCTGGCCGATCCGACGCCTGCGGCCCACGCCCACCATCGGTACCGGGCGCCGGCACCGGACGCCGGTAACGGGCACGGTCCGCCGCCGCCGCCCCCCTGCCCCACTCACCCTGGTACGGCTTAGAGAGAGAGTGCTCCCGCTTGAGGTGCTCCTCCGTCTGCTCAGCCCGCGGCCCGCCCACCGCCAGCGCCACCACCAGCAGCGACAGCCCAGCCAACCACCAGCCCACCACCACCGCCGCCATCTTTTCGCCTCGCCTCGCCTCGCCTCGCCTCGCCTCGCCTCGCCCGCCCATTGGCCGCCCCGCCGCGCCGCGTGCCGGTTGGCCGCGCGGCCTGTCTGTTAACTGAGAGGCGGGGCGCGCGCGGGGGGTGATGGGCAATGTAGTTCCGGCCGCCTTAAAGGGTCCGCGCCGGCGCCTGGTGCCCACCGGCCCTACCGTTCCCCAGCCTCAGTCCTGCCCCGCCGGGTCCTAGTGATCCACCCCAGGTCCTAGTGCTCCCCAGGTCCTACTGCCCCCCCAGACCCCAGGTCCTAGTGCCCCCCCCCCCAGATTCTAGTGCGTCCATCCTCCCAGAGGTCCTAGTGCCCCCCAGGTCCTGGTGTGTCCCCCGCCAGGTCCTAGTGCTCCCCCTCCCCCCCCAGTCCTAGTGCCCCCTCCCCCACCAGGTCCTAGGGCCCTAGTGTGTCCCCCCAGGTCCTAATGTGTGTCCTCCCCCCGCACCCCCGCCCAGGTCCTAGTGCCCCCTCCCCAGGTCCTAATGCCCTCCCAGGTCCTACTGTGTGTCCCCCCTCCAAGTCCTAGTGTGTGTGTGTGCGCGCGCGTGTGTGTGTGTGTCCGTCCGTCCGTCCCCAGGTCCTAGTGCCCCCCTCCTGGTTCGCCCCCCCCCCCTTCCCCCAGGTCCTAGTGCCCCCTGGATCGCCCCCCGCATCCGTCTTCCCACCTAACGGACACCCCCATCTAACGGACACCCCCATGCACCCCCCGCTCCTCTCCGCGCCCACCCCCGCTCCTCGCCGCCCCCCACGCGTCCCCTTCAGGTGACGCCGCGCTCCCCCCCCCGCCGCCCCCCGTGCGGTGCCCACTCTTTTCCTCCCCCGCTGCCATCGCCCCCTTAAGGCCCTCGAGCCGCGGGCGGGCGGAGGGAGGGGGCGCGGCGAGTGACGCGCTCCCCTGCGGCGGGGGGCGGGGACGCGGCGTGTGACGCGACCGCGAGTGCAGCGGCGGCGAGGCGCTAACATGGCGCCGGGCGGCGGGCGGCAGCGAAGTGGCGGCGGCCCCAGCGGCCCCAGCCCCGGCGGCTCCGGCGGGATTTCCCCGTCGTCTCCTCCGTTGTTGCCGCCGCTGCTGCTGCTGCTGGCGCTGCCCGGCGGGGCGGTGCCGTCGGGGGACAGCGTGATCCTGGGCATGAGGCTGGAGGAGAGCACGAAGCCGGCGGCGGGGGCTCCGTCCCGCGGGCCCATCCGTGTGACGGAGGGCAGCGAGGTGCTGCTCCGCCTCTACGGGCTGGGGTTGGGCCCGCGGACCGGCGAACGGGTGGCTTTCGCCGAGCTGCGGCTCGCCAGCAACGCCTCGGTTCCCAACGGCACCTGCCCCGAGCGCTCCCAGGACCTGCTGGTGCAGCCCGGCCCGGCCGAGGCCCGCGACACCTCCGCCCTGCTGCGTGTCCGCGTCCAGCCCCTGCGCAAGGACGAGCAGGCCAAGACCTACGTCCTCTGCACCCAGCGCCGGCCCGGCCAGCCCTGGTTGCCCCACCAAGGCCCCGATGGACGTATCGTGGTGCTGGAGGAGAAAAAGTCCTTGCTGCCCCTTTGGTTGCAGGTGATTCTCATTGCCGGGCTGCTGGTGCTGTCGGGGATGTTCAGCGGGCTCAACCTGGGCCTCATGGCGCTGGATCCCATGGAGCTGCGCATCGTGCAGAACTGCGGCACCGACAAGGAGAAGCGTTACGCCCGTAAGATCGAGCCCATTCGCCGTAAGGGGAACTACTTGCTTTGCTCCCTGCTGCTGGGTAATGTGCTGGTTAACACCACCCTCACCATCCTCCTCGATGACCTCATCGGCTCTGGCATCGGTGCCATTGTTGCTTCCACCATCGGCATCGTCATCTTCGGGGAGATCGTGCCCCAGGCGCTCTGCTCCCGCCACGGCTTGGCCGTGGGCGCCAACACCATTGTAGTCACCAAGTTCTTCATGCTGGTGACGTTCCCCCTCTCCTACCCCATCAGCAAGCTCCTCGACTGCATCCTGGGCCAGGAGATCGGCACCGTCTACAACCGGGAGAAGCTGGTAGAGATGCTGAAGGTGACGGAACCCTACAACGACCTGGTGAGGGAGGAGCTCAACATGATCCAGGGAGCCCTGGAGCTCCGTACCAAGACGGTGGAGGATGTGATGACCCCGCTGCAGAACTGCTTCATGATCAACAGTGATGCCATCCTGGACTTCAACACCATGTCAGAGATCATGGAGAGCGGCTACACCCGCATCCCCGTCTTCGAGGACGAGCGTTCCAACATCATGGACATCCTCTACGTCAAGGACCTGGCTTTCGTCGACCCCGATGACTGCACCCCCCTCAAAACCATCACCAAATTCTACAACCACCCTGTCCACGTTGTCTTCCACGACACCAAGCTGGATGCCATGCTAGAGGAGTTCAAAAAGGGTGAGGGGGTCGGGGGGTGCCATGCTTCCACAGGGTGCTACTTTCTTCCCCTCGGAGGAGGCTGGCAGATGCTGGAAGCAAAACTCTGGGGAGTTTTGCCCTCCGGGGCTGGAGCTGCCCATGCTGGGGCTGCCTGGGGTCCCCACGGTTCGGGCGGTCGTGATTCAGAGGGGACTGGGCACCTGGGGACACGCTGCTGCGCTGCTGGGGACGGGCAGCACGGCACCGAGCCAGGGCAGCTGCTCGGTGCCCACAACCACCCGGGCTTCCGGGGTTTGGTGTGTAACGGCACTGCGCCTGTGCCGGGGAGGGACAGCCGCCGCTTTGTCGGTGGTGGAGCAACCAGCGCTCAGCGCCAGCCTTGAGGAACACTTTGGGAGTGTTTACTTGCTCCTCGTTTTTGATTATCGCCCCTGGAGGCCCTTGAATAGCTGCTGGAAAATTGCTCGGCTCCCTGGTTTGGGCTTGGCTCTCTCCTCTGGGCCCTTCCCTGCAACAGGGAACGGCGAGCGCCGCTCGCTGCAGGCCCCCATCCCCGCTCTGCTTCCCGCTCACGACATTGGGGCACCGAGTGCAGCCACCGAGTGCAGCCGGAGGGCTGGGAGGAGGAGCGGGACCTGGGCTCACCAGAGACTGATCTCACCGGGAGCAGGAAAGGTTGTGTTAGCTCCAAGGCAGGATTTGACCTGCCCCCCCTGCTCAGGGCTTTGCCAGACCAGTCAGGGGACCCCCCTGCCCTCCCCAGCCTCTGACAGCTCCTGCTGCTGTGGGACCGGCTGCCTGCGTCTGGGCCGGGATAAAATAAAGAGCCCAGCTGTGGAGCAGCTGTGCCAGGTGATGCCAGGCCAACCTTCAGCTGTGCATGACCCCGCGCTCTCCTCTGGCTCCTGTTACACTCGCCCAGCGGAGGTTTGGGCGCATCACGAGAGCTGGGCGGTTTGCTGCAGTTGGGGACGTTTTGGGGAGGGTCTTGCCAAGATTTAGGGGATCTAATAATTCCTCCTGCAGCATCCAGAGCTCAGTGTGAGCTTGGGCGAGGGTTTGGGAGCTGGTAGGTCCAAGCCTGGCTGATCTTTGAGGGTAGGTAGGAGACAGCAGCTCTGCTCCTGCCTCCCTTTGCGACCGTGCTTCCCTGGCACCCAAAAATATCAGCACAGGAACAACACCCCTTGGTCGTGGCTCAGCATCATAGAATCGTTAAGGTTGGAAAAGACCCTTAAGATCATTGAGTCCAACGGTTAACCTATCTCATCGTCTTGGAGCTGCTGTGATTGTGAAAAACCTTCTTGGCAAATGCTTTTCCTTCAGTTCATCTCACGCCAGTTCAAGAACCGCCGTAGGAGCGCACAGCCGTCCTGCTCCACCCCATTTCCAAAAACCAGCAGTATAGAAGTGGAGTCCTGTTGCTGCCGGAGCTGGAGTTATCCCGGCTGCTGGCACTGGCTTTCTCTCCGATGAATCCTTATTAAAGGATTTAAAGCACGCTCATTCCGGTTACAAAGCCGCCCGTGTCTGGTATTGTTATTTTTTCATCGCTGCCTCTCTGGGTCAGGAGTGGGTAATTTGTGGGGCCGCTGCCTGGGCTGTTCTTGAGGTCCCTCTCTGAACCCCGTTCCTCGTGGATGCAGCACTGCGATGAGTCTCTGCCCTCATCCCACTGGTCGGAACCCGGATCAGAAGCGGGAGACGCCTGGCAAAAGGCTAAAGAGGGAAAAATCAACCAGCCACACTTCTGATGGTCCTAATCGCAGCGCTCGGCAGCCAGACCTCTCCCCCTGCTGCCACTGAGGTGTCCCAGACATTGGCCTTGGGGTGACAGCTCCCACAGTGACGTCTGGCGCTCGGCCCGGCGCCTGTTCCTGATCTCCTTCTCTCGGCGCATTGCCAGCATGAAGCTTTGAGTGGGGAACGACACTTTGGGAGCTCCCAGCCTCCCTGCCAGGCTCGGGGTGTTGCTCTCACTCCTCGTGTGGGGACCATCATGGCAAAGGGGGTCCCAGGGTGGTGTGCATGGTAGGTCACACCCTGTTGGCGATGCCGCAGCAGCTGGCACTGCGCCCTTTGCTCTGGCAGTTTGGGCTCCCCGTGTTTGCTTTGCCACTGGCCGCTCCCCTCCAAGCTCAGCCTTGGCTGCTCGTCCCGGAGAGGAGCCTCTGCCTGACTAATCAGGGCTGGCCCCGCAGCCCTGATCCTTTCACCTTTCCCTGCCTCACACACGTCGGTGAAGGAGCCACCGTGCCTCACCGAGGGGGTTAGACGGGTGGGTAAGGCGTTTTCACGGCCCAAGCAACAATTTTAGGGTCTTTTCCCCCCTCTATGCAATGCCTTTTTGCAGCGGGGTTACCTGAACTGCATGAGTTTGGCTGAAGAAGGAGAAAAAGGGGAGCTGCGTGGTGCCCATCCCTAAAATGAGCTTTTCCCTGAGCGACAAGGGGCCTGCAGCCGCCAGCTCTAAAATTAAACAGCAGATAGCATCGAGGAGGGCAGATTTGTGCTGGAGCCGGAGTGGGACAGCGAGCAGGGCACCTTGCTGCTGGCCTAGGGGTGAGCATGGTGCTTGAGGAGGTAGAAGTGATTTTATTTTGGGCTGCGCTGAGGTCAGGGAGGGAACATTGCCTTCCTCCGTGCCTCAGTTTCCCCAGGCTAAGGATACCGGTCCTGCGGGTGCATTGGTCTGGCCTGGGCATGCTGCGGTTTTCCACGCAGCCGCTCGGCTCCTTTCCCCAGAGCAGAGGTGGATGTTTCTCCTCCGAGGAGTTTTTCGTGGTGGCTCGGCGCAATTTTGGGATGAAGCAGGAGAAACGTCAGTTCGTGGAAAGGCTTGGCAGGTGTCAGGCAGCTGGGGCAAGAGCGACGCCAGCTTCAATACGAGCCAGCGGTTTGGATTTAGCTAGAATAAGGCAAACTGTGTCCTGCCTGTGTGGAGTGAGGCCGGCAGAGGGGAGTTGTTAATTCAGGGCTGGGGAGGTCTTCCTGCCAGCAAGGACCTGCCTGCTCATGGCCAGGGCCGGCTGGGCAGTGGCTGGCCACCCTTGGCTCTCTTTCCCCGGATGTTTTGGCTCCGTGATCAGGCAGCCGCTGCAGCGCCAGGTGTCCGGAGCATTTCCTCTGGGATGGGACAACCCTGGGTCAGCTTGGCAGAGCCGCTGAGGAAATCTGGAGAGGTCAGGGCCGCTGGCAGAGACCTGATTCATAGCTGCGTCGTTCCCCCCATGCCGGGGTGCCGTCAGCCCACAGGCGCTTGCCTGGCACCGCCGGGACTGTGCCATGCTCTGGTGACATGGCACGGGCTCCTTTGGGGACACATCCCATCTCCTGTGAACCCCCGGCCCAGCCCGCACCCTACGGCAGCGCGGAGGAGGTGCCTTGAGCTGTACCAGTCCCACTGTCAAGGGCTTAATTACTGTCGTTACACTGGGAATTAGTACCCAGCCCAGGCACCCGTTTAGATTTTAACTGGTTTATTGTTTCCTGTCCAGGAGGGTGGCAGGGAGGGAAGGGCTGGTCCCGGTGACATCCCTGGGTGCTGGGACCCAGCAGTGGGGCTAGGGGTGCACTGGGGGTGGTCTCCCTTCCAACGTCTGTCTGTCTGTCCACAGGGAAGTCCCACCTGGCCATTGTGCAGAAGGTGAACAACGAGGGTGAGGGAGACCCCTTCTATGAGGTGCTGGGGCTGGTGACGCTGGAGGACGTCATCGAGGAGATCATCAAGTCGGAGATCCTGGACGAGTCGGATACGTACAGTAGGTTTTGGGCTCGGCCCCTCTCCCCACCTTGTCACGTGCCAGGGTCCCGCCTGCCCCCCCTGATACCCTGCTCCCCACAGCTGACAACCGCAGCAGGAAGCGGGTGGGCAACCAGAAGAACAAGCGGGACTTCTCGGCCTTCAAGGACCCCATCAGCGAGCTGAAGGTGAAGGTCTCCCCGCAGCTGCTGCTGGCCGCTCACCGCTTCCTCTCCACAGGTGAGTTTTTTGGCAGGGGAAAGCCCCCCATGGCTCCAGACACCCCTGGGCTCAGTTCGGCTGTGGAGTGCTGGCACTGACAGCTCCCTGGCACAGATCTGGTTGGGCTCAGCATGCTGCCGCCTCCCTGGCAGCAGCGTGTGCTCCGTTCCCGTCCCCCCGCCGAGGAATTGTCGCTCCAGCCATCTCGTTCAGAAATTATGGGGTGCTTGCATCTTGTCCCACTTTCCTCCACTCTGTCCCCCCACCCAAAATGAGAAGGGATGGGGCTCAGGGATGCCAGCCCTGCCTCTGATGCTTGGCAGGTCCCTGTCCCTCCAAGGTGGTCCTGTTCCCCGGCTGGCATGTGTCCCCCCAAGGCTGGGGCTGGCCTTGCTGGGGACCTGGGGCTGGTGTTGGGGCCAGACTCATGGGCTTCTGCCCCAGGGAGGTGTCGCTGGGGCTCAGCCTGATCCAGGGAACCACCCCGAGGGACGGGAAGGGATGCACCTTCATCTGGAGGGACGGGAGGGGGACAAGGACTGCAGCTCTGACCCCACCTTCCCCTCTTACTCTCAGAGGTGATGCTCTTCACCCCCAACTTCATCTCGGAGAAGATCCTGCTGCGGCTCCTCAAATATTCCGACGTCATCCAGGAGCTGAAGTTCGATGAGGAGAACAAGAAATCCCCGTGCCACTTCCTCTACTGCAAGAACAAAGCAGCTGACTACTTCATCCTCATCCTGCAGGTACCCGGGCGCAGGGTGGCATTGCCAGCCACGTGTGTGGGGTCCCTTGGGTGAACCATTACCCTGGGAAGGCTGCGATGACGGGGATCTCATCCAGCCCAGCACCACGGGATGTGGCTTACGCACCGTCTCTCCCTTGCAGGGCAAGGTGGAGGTGGAGGCCGGCAAGGAATGCATGAAGTTTGAAGCGGGAGCTTTCTCCTATTATGGGGTGATGGCCCTCAGCCCCTCTCCTGTGTCCGGTAAGCACCCCCCGATCGCCTGGCTGCCAGTGCGGGCAGAGCCCTCCCACCCTGATTTAGACCTGGAAATAGGAGACGCTGGAGGCTCCGAGCCCCCCAAGCCGTGCCCCCCAAGCCGTGCTGGGGGGCTGCGTGGCCAGCACCTCCCCTGGCACTTGTGCTCAGGGACCCGCACCCCGAGTGTGTCTGGCAGTGAGTGGAGGGTCTGTGCCCAAGCTGGAGGCTGAAAACCCGCTGTCCCAATTTCGGGCTGCCCTCCTGTCGCTGCCCGGCTCTGCGAGCGGCCGGACACCGACCCTCACAGTTCAGTTTGGCGTCATGGGGTCACCAGCACCCATCCATGGGCACCGTGAGGGGCAAAGGTACCCACAGCCGCCCTCTCCTTTGCCCAGAGGCTTCTCTTGACCTTCTCCTCTGCCTGTGTGTTGTGTTGTCCGTCTCTCTGCCCTAGCCCTCCCAGCCCAGCCCCGGCACCTATCCACAAAGCGAGGGTCATTGTTTGCCAGGTTGACAGGTAAACGGTGCGGCTGCATGACATGCCAAACCCTGCTGTGACCGCATTAACCCGCCATATTGGGCATCCTCACCCCATTAATGCAGCACCGGGTATTTTGTCCCCCATGCCAGGCCGGCTACTCGCTGCCTCGTCTCCGTGTGCCGGGAGGCCGTCCTGGTTGCCATCCTGCATCCAAGTGCCTCTGGAGGAGGAAAGGCGTGGGGCTGGAGCTTGGGCAGCACCGCTGCCCAGTGTTACCTGGCCCCACTCACATTGGTGTTAGGGTCCTGCACACCCCATAACTGCCCCGATTTCTCCCGGCTGCCTTTGCTGTGGATAGGGAGGAGGAGCAGGGGGACAGCGCCAACTGGGCAGCCCGGTGTGGTGGCTGTCCCTGCGCTGGCTGGCTGGTGAGGAGGTGCCAGTCTCCCTGCTGCTGCATGCGGTTCCTGCGTCACCCTGGCTTTCCAAGCACATCACCATGCCCTCCTTGTCCCCATAACCCCCACCTTGTCCCTAACCCCACGCAGGGTGGCTGATCCACAGGTCCGGGGAGTCACAGCATCCTTGGGCCAGGCCTGTCCCCGGTCCTCTGTCCCTTTGGCAGCACCTGGCCCTGGAGCAGGGGGACTGGCAGGGCTGCAGACTCCCTGGCCATGGTCGGTGGCCATTCGGTAGTCAACGGGCAGGGATCAAATCTGGTGCTGCCCGGCAGAGCTCAGGGACAGCAGCACTCAGCCATGGGGGGCACAGGGCTGTGCCGAGGTGGACGCACATCCCATCGTTCCCTGTCACCGCTGGGCTCCGTGTCCCCAGCGCCCGTGGGACAGGGCTCTCCCTGCCTGGCACGTGCCGGAGCCGGGGCCGGCGTCACCAGGGGCTCAGCACCCTGTAACTGAGAGTTGCCACGCCTCATCTCAGTGTGGCATAGGACCCTCCCCGGGGTAGGGGGTCTGCGGTGTGGCTAACCCAGTCCCTCCCATCCCCGCAGAGATCCGCTCCCCGTCCCACGTCAGCAGCCTGAACCGCTCAGCCTCCCTCAGCTACCACGAACGCTCCGACTCCATTTCCTCCCCTGTCAGCGGCAGCAACAACCAGCTCAACGCCAGCACTGGCGCCCAGTATGTGGCAGACTTCAGCGTCCGCGCTCTTACCGACCTCCAGTTTGTCAAGGTGAGGCGGGTGCCCACCGGCATGGGAACAGGGACGCCATCGGCAGGGTCCGGCACGCTCCTCATCCCCACCCCCTTATTATTTTTTCCCTGGCACAGATCACGCGGCAGGAATACCAGAACGGCCTGACAGCCTCCCGCATGGACAGCTGCCCCCAGTCCCCCGACAGCAACGCCCCCAAACCGGACACCGGTTTACTGGAGAAACTGGAACCCTCCGCCACCACCGATGAGACCACCAGTCTCCTGAACGAGAGGAACTGCCTGAGCCGCCGGAGCAACCACAGCCCTCTGGAAAACTCCATCTGACCCTGGCTCCGCTGGCACGTGCCGGGAGGGATCTCGCGTGCCTGTTTTAGGAACCCTTTCCCTGGTAGGAAATACTCACCGTCTCCTCGGTGACGCCATGCCGGGTGCTGCGGTCGTCGTCGGCCCGGTTGAGCTGGAGGAGGCAGCAGCAGCGCGGTGTGAAACGGAGCTGGGATTTGCTGCTGCTTTCCAGAGTGGCTTATTTTTAATTAATTTAAATGGATGGCAGTGGAGACGGTGCAACTCTCCACTGGCTGCCTCGCCAACGGCGCTCGTTCAGCTCAGGGAGCTTCAGGTCTCGTAGGCTGCTTCGGGGCAGGGGAGGGGCTCCACCGTGGCCCCCCCAGGACGGGCATCCTGGCCCCTCTCGTGTGTTTTTGGGGCGCGACGGTGGACGGGGTCGCCTGGGGTGCGGCGTGATGGCAGCGTCTCGTCCTTCTCTCAGTGAAGCGGTGCGAGGCCATGCCCGTTCCCCGTGCCTGTTCCCCTTTCCCGCTGGCCTGGGGCACTGGGGGATGCGGCAGTGGAGAGCTCGGCAGCAGGCCTGAGGCTGAGGGAATGGGCTCGGCGTGTACAAGGTGTCTCCAGCGCAAAGTCAGGCATGACCACAACTGAGACCCCCGGCTATGCCAGGCGATCCCCCCCTCCCCAGCCCCAACGCCACCCACCCGCGTCACGAGCGTGCTGAGGATAGCAGGGACGGCCCCCCCACCCTAGCGGTTTCGGTGCCTTCCCCGTCGCCGCCGAGGCGAGCAGGTTGGGACATCTCAGGGTATCTGTGCCGGGGGGGACGGGGGGATTGGTGAAGGGTGGGGGGGTGCAGGATCCATTTTTTTCGGGGCGGCACAAAGCTAGCGACCAAAGTTGTACAGGCAGGAGGGGGCCAGCGCCGTGTGTGTGTGCGTGTGTGTGTGTGTGTGTGTGTGTGTCCATCCCGCCCCAGCACCGGGGGACCCCAAAACCCCAAACCCCCCGGTGACCTCCTTGGGGCAGGACGTGGGACCCCCGGTGAGCACCGGCCGGACCCCCCGCCCCAGAGCTTGGTGCCTGGTGTGGGGCGGGGAGGGAGAGACACACACCCCCCACCCCCCCAAAAAAAGCACAAGTTCCATGGGTGAACTCTGTAAGTTATTGGGAGAAGGTTAATTATTTTTGTTAATCACATCTCGACGATCAGGTCCTAGGTCCTTCCACGGGGAGATACTCGAAATAATAATAATAATTAATAATGATAATAATAATAAAACAAGACAAAAAAACCCTTTTTTTTATTAAATCTTCCTCTATGCAACCCCCCCTCTCCGGGAATTCGTATTTATTTTTCGCATCAGGTTTGATTTATATATTTGGGGGAGGCCCGGCCCGGCGGGTGGGGGGGGGGCCGGGCCTTTCCCTCCCCCCCGCTTGTGACACATGCACCCCCCGCCGCCCCCTTCCGGTTGTGAAACCGACTGTGGAATGTTATTTGATGGGTTGGGGGGGTGTGGTGTGCCAGTTGGGTAATAAAAATCTGTATCCGTACGTCGGTCTCCTCCGTGCTTCGCGGCGGGGTCGGGGGAGCCGCGGAGGGCGCGTCCCGGTTACCGGCGAGGGGGGGGGCTCCCGGGGCCGCCGCCGCCATAGGACGCGGCCCCTTTAAATCCTTCCCTGGTGGTGTTTACAGCGCGGCGGTGAGGCACCGCCCCCGGAGGGGATAGAGTGCGGTGATTGGCTGCACTGCGAGAGGTAGGACAGCGGCGATTGTCCGCGAAGAGGAACGGCGGCGGGGCGGGGCGCGCGGCGGCCGGCGATTGGCTGCGTGGCAGGGGAGGCCGTGGAGAGGCGGAGCGACAGAGGGCGAGGCGGCCGCCGATTGGCTCCCTCGGAGGACGGTGGGCGGGGCGCGGCGGCGGGCCGGGCGCTGCGCTGGGCCTGGCGGCGGGAGCGGCCCGGGGCGCTCCCAGGGGCGGCGGCCCCGGCCCCGGCCGCCCCTCGCCTCTCCCCGGGGGCAAGCCCCGCCCAGGAGGTGCTGCGGCCGCTGGAGGGGCGTTTCTTGCTGGAGGCCGGCGCCGTGATGGACTTGGCCGCCATGGCCGCCGTCCTGGGCAGCGGCTGGGTCCAAGCGCCCGTCTGCGGGCGCGAACGCTCCCACCTGGTAGAGGCGCTCCACCGTGACCTGGCGTTGGTGGAGCCTGGGGGACCTCAGCCCCCTCACCCGCTTCTGCGGGCGCCCCGTCCGCTTCGTCTTCGACGACACCAAGCTCGGCGCCGTCCGCCAGGAGCTCAGGAGAGGTGAGCGCGGCCGGGGCCGCCGCCCAGCTCCTCCGCTCCCGCCTGCGGGGAAGCCCCAGCTGGCCGCCGTGCAGCAGGTGAACGAGGGCGAAGGAGACCCCTGCTACGAGGCGCCGGGGCTGGCGGCGCCGGAGGACGTCATCGAGGCGATGGAGTTGGAGGTCCTGGGTGTGTCAGATGAGCACAGCCTGTGTCAGGCAACTGGGACGGGGAAGGGGGTGTCGCAGCCACGCACCCCTGAGCGTGGCATCCCTGAGCGTGTGCTCCTGCCCCTTTTTCTTCCACTGCAGGTGGGATCCGGACGTGCCAGCAACCGGGCCCCTGCGGCAGCACTGCAGGGAGGATTTCTTCCTGTTGTGGAGGGCCGACGGTGCCGCCATGGCGAAGCTCGCCCTGCAGCTCCTGCTGACTGTGCAGCGCTTCCTGGCACCAGGTGAGAGCAGGCAGGAGTGGGCTGCCTTCACCCTGCCCGCCAGGCTGCTTGGAGGGTCCCTGTGCACGGCGACGGGGGGTTGTTTGGTGGCACCGGGCTGACGCTGGCCGCTCTCCCCACAGAGCTGGAGCTCTTCAGCCCCACCTGCGTCTCCGAGAAGGCTCTGCTGCACTTGCTGAGCCGTCCTGGCATCATTCAGGAGCTGAAGTTCAACGAGAACAACTGCTTCACCCTGGAGCGCTCCCTGTACTGCCA
This sequence comes from Nipponia nippon, assembly GCF_047370975.1. Lineage (NCBI taxonomy): Eukaryota > Metazoa > Chordata > Aves > Pelecaniformes > Threskiornithidae > Nipponia > Nipponia nippon. Next base: position 5,032,721 of record NW_028262344.1, on the reverse strand, counting down.
CCACCATCCCTTCAGCCACTTCATCCTCATCCTGCAGGTACAGCACTGTTGGCGCGGGGATGGCACCATGTGCCACCAGGTGTGCAGCGGCCCAGCCGTGGCCTATCAGCCCCGTGTGTGTCCCCTCCAGGGTCCTGCCATGACATCTGCGTGGTGCTGGGTACTCTCTCCCCCTTTCAGGGTGCATTGAGGGGCAGCTGTGCTGGTGCCACAGGCCCTCCCGTGCCCCTCAGACTACAGGCAGCCCTCCCTTCTGCCTGCCCCAAGCTGCCCGCTCTCTGCAGGACCACATGGAGATGATCGGGAAGGAGGGACTGAAGTTTGAAAATGGAGCCTTCGCCTACTACCGTGTCTCCACACTGGCACTGCTACGTGCAGGTGAGAGCAGCTAGCAGTGCCAGGCTCATCCCTGGGGCAGCACCAGACCCGCTCAGACATTTTTTGGGGTGCAAAGGGAGATGCTCTTTGGCAGCTTCTGGCTCTCCGACGCCGTCCGCGGTGCACCCGTCCACCTGGTGCCGCAGCTGCCAGGATCGGCAGCCGGGCTGCGCCGACTGCGCGAGCTGCTCCTCATACTGCCCCAACTACAGCGTGCAGGTGCTCCCCAACCTGCAGCTGGTCAAGGCAGGGGCTGGATCCATCCCTCGGGGTCCTGTTGGGAGCCTGCCCCTGCCTCACCTGGCTTTTTGGCAAGGCCGTGCCCCATGCCGAGCTGCCTGCAGGTCTCCTGCCATCCCCAGCACTGCTGGCAGACCGTGGCTATACTGCGTGGCACTGACCCGCTCTCCGCCCAGGTGACGTGGCCACAGTACCTCGGTGCCCTTGTGGCCTCCAGGACTCCAAATCCATCCGATTCGCCCAACAGCATCGAACCAAAAATCATCCCTAGCAGCCAGACCATGCTCCTGAGCCACCAGAACACCGCACCAGGTAGGGAGCTGGCACGGCACCGGGACGGTGATGGCTGCTCCAGTAGCCACGCCCAACTGGGAACCGTGTCCTGGGCACGGCTGGGGGGTTCTGGAGTGCTGGTGGGGTGATCTCCATCTCCGGTTCTTCTCAGCAGTGAGCAGCTGAGGCCGGGCCACGGCATGGCCAGGCAGAGCAGCCGCCAGGGCGCCAGATTCAGGGTGCCCCCCATGAGGCTCCCTCCTCCCCGCATGCAAGTCGTGCGTCTCTCTCTCTCCTGCGTGTCTTGCTGCATTTCCCCAGCTTGGAGGCTCTACCGCCACCCCGGCACGGGCATCATGAGCTCAGTGGCTGCTATTTCATCTGCCACAGGTGATGCCAAACCATCCCATGGGGAAGCAAAGAGCCAGGGCCAAAGCCCTTCCACCTCCTTGGCGCTCCGGGCTGGGAGCTGGTGGCTGCGGCACAAGCCCAGGGCTGGGAGCCTGGTTTTGGCTCCCCTGTCACGGCACACTCCCCGCAGGGACAGGGTCCTCTACCACACCCCCTGTGATGCTTCCTGGTTCAACAAAACACTATTTGCTCCTTTTTTAGGGTTTTTTTTTGAGGAAATAAAAGTCAATGGAGGGGTTGGCAGCCAAAAAATGGCATGGTGCCCCCCCCCCACTACTACCAGGGCCCCACTCAGGGGCAACCCCCAGCCCATGCTGGCACCAGGGGGAGCAAGGGACAGAGAGGCAGAGCCGGCGCCGAGTACCAGGGGTGTTGTTTATCCATCGGAGATGGGCCTGGCGCCCCTGCTGCATCCCCCTCAGGTGTCCAGCAGGTCCTGCACCACCAGGTCGGCCACGTCACGGGGCCACTGGCCCTTGGCATCGCAGACACCAGCCAGCGCTGGGCTGTACCACAGGAGCAGGGCGCAGAGCTCCCGGTGGCCTTGTTTAGCCGCCTGCGGGCGACACGTCGGTCATCGCCGGCACGGGCAACGCCGCGGCACGGCGGGGTGACGTCCCGGCCTCGCCACCCACCTTGTGCAGGCTGGTGCAGCTGTCCTCGTCGGCGGTGGCCGGGTTGGCACCGTGAGCTAGCAGGAGCCAGGTGACGGCAAGGTGGCTGCAGTAGCTGATGCAGTGCAGGGGGGTGGCACCGCTGGGCATGCAGGCGTTGCAGTGGGCACCCCACTGCAGCAGCAGCTGGCAGACCCCCAGGTGCCCGTTGCGGCTGGCGTAGTGCTGGGGAGGGGGGACAGGCAGGGGTGTGGGCAGGTGTGCGGGCAGGGGCGTCCGTCCGTCCGTCCCCGGACCCCCCTCGCCGTACCAGCGCCGTGTACCCCGCCAGGTCGGGCTGGCTGGGCTCCCCGCGCCGCTCCAGCAGCTGCAGCACCCGGGGCTCGTCCCCGTCCCGCGCCGCCGACCAGATCCCTGCGGGCAGCGGGGGTCACGCGTCAGGCGGGGACGGACCCCCGCTCCCTGCCCGCACCCCGCACCCCGCCCGGAGTGTCCCCGTGCCCTGCCCGTACCCTTCACCTCCCCTGGCCCTGCCTGTACCCCTGCTCTACCCCAGTTTCTGCCTGTACCCTGCCCTGCCTGTACCCCTGCCTGTACCCCACCCCCTGCCCAGACCGTCCCCGTGCCCTGCCTGTACCCCTTGCCTGTACCCCAACCCGTGCCCTGTCACTGCCTGTACCCCTGCCTGTACCCACACCGTACCCCACCCCGATCCCTGCCCTGCCTGCGCCCACCCCCGCACCGTGCCCCGCCCGACCCCGCTCGAAGTCCATCTCGGGCAGGGTCTGGTGCACGCTGGCCACCGCCACCCGCGACGGGCAGCAGGGACCGGGTGCCGAACGGCGACCCGCCGCCATCGCCCGGGCTGGGAAGAAGGGACGAGCCGGGCCGGGAAGGGCCGAAGGGAGCCGAGGGGAGTCGGGAAGGGCCGAAAGGAGCCGAGCGGGGCCGCTCCCCGGGGCTCTGGCGCATGCGCACCCCGCCGCCGGGGCCGCGTCCCCCCCCCCCCCCCTCCCGCGATGGGGCCCGGGGCTTCGCCCCCGCCCCGGCCCCGCTTCCCACGGCCCGGGCAGCCCCTGGCCCCGCTCCCAGGCCCCACCACCGGGACCCCGGCTGCCGCTTCCGCCCGGCTTCCCGGCAGAGCCTCCCCGGGGCCCCGCGCCCCGCACTGACCCCCGGCATCCGGGGAGAGGGGCACGGGCGTGGGGCCAGGCCTCAGCAGCGGCCCCCCCGCCCTGGGAATGGCGCCGCCGTGGCCTTTTATAGCCCCGAGCGCAGCCTTTTTCCATGAGCTCAGTGGCAGGGGGGCCCCGCAACCCTCCCTGCACCCACCACCATGGCCACCGGACACGGCCCCCGTGGGCTTTGCTTTTAATATATATATATATATTTTTTTTTTTTTTTTACTCCTTTTTATTATTAATGTAAAAATACGTATTTACAGCAAATAAATATATTTCGGTAACAAATAAATTACACCGGGGGTTATACAAAAGGGGCCCAGGCAGGCAGCGTGCAGAGGGCGGCAGGCGGGGGGGGGTATTTACAGCTAGGGCCAAGGGGGTACAAAGCACCCCGGGGCTGGGGGGGGTCCCCAGGGGGGGCGAGGGGGGCTTTAGAAAACTTCTCAGGAAGAAAAACCCGATTGGTTCTGAAATCATCCAAAAAAACCATCCCGCGGCTGCTGCCCGGGGCAGGACACGGTGCCTGGTAGCAGTCCCCAAGGTCAGTCCCTTGTCCAGGACATGGTACCGAAGGTGAATGCGGTGACCAAGAGCAGCTCCGGTGCTCAAGATGGGTGCCAGTGCCATGGCCCCAAGGCAGGTGCTGGGGTGGCAGTCCCCAAGATGGGTACTGGCACCAGGGTGGCAGTCTTGTCCCCAAGATAGGTGCCAGTGCCGAGCTGGCAGTCTCCAAGGTGGGTGCTGGTGCCGGTGTGGCAGTCCCCAAGATGGGCGCTGGCATCACCCCAATGGTTGCTGGTGCCCATACTGCAGCCCCAAGTCGGGTGCTGGTGCTGAGGCAGCGGTCCCCGCAGTGGGTGCCAGGCCAGGCCCTGAGGTAGGTACGGCTGCTTGGCGGCGGGGAAGCTGTCCGCCGGCAGCTCAGACCGAGGACTCCTCGGGGTTGGAGTCGGGCAGGGGCTGGCGCTGCTGCAGCTTGCGCCGCAGCTCCTCGGCCAGGTCAGCGCAGGGTGGCCGCTCTTCAGTGCCCAGCGCCAGGCGGATGTAGCCGTTGGAGGAGGAACCGCGCAGGGGACCCAGGTGGATGCGGGTGGGCGAGTGGAGGGGCTGCCCAGGGATGGCGTTGGGCGGCAAGGTGGTGCCAGGGGGGCTGCTGTTGCGGCAGGTGGCGTGACCGGGCACGATTTTGAGCGAGCCGTCCGAGTAGTAGTAGCTGGCCGGGTCCCAGAGCTTCTCGTCCAAGTCGGAAGTGGCACTGGGCATGAAGCAGGGACTGGGGGGCTCCTTGGGAAGCTCGATGGGGTACACCAGGGTGCTCTCGATGGCTTTGGCACCTTTGCCCAGCTCCTCCCGCAGCCGCCGCCAAAGGGAGAGCACCACCAGCACCAGCACCAGGCACAGGGCGCCCAGGCACACCGCCACCACCCACACCAGCCCCAGGCTCTCCAGCGGTGCCCGCGTCTCCAGCGGCACCCCAGGGCCGGCCAACACCACCACCCGGTACACCTCGCCGCCCAACCGGGCGCCCTGCTCCTCCGAGAAGCAGCGGTATGTGCCGCTGTGCTGTGCCCCGGCTCCCGGCACCACCAGAGCCCGCAGACGGGCGTCATGCAGCACCAGCGCCTGCTCGGCCGCCAGCGCCCGACCCTCGAAGGTCCACAGCGCCTGGGCCAGGTTGGAGCCCAAGCGGCACGTCAGCACCAGGTCGGTGCCCGCCACCACCGTCACGTTTTTGGGGGTGATGGGCCCTGTGGGAGAGGGGCCGAGTCAGGAGGGGAGGCACAAAGGGGGGGCCCCTGTCCCCGCCTCTCCTGGCTCCACACGGTGCTGGGGGGGGTCTCACCTTGCTTGGCCACCTGCGGCAGGGTGCAGGCGCGGGTGTCGGAGCTCAGCACGTCCTGGACCAGCTGGGACCTGTGGGAGGAGGCGGCAGAGGTGAGGGGGAGACCCCGTGCCACGGCGGGGCGTCCCCCCACTCTCCGGGGAACCCCCTTACCTGTTGAGGCCATCGGTGTGGACACAGAGGCTGGCGTTGCGGCTCCAGGCACAGTAGGGATCCCGGGCGAGGACGCAGTCTGTGCATGACTGGTAGCGGCCACAGTCAGCCAGGGGCAACTGGGCCACCTGGAAATGGGAGCCAGCAAAGAGCAGCTTCTGCGAGGGCAGGGAGAACGGGCAAGGTGACACAGCGAGGTGACACCCTGGGCCCCAGCCCCTTCCCTGTGGCACCGCTCACCTTCCGACCGGCCAGGACGAGGCTCTCCACGGGCTGTGCCGGCTCGAAAACCTGCAGCTCCTCGACCAGGTGGATGTGAGCGCCCAGGTTCAGCGCCTTGTGCACCCAGCCGTCACCTGCAGGTCACAGTGAGCGGTGAGGGACATCCCCACACCAGGAGCCCTCCACGGTCCCCTCCCCAGCTTCCCCCCCGAACCCGGCGGGTACCTGTGCCGATGAAAAGCACCTCGTAGACAGCGCCATCCAGCCCGGGCACTCGGTCTACCACCAGCTGGGTGAAGTTGGCATCTTTCTTGAGGAGGAGTGGGCGCCCGCGGTGGGGCAGGATGGGCTCGTCCATCAGCGGGTGCTTCTTGGCAAAGTTGAGAGTGTTGTCGGGCAGCTCGAGGGAGCTGGCAAAGCCGTTCTGGCGGTGCCAGTCGGTGATGCACTGGGGACGGAGGGCACTGTCAGGCACGCCGCCGGATCCCACAACCTCTTCTCCCCTCCTACCCCCAGTGCCGGCACTCACCGCGCCGGGACGGGGACTCGGCACCTCATCTGAGTACCGGCCCCACTTCTGCGCCTGCTCCCGGTATTCCTTGTAGGGCCCCTCGAACGCCTTCTTCACCTCCAGGATGTGGTACCGGCAAATAGCCGAGACATCCATGTCCCCCCTGCAAGGGACAGGGCAGGTTTTTAGGGGGAGCCACCGGTAACGGGGAACCCCGGGGCTGCCGCGTCCCTGCACACTCACCAGCGGGCCTGGAAGACCCCAAAAAAGGTGGTGTCCTGCCAATCGGTCCCCGGCAGGGTGAAGACGGCCTGGAGGCGGTTGAAGTGGAGCTGCTGCTCGGGCGCCGAGCACACCAAGCGAGCTTTCAGGAAGGTCGTCCACTTCTTCTGCAGCGTGCGGGCACCGCCGACATCCCCCTGGGCACCCAGCCGGCATCAAGACAGGGCCACCGCGCTCACCGGCGGAGCGAAGCCACACCGGGACGGCGTCCCCAGCACGGCTTGTCCCCTCCCCATACCTTGCAGACCCGCGCCACGCGGGCCACCACCTGCTCCGCGTAGCAGTCGTACTCCACCGCTCGCTCGCTGAAGAAGAAGTAAACCTTGTCGTCATCCCCAGTGCTGCTGGCCGCGCTCTCCTGCACGTAAGCCGAAGCCACGAAGTGGGGCTCTGTGGAGGAGGGAGGGAGCGGAAAGGGGAGGGTAACGCCGTGCCAGCGGTGGGGGGGTGCCCGCGCCATCCCCCCCTGCGTCCCCCCGACCCTACCGTTCAGCCAGGAGGTGAGATACTCCGTCTTCATGGAGTAGTGGGGGCCCAGGTTGCGGAGGATGACGGGCTCCGTGCCCAGGAAGTTGTTGAAGGTGGCCGAGTACAGCTCCCCGTCTGCGAGGCAAGGGTTTAGGGAGGGGGACGGCAGGGGTGCAGTGGGCACCCCCCCAACCCCAGCAGGTGGCCGGTGGTGCCACTTACCCACGATGAGGCCGGTGTGTCCCTTGGTGGGGTCATACGGACACTTTCCCTTGCCGTCCTCAAAAGCCACTTGGTCCAGGGTGAAGCCGGACAGTTCCTGCGGGGCACAGGAGTGGGTGGGGGTCCTGACCCTCTCCCCAGTTCACGTCCCCCCGCACCCAGACCAGCCACGGGCACAGGGACACTCCTCAGATGACCCTCCTGGGGACAGGGTCACCCCTGAACTACCCTCCTGGGCACAGGGACACCCTTGGATGACCCTCCTGGGGACAGGGACACCCCCCGGATGACCCTTCTGGGACAGGGACAGCCCTGGATGACCCTCCTGGGCACAGGGACACTCCCCAATGACCCCCCTGGGCACAGGGACACCCCAACAATCCTCTGATGGGACAGGGACACCCCCGGACCACCCTCATGGGAACAAGGCCACCCCGAATGACCCTCCTGCACACAGGGATGCCCCTGAATGACACCTCTAGGGACAGGGACACCCCTAAATGACGCTCCCAAGTCTGGGCGGTCTGCCCCGGACCTCATCCCCAGGGGCAGGGAGGAACCAGGGGCTGACAGGTTTTGGGGGGCTCCCCCAGGGGCCACACTCACAATGTAGGTACACTTGGGCTGGAAGGCGTAGGTGCCGCAGGCGTAGAGGTGGGAGCTGTTGTAGCTCTGCAGGAAGCGCACGTAGTTGAAGCAGTCGGTCTGGGGGGGAAGAAGAGGTGTTTTAGGGGGTGGGAGGGGCACACTGGGGTGCCCTGTAACCCCCCTGCTGCAGCCACAGCACCTGTGCCCCTACCTGGTTGTTCTTGCCCTTCTGGATGCACTCAGCTTTCTTGTCCACAGGGGCCTCCCAGGAGATCTGGGGACAGAAAAAGCATCAGTGGGCTGGAAACACACCTGCCCCCCCCAAATATCCCCCCACTCTGGGGTCCCCTGGGACCTCACCGCCGCCTTGAGCTCCACGGTGCCGGTGGCCAGGGCGAAGACGGCCTCACGGGCACCCACGTAGAGCAGCGCCTCGGCCTCGTCCAGCGTCAGCGTCAGGTAGTGCGAGACCCCCCCCTGTGAGAAGCGCTTGGCCACGTCCTTCAGCTCTGCGGGGTTTGGGGAGGGGGACGGGGGACATGGGGACATCAAGGCGAGGCCACCGCTGGCCCCGCGGTCGCCTCCTCCCCAAGTGGGCACCACTGGCACCCCCAGGGTACCTCCCCCAGAAGCCCCCTGGCCCCAGTGCCGCACAAAGGGCTCTTTGTCACCAGAGCAGGCGCTGGCGGTGCCAGGCGAACACAGCGGCCTTTGGTGAGACCCCGTGCTCCCCCTGCACCCCCCCTGCCCGTCCCCAGGCCCTGCAGAAAGGCCCCATTGACAGGGGAGGTGCCAGGGCCCCGGGCAGGGAAGGGACGGGGACGCAGGGCGCTGTTATAGCAGAGATGGGGGCCTTGGGCGTGGGGATAGCACAGGGACAGGGGACGTGGCATGGGGACGGTGGCACAGCAAAGGGATGGGGGTCTCGGGCGTGAGCACGGCACAAGGACAGGGCATGCCACGGGTCGGTGGCACGGCAAAGGGATGGGGGTCTTGGGAGTGGGCACGGCACAAGGACAAGGCATGGGGATGGGACAGGGATGTGGGGTGCCAGCAGAGCAAAGGGATGGGGGTCTTGGCCGTGGGGACAGCACGGGGACAGGGGGCACGGCATGGGGACGGTGGCACGGCAAAGGGATGGGGGTCTCGGGCGTGGGCACGGCACAGGGGACACGGCATGGGGACGCTGGCACAGTGGAGGGACAGAGGACATGGGGCAATGCCAGCACACAGGGGAATGGGGCAAGGGATGAGGACACAGGGCACGGCAAAGGGACAGGGACACCGGTGCTGGCATGGCGCAGGGATAGGGATAGAGCGTGAGGCACAGATGGGGACACAGGGTGCTGGCATGGCAAAAGGATGGCATCTCGGGGTGCTGGCATGGCAGAGGGGTGGGGACAGGGGGGCTATGGCAGGGCACGGGGACAGGGGACATGGCAGAGGGATGGGGACAGGGGGCAACGGCAGGGCATGGGGACAGGGGACATGGCACAGGGATGCAGGGCAGCACTGCTGTGTGTGTGTGTCCCCGCTCCTGCAGTCCCCCAATTTGGGGGCCACCGATGCAGGGGGGATCCCCGCAGTGCTGACAAGCTTGGCGGGGGACAGAAGCTGCCCGAGGTGGGGACAACTACAGCCACCGCGTCACCCCGGTGTCAGCAAGGGATGGGATTGATGGGCCCACCCTGCCATGCCTCAGTTTCCCCAACCTGCTCCCCTCTCCCTGGACCCCCCGAGGACAGATGGACACAGTACTCACCCGCGTAGGGGACGGTTTTTCGGGGCACGGCGCTCCACAGGGACCCCGGGGTGGTGGCAGCGGTGGTGAGGGCCAGCAGCGAGGCGAGGGCCAGCAGCCGGCGGGGGGCCATGGTGCTGGGGAAGAGGGGGGACACAGGGCCTGGAGGGGCGGGGGGGGACAGACACGCCCGGCCCCCGTTAGGGTTACAGGGCATCAACACCGACAGAGCCAGTGTCATGCGGGTGGCGCAGGGACAAGACGGGTATTGAGGGCCGTGCGTCATGAGGCCGGGGGCACCCCACGCAGTGGCAGAGTGGCAGGGGAGATGACACGCGGGTCCCCGACTTGCTGCCCCCTCCATGATCCCTCCTCCATCCGTGACGAGTCATGGGGGGGGGGGGACGGGACACGGGGAAGGAAATGGGCCCTTCCGCTTCCCACCCCACCCGGGCAGCCCCACCTCACCCGCGCCCTGCCCCGGGACCCCCCGGCACTGCCCGGTGTCCGGGGGGTGCCCCGCGCTGTGTCATCCCCCCCAGGCTGGGCAGGATGCGGCCGGGCGAGCGGGCGGCCGGGAATTGTTCTGCCCTGCCCGGCGGGAAGCAGGAAGCCGGGGGGGTCCGGGGGGGCCCCGCGCCGGCTGGGGAAGGATTTCCGGGAGGGTGGGGGGTTGGGAATGGGCCCCCCCGCTGCCGTGGGAATGGGGGATGCCCCGGCCGCGGTGGGGGGCCGCAGGCAGGGGGCTGCCGGCGCCGCGGGCACGGGCGGGGTGCTGCCAGTGCCGCAGGCACGGCCGGGGTGCCGTGGGCACGGTCAGGGTGCCACAGGCACAGCCAGGGTGCCAGGGGCATGGCCATGGTGCCATGGGCACAGCTGGGACGCCACAGTCATGGCCAGGGTGCCATGAGCACGCTCAGGGTGCCACGGGCATGGCCCTGGGGACAAAAGCACAGCCAGGGTTCCACAGGCCATGGCCAGAGCGTCACAGGCACGGCCGCGGTGCCGTGGGCACGGCTGGGGTGCCACTGGCACAGCAGGGGTGCTACAGGCATGGCGGGGGTGTCATGAGCACGGTCAGGGTGCCATGGTTATGGCGAGGGTGCCACAGGCACGGTTGTGGCGCCATGGTCGTGGCCAGGGTGCCATGGGCACGGCTGGGGTGCCATAGGCATGGTGGGGGTGTCCTGGGCACGGTCAGGGTGCCACGGGCAAAGCTGGGGTGCTACAGGCATGGCCGGGGTGCCATGGGCACAGCCAGGGTGCCATGGTCATGGCCAGAGTGTCATGGGCATGGCTAGTGTGCCACAGGCACAGCTGGGGTGCCATGGGATGGTCAGGGTGCCACGGGCATGGCCCTGGGGACAAAAGCACGGCCAGCGTGCCAGAGGCCACGGCCAGAGCGTCGCAGGCACGGCTGGGGTGCCGTGGGCACGGCCGGGGTGTCACGGGCACGGCTGGGGTGCCACTGGCCACGGCCAGGGTGCCGCTGGCCACGGCTGGGGTGTCACGGGCACAGCCGTGGTGCCAAAAGCAGGGACAGGCACCACCGGGGTCCCCCAGGCACGGCCGGGGTCCTCAGGCTGCCCCGTTTTGGTGCTGGATGCCTGCGGGTCCCGTGGGGGGCCGGGGAGCCACGGCCCCACGGCGGTGCCATCCCCGGGGGGGGGGGGCGCAGCGCCGCGCAGCCCCTCGGGACGAGCCCACCCGGCCCCCGCGGGTGGGGGCACCTCCCGACGCTGCCCTCTGCCCCGCGCGGGGGGGCCGGCACCGGCGGCACCGGCTGCCTGTACCGACGGCGGAGGGGGCCCCAGTGCACCGACGGATCCGGGCGGGGGGGGGTCCCGTTACCGGAGGGGGGTCCGGCCCCCACAGCAGCGGTGCCGGTCGAGGGGGGAGGTGACGCCGCCGGAGGTGCCGGTCCCGATCGCCGGTACCGGGAGGAACAAAGCGCCTCCCCCTCCTCCCCCCGCCTCCGCGGCTCTGCCACAACAATACCGGGGCGGGGCGGGGCGGGGCGGCTAGGGCGGGGAGGCCGCACTCACCTCGGGGCGCGGCGGCGGTGGCGCGGGGCGAGCGGCCCGGCCGGGGCGGCGGGAGACGGTGGGAGGAGGTGGCGGCGGCGCGGGGCGGCGGTGGGTGCGCGCCGCGCGGCTCCGCTCGGCCCCGCCCCGGCCCTGACGTCACGGCCTCCCCGCGGGGAAAGGGCTCGGCTCAGCCCGGTTCGGCTGGCCCAGCTTGGCTCAACTAGGCTCAGCTCAGCCTGGTTCGGCCCCGCTCAACCAGGCTTGGCTCAGCCCAGTTCGGCTCAGCCCAGCTTGGCTCAATCTGGTTTGGCTCAGCCCATCTCAACCCAGTTCGGCTCAGCGGAGCTTGGCTCAACCAGGCTAGGCTCAACCTGGTTTGACTCAGCCCATCTCAGCCCAGTTCGGCTCAGCCCAACTTGGCTCAACCAGGCTTGGCTCAACCTGGTTCAGCTCAGCCCAGCTTGGCTCAGTCTGGTTTGGCTCAGCCCATCTCAACCCAGTTCGGTTCAGACAAGCTTGGCTCAACCAGGCTAGGCTCAATCTGGTTTGGCTCAGCCCAGCTTTGCTCAATCTGGTTTGGCTCAGCCCAGCTCAACCCAGTACGGCTCAGCCCAACTTGGCTCAACCTGGTTTGGCTCAACCTGGTTTGGCTCAACCAAGCTTGGCTCAACCAGGCTTGGCTCAACCAGGCTTGGCTCAGCCCAGGTCAGCGCAGTTCAGCTCAGCCCATCTCAACCTGGTTCGGCTCAGCCCAACTTGGCTCAACCAGGCTTGGCTCAACCTGGTTCGGCTCAACCTGGCTTGGCTCAACCTGGTTCAGCACAGCCCAGCTCCGCACAATTCGGTTTGGCTCAGCCCATCTCAACCCAGTTCAGTTCAGCCTAACTAGGCTCAACCAGGCTTGGCTCAACCAGGCTTGGCTCAGCCCAGTTCAGCCCAGTTCAGCCCAACCCAGTTTGGAACAGCCCAGCTTGGCTCAATCAGGCTTGGCTCAACCTGGTTTGTCTCAGCCCAGTTCAGCTCAACTCATCTCAACCCCGTTCAAGCTCAGCCCAGCTTGGCTGAACCAGGCTTGGCTCAACCTGGTTTGGCTCAGCTCATCTTAGCTCAATCTGGTTTGGCTCAGCCCGGCTCAGCCCAGTTCGGCTCAGCTCAGCCCAATTGGCCCAGCCCAATTCAGCGCAGCTTGGCCATGCTCAACTCAATTCAGCCCAGCCCAACCCCATTCAACCCTGCTCACCATGGCTTGGCTCAACCCATCCCAGCTTGGCCCAGCCCAGCCTGGGCTCAGCTTAGCCTGGGCTCAGCCTACGGGGGTCAGGAACCCCAGCACCCTTTTGGGGTGCCAATGGCCACCAACGCTGGCCACCCCAACACACCCGCAGGCGCAGGAGGAGCTAGGGGTGTTTATTGGGTAGGGGGGTGGGGACGGGGACCCCCCGCCCTACACCAGCATCTCCTGCCACTTGACGTAGAGGAGGGTGGCCAGGCCCTTCAGCTGGGCATGGAAGAGGACCCCAGTGCCCTCGTGCAGCCCCCTCCCGAAATACCGGTCCAGCTGGGCACAGAGCTGCTCCAGGTGGCCCTGTGGGGACAGGCGGGGGGGTCAGGGACACGGTGGACCCCTCTTGGACCCCCCAGGGTACCCCCCAGGGCCCGGTGCTCACCTGCTGCTCCACTGGCAGATGCTCGGTGCCCACCACATTGCTGGCGAGGAGGAGGAGGCTGTAGCTCAGATAGCAAGCCTGCAGGCGGGAGCGGGCACGGGGGCTCACCGAAAGGGGCACAGGGCACATTGGGGGGTGCCCTACGGCACCCATTTCCCAGTGAGGGGAGCACCCACCTCCCGGTCAGCATCCTGCGGCTCCTTCAGGACCCAGCAAGCACCAGGCGTCGCAGGGTGTCTGGCTGCACCAGCACCAGGAGCCAGTCCAGTGCCTGCAGCTGTGGGGAGAGCAGGTGTCAGGGCACCTGCACCCCGTGCCAGAGCCCGCGGTGGGTGCCGGAGCCCCGGCACAGTCCCACCTTGGTGTGTCCACCTCCGTGTACGCCCTGGTGGGTGGCACAGTGCCTGGCAGCTCCCCCAGCAGCCGGGCCATGGCATGAAGGCTCAGGTGCCAGCAAAGCTCCCTGGGGAGAGGGGGAAGAGCATGAGGGAGGGTCCAGTGTGTGCCCACGCATCCGTCCCTGCCTCTGTGCCCATCACTGCCATCCCCCGGTGCCAGTTTGGGACATCCACACAGTGCTGGAGTGCCGGCGTGGCCCCGGTGCCCTCCAGATGCACGTGGTGAGGGGCGGTGGTGCCAGCAGCTGGATCCTGCCTGCTTTGTGCCTGCACAACCGGCTGGAATAAAGGAATTAGAGGCAGATGCATCCCAGCCCACCTGGCCCTGGCATGGTGCTGAGGGGCTGTGCCAGCTCCCACCAGGCTCCCTATCACCAATTCACGGGGCCACGGGTGGCACAGGACGCCTGGCAGGCCATCGCTGCCAGCTCTGCCTGGCATCCCACCCGGCTGCGGGCCAGGATGTACCTGCCCCTGCTTGTGAGGTCTGGCAGCAGCTGCATGAGGGCAACCAGGTTATGGTGGTGCTGAGAAAGCTGGCAGAGGGACAGGCAGAGGGCAGGCAGCTGGGGAGAGAGGGAGGCGCTGAGGCACGGGCAGAGCCCTCGGGGAGGGGTGCGGAGGGCGGGCACGGGGCGAGGGGATCCCCCTGCCCTGGGTACCTGCTCCTGCCAGTCCTGGATGCCCTCCAGCAGGCAGTGCAGGAGGTGCTGCAGCTTGGGCAGGGGCTGGCAGCGCAGCGCCCGGTTGAGGCCGAGGAAGGAGAGGAGGCTGACGAGCGCCAGGCGGGCACTGTCGGCATAGCGGCACGGCTGGGTGACCACGCACAGCGCCAGGAACTGGAAGTGGAAGGCCGTGTGTCACCAAGGAGTCCCCGAAAACCGTTGTGGCAACATCCCCGCTGGGGCAGGAACACGCTGGCACAGCCGGTGGCAGCCCTAGGAGGCACCCCTCCAGGAGCTGGCATCAGCGCTGCCCACCCAATTATCAGGGCAGAGATAACAAAGGTGTAGCATCCCTGGCACGGGCAACGGGCTCCCACCTTGCAGATGTCACCGAGCTGCATGCTGGTGGCATCGGGGCTCGCCTGTCTTGGGGAGCAGGACGGATCCAGGCTCCCAGAAGGAGCAGAAGGGGTTGGCAGGCGTCTGGCAGGGTGGGCAGCACCCTCCTGCCTGCCACACCAGGGCTCATCTCCTGTCTGCGGGGCACAGCTCAGGGGACAGCAGGCGCCGGCGGCGCAGGGGGCTCAGGTCAGCCCTGAGGTGGATGAAAGCCTGGCTGATCTCCTGCACAGTGGGGCACCAGGGCTCGCCTGCGGGCGAGGGGATGGTGAGGGCGGGCAGGGACCATGCCGGCAGGGTTTGGGGGGCACCCCGGCGAGGCAGCCCTGTGCCCACCCTGCGCTCATCCCTGGTGCTCAGCCAGATCTCCCACAGCATCTGGAAGCATTGGTTGTGTCCAGGCAGAGGGTCATCAGCTGCCAAAACAAAGAGGGGGTGACCGGGGTGGCGCCACAAGAGGAGGGGGCACCCTCCTGCAACGGTGGCTTACCTGGAAGAGCCAGCACAGGACGGGCAGCAGGAAGGTGGACACACAGCGGTAGAGCAGGCTGAGGCCCCCGTTGCGGACGAAAGCTGCCTGGCAGGCAGGCGAGTCACTGGGGCAGAGATGGGGGGTGAACGGGGCCCTGCCTGCACCCCCTGTCCCCCCCCCAGCACCCCGATACGTCCTGCCTGCCCTGTGCCTGGCGCTCACCACAGGAAGAACCCTTCCAATGCGCTCTGAGGCTCCAGCCCACAGGTGTCCAGGGTGGGCGCCAGTGCCAGGCGGACGCAGAAGATGGGCTCCCCGGGGTGGACGGTGGGGATGAAGTTGGGTTTCACGGCCAAGCGGGCCAGGAGATCCCTGCGAGCGGGCGGGCAGTGTCAGGCAGGGAGCAGGCACCGCGCAGACCCCCTAACCCTGTGCCCAGGCACAGCTGGCAGGGGTACCTGTGCTCCTCGGGCAGCTGGGTGTCCTCATCTGGGGACTCCCAGGGACTGGTGTCATCCACATGCACCTGTGCCAGGCCAGCCTGCAGCGTGGCTGCCTGGCTCTGCTCCCTGGCACAGGGGGTTAGGGCAGGGTGAGGGCACCCTGGGATGCCCAGCACAGCCCCCGTGCCCGCAGGGTGCCAGTCTTACCTCTTCTCTCAGAGCAGTGAATCCAGGCTGTTGGCAAGTGGATCTGGCCGCGGGCACGCAACCTGAGCAACAGAGCAAGGGAACAGTGACGCTTCAGTGGGTACCACAACACCCGGCAGGCGCCAGGACATCCCCAGGGACCCCCTGATGCACCCACCCTCTGGCAGGGACCTACCTGCTGGTGGTCCGCAGGGCTTGGAGGCTCATCCCCCACCAGCAGCATGTCCTTCAGCAGGATCAGGTCATCGTCCTCACTGTCTATGGGGGACACCTGCCCCCTCTCCATGCCCGGTGGGTGCCCCCCAAAGCTCCTGACTGCCTGCTGCGGCACCGTCCCGGCTGCGGTGCGCTGCCCACGGTTGGCCTCACCCCCCAGGGACCCTGCAGCCTCCTCTGGCAGCACCAGGACATGCCTGGAACCATCCAGTGCTGCCTGGCACAGTGAGGAGCCCTGGCTGGCAGGGGGCTGAGTGGAGCCAGGAGGCTGCCACCCTCTGCTCATCCATTTCCTGGTGCCAGGGGACTCCTTGGGGCACCGGGGGGCTGTGAGGACAGCACAGGGATCACCACAGAGCCCCTTGGGGTACAGGGAGGGCTGTGGGGACAACGCAGGGGTGACTAGGTGCCCTCCTTGGTGGCATGGGGCCTGTGAGGACAACGCAGGCATGACCAGGGGCCCCCTTGGGGCATGGGGAGGGCCGTGGGGATAATGTGGGGATGACCAGGGTCCCACTTAGGGCACAGGGAGGGCATTGTGGGAACAATGTGGGGGTGACTGAGGACCCCCCTGGGGTACAGGGAGGGCTGTGGGGACAGCGCAGGGGTCACCACAGACCCACTTGGGGCACAGAGATGACTGTGGGGACAATGTGGGGGTGACCAGGGGGTTCCTTGGGGCACAGAGAGTGCCATGGGGACAACGCAGGTGTGACCAAGGTCCCACTTGGGGCACAGGGAGGGCTGTGGGGACAACATGGGGGTGACCGGGGTCCCCCTTGGGGCACCGTGGGGCCAACAGGAAGGTCACAGCTCCCCTCACACCTGTCCCCAGGGCAGTGCTGCGCTCACCTCGCACCCTGCCAGCGCCCCGTGGGCGCTGGGAGGCCCGGGGAGGGCCGTCAGCAGGCGGCAGTACAGGGGGCCAGGGCTCCAAGAGGCCGGGAGGCGGTGGTGCGACAGGGCGGCCCACCCGGAGGTGCTTGAGGGCGCGGAGCTGCTGGTAGCGCTGGAGGCCGGCCTGGAAGCCATAGCTGAAGAGCCCCGAGCGGGGTACGCGGGCAGAGGAGAGGGGGATCTGGTACCAGCGCAGCCCCTCGGGGTGGGGAGCCATAGCGGGGCCCGGCCCGGGCCCCTCAGGGGAGAGCGCAAAATGGCGGCCAAGGCCTGGCCATGGGGACGGGGGCGGGGCTGTGAGAAAGAGGCGGGGCTTACGCTGGGGTGAGCCAATAGGAGGCGGGCGGGCCGGGAGGTGACCCCTGCTACCCGCGGCGCCCCGGCGCTTTCAAAGCCTCAACCGTCAACGGCTCAACTGCCCGCCGCGGCCAATCGCAGCGCGCGGGGGCGGCGCGGCCGAGCCAATCACGGCCAGCCCTTGGCGCGGGGGTGGGGAGCAGCCGAGCGAGGCACTGTCAGCCAATCAGAGCGGGAAGTCGCCGGAGCGTCACCGCCTCTCACCGGTCGCAGCGGTGCATGCTGGGAGCTGTAGTCCGGGAGGGGGCGGAGCCGCGGGGCATGCTGGGAGGGGCATCCCGTGGCGCCGAGCGAGAACCCCCGCGGAAGTGCTTCCGTGTCGCGCACGCACGGCGGGGACGGGATTCGCTTCCGCTTGACCCGGAGGTTCCGTTTCGCGGCCTGATCCGGTGTGCGGCGGCGGCGTGGCCTCCAGCCCGGCAGTGTCATGGCGGACGTGACCGCGCGGAGCCTGCAGTACGAGTACAAGGCGGTGAGTGCGGCCCCCGGGCCTCCCTCGCCTCACCGGCGCCGTTAGCGACCAGCCCCTTCCCCGCTGCCGTTAACCCGGGAGGTGCCTTTCAACCCGCCCCCGCGCTCCGGCGGCCCCGGTTCTCCTGCTTGAGGAGAGCTCGGTGTAATGGGCGTTTCTGAGGGCTAAAACCCTCTTTTAAGTTTTTTTCCCCTTAAAGCGGGAATTCCCGGGCACCGGGAGGTAACGGAGCACCCGGGCGAGGAGCTCCTCCCGGCCCCCATCAGCCCCTGTTCTTTATTTCTCCCAGAACTCCAACCTCGTTCTCCAAGCCGACCGCTCGCTGATCGACCGGACCCGGCGGGATGAGCCGACCGGAGAAGTCCTGTCCCTGGTGGGCAAACTGGAGGGGACCCGCATGGGGGACAAGGCCCAGAGAACCAAACCCCAGATGCAGGAGGAGCGACGAGCAAAGTGAGTGCTGGCGCAGAGCCGAGGGGTGCAGGGTCCTGGCTGAGGGTGGTATTTGCGTGAAAGACGCTCTGGGCGATGAATTTTTCATTCCTGTCTTTGGATAATACAGCCTTGATTTGTTTTAGTTGTATTGATGGGATAGAATTTAATAGTGTTGGGAATATTTTCTAGTGGAAAATGTTTTGGTGGCGCAAGCACAGGGCTGCAGGCTGAAAACTGCTAACCTGGGAGATGCAGAGACGATATTTTCTTCATTCAGAGTTGCTTGTTCCATGTCAAGAAACTAAAGTTGAAGTGAAAAATTAAAAAAGATTTATTTTTCTCCTTTATTTTTCAAATAAAAGAGAATAGCTGTACTTGAAATAGCAGGAGCAGGGCTCTGCTGCAGGACTGACCCAGGTGCTCTCCTCCCTGCCCCTCTTTCCAGGAGAAGGAAGCGTGATGAGGACAGGCACGACATCAACAAGATGAAGGGTTACACCCTGCTCTCCGAGGGCATCGATGAGATGGTGGGCATCATCTACAAACCCAAAACCAAGGAGACCCGTGAGACCTATGAGGTGTTGCTGAGCTTCATTCAGGCGGCTCTTGGGGACCAGGTGAGGATGGGGATGCCTCAGGACGGGTGTCCCTGCTCCGGCAGAGGTTCAAAGCCTGTTAGATCCAGCCCTTGGATGTTGTAATCCTTCCCGGTAATCCCGTGGGATAGCTTTGCACCGTTGGTGCTGGCTTTTGGGCTCGAGGATGTTGCAATGGCGCCTTCGTTGTGGGGGTGGCCTTTCAGTGGCTATATGAGGGTCCAGAAATAGGAAGAACCGACACCGTACCCTTCACGTAGCAAATTTCTTCTCCGTGCTATGCTGACAGGCCTGTCAGCCTGACCTCGGTGCCGGGAAAGGTCATGGAGCAGATTATCCTGAGTATCATCATGCGGCATGTGCGGGACAACCAGGGGATCAGGCCCAGCCAGCATGGGTTCATGAAGGGAAGGTCCTGCTTGACCAACCTGATCTCCTTCTATGACAAGGTGACCCGCTTAGTGGATGAGGGGAAGGCTGTGGATGTTGTCTACCTGGACTTTAGTAAGGCCTTTGACACTGTCTCCCACAGCATTCTCCTGGAGAAGCTGGCTGCTCATGGCTTGGATGGGTGCACTCTCCACTGGGTAAAAAACTGGCTGGACGGCCGAGCCCAGAGAGTGGTGGTGAATGGAGTCAAATCCAGTTGGCGGCCGGTCACGAGTGGTGTTCCCCAGGGCTCAGTGTTGGGGCCGGTCCTGTTCAACATCTTCATTGATGATCTGGATGAGGGGATTGAGTGCACCCTCAGTAAGTTTGCAGATGACACCAAGTTGAGTAGAAGTGTTGATCTGCCTGAAGGTAGGAAGGCCCTGCAGAGGGACCTGGACAGGCTGGATCGATGGGCTGAGGCCAATTGTACGAGGTTCAACAAGGCTAAGTGCCGAGTCCTGCACTTGGGTCACAACAAGCCCATGCAACGCTACAGGCTGGGGGAGGAGTGGCTGGAGACCTGCCTGGCGGAAAAGGACCTGGGGGTGTTGGTTGACAGCCGCCTGAACATGAGCCAGCAGTGTGCTCAGGTGGCCAAGAGGGCCAATGGCATCCTGGCCTGTATCAGGAATAGTGTGGCCAGCAGGACCAGGGAGGTGATAGTGCCCCTGTACTGGGCACTGGTGAGGCCGCACCTCGAGTACTGTGTTCAGTTTTGGGCCTCTCGCTACAAGAAGGACATCGAGGTGCTGGAGTGCGTCCAAAGAAGGGCAATGAAGCTGGTGAAGGGTCTAGAGCACAAGTCTTATGAGGAGCAGCTGAGGGAGCTGGGGCTGTTTAGTCTGGAGAAGAGGAGGCTGAGGGGAGACCTTATTGCTCTCTTTAAGTACCTGAAAGGAGGTTGTAGCGAGGTGGGGGTTGGTCTCTTCTCCCCAGTAACAAGGGATAGGACGAGAGGAAACAGCCTCAAGCTGCACCAGGGGAGGTTTAGGCTGGATAGTAGGAAAAACTTCTTCACTGAAAGGGTAGTCAGGCACTGGAACAGGCTGCCCAGGGAAGTGGTTGAGTCCCCATCCCTGGAGGTATTTAAAAGACAGGTAGATGTGGTGCTCGAGGACATGGTTTAGTGGTGGACTTGGCAGTGCTAGGTTGACGGTTGGACTCGATGATCTTAAGGGTCTTTTCCAACCTAAACAATTGTATGATTCTGTTCCTTTTGCAGCCACGTGACATCCTCTGCGGAGCCGCTGACGAGGTCCTGGCGGTACTGAAAAATGAGAAGCTGCGTGATAAGGAGAGGCGGAAGGAGATCGATCTGTTGCTGGGACAGACCGATGATACCCGCTACCACGTGCTGGTGAACCTGGGGAAGAAGATCACAGATTATGGTGGAGACAAGGAAATCCAGAACATGGGTATGGGAAGGCGTTGTCGTGGGCTGTGGCTTCAGGGATGGGGCTGGCAGAAAGTCAGGTTACTGGTGCCAAATTCTGCCTTGCTCCGGGGTAGTGTTTGCACACAGAGAAGCCAGAAAAATGTTTGGACAGTTTTCAAGCCCCAAGTTCTTTTAATCTTTTGGATGCATGGAGGCATGGGCGGGTGTGTGGATCTGTGAACCTTGCATGTGGTGTCCAGATTTTCCGATGAATTAACTCCACTCTCCTTTGCAGATGACAACATTGATGAGACCTACGGGGTCAACGTGCAGTTCGAGTCCGATGAGGAGGTAAGATATGAGAGGCTGCAGGGTGGCAGCGGAGTCTCTGCCCTGTCCCCTCGCTCCAAGCCGCTCCACGGGGACCACGTCTGTTCTGTTTTATTCAGTCACGTTGGGAAGTGGGCACTGGCTCGGGCTGGGATGTCTCTGCCAGGAAGGAGAACCTGGATTATTTTAGATGCCTGGCTTGGGGAGGATTTGTTGATGATCCTGCTAATCCAAGGTTTATCATGAGTCAGCATGATGGAAAACAGATGGTGATATTTAGATCTCGTGGGGAAACTTGACAGATGGGGAGGAAGAGAGACCTTCAAATGCACTGGCTGGAAGTGTTTCACAGAAATGCTCCCTGGGATTGTTTTTTGGAAGAGGCTGAGAGAATGATAAGAGAGACAAATAGGAGATTGTTGGAGGAGTCACTGGCAAAACCTCTCTGTAGAGAGTAGAAATAATCTTATCACGTGGTCATAGAATCATAGAATCGTTAAGGTTGGAAAAGACCCTTAAGATCATCGAGTCCAACCGTTAACCTAGCACTGCCAAGTCCACCACTAAACCATGTCCTCAAGCACCACATCTACCTGTCTTTTAAATACCTCCAGGGATGGGGACTCAACCACTTCCCTGGGCAGCCTGTTCCAGTGCCTGACTACCCTTTCAGTGAAGAAGTTTTTCCTACTATCCAACCTAAACTTCCCCTGGCGCAGCTTGAGGCCGTTTCCTCTTGTCCTATCACTTGTTACTGGGGAGAAGAGACCGAACCCCACATCGCTACAACCTCCTTTCAGGTAGTTGTAGAGAGTAATAAGGTCTCCCCTCAGCCTCCTCTTCTCCAGGCTAAACAGCCCCAGCTCCCTCAGCTGCTCCTCATAAGACTTGTGCTCTAGACCCTTCACCAGCTTCGTTGCCCTTCTTTGGACGCACTCCAGCACCTCGATGTCCTTCTTGTAGCGAGGGGCCCAAAACTGAACACAGTACTCAAGGTGCGGCGTCACCAGTGCCCAGTACAGGGGCGCTATCACCTCCCTGGTCCTGCTGGCCACACTATTCCTGATACAAGCCAGGATGCCATTGGCCCCCTTGGCCACCTGAGCACACTGCTGGCTCATATTCAGCTGGCTGTCAACCAACACCCCCAGGTCCTTTTCTGACGGGCAGCTCTCCAGCCACTCTTCCCCCAGCCTGTAGTGTTGCATGGGCTTGTTGTGACCCAAGTGCAGGACCTGGCCCTGAGCCTTGTTGAACCTCATACAGTTGGCCCCGGCCCAACGATCCAGCCTGTCCAGGTCCCTCTGCAGGGCCTTCCTACCTTCAGGCAGATCAACACTTCTACTCAACTTGGTGTCATCTGCAAACTTACTGAGGGTGCACTCAATCCCCTCATCCAGATCATCAATGAAGATGTTGAACAGGACCGGCCCCAACACTGAGCCCTGGGGAACACCACTTGTGACCGGCTGCCAACTGGATTTGACTCCATTCACCACCACTCTCTGGGCTCGGCCGTCCAGCCAGTTTTTTACCCAGTGGAGAGTGCACCCATCCAAGCCATGAGCAGCCAGCTTCTCCAGGAGAATGCTGTGGGAGACAGTGTCAAAGGCCTTACTAAAGTCCAAGTAGACAACATCCACAGCCTTCCCCTCATCCACTAAGCGGGTCACCTTGTCATAGAAGGAGATCAGGTTGGTCAAGCAGGACCTTCCCTTCATGAACCCATGCTGGCTGGTCCTGATCCCCTGGTTGTCCCGCATGTGCTGTGTAATGGCACTCAAGATGATCTGCTCCATGACCTTTCCCGGCACCGAGGTCAGGCTGACAGGCCTGTAGTTCCCGGGATCGTCCTTCCGACCCTTCTTGTAGAGGGGCGTCACATTTGCTAGCTTCCAGTCGTCTGGGACCTCCCCGGTTGACCAGGACTGCTGATAAATGATGGAGAGTGGCTTGGCCAGCTCCTCTGCCAGCTCCCTCAGTATCCTCGGGTGGTGGATCCCATGTGGCCCCATGGACTTGTGAGCATCCAGGTGGAGGAGCAGGTTGGTGACTGCCACCTCTTCCAACAACTGGGACTTCACTCTGCATCCTATCTCCATCTCCCAGCTCAGGGGCCTGAAAACCCCGAGGATGACCAGTCTGACTATTAAAGACTGAGGCAAAGAAGGCATTAAGTACCTCGGCCTTCTCCTCAGCCTTTGTGGCCAGGTTACCTTCTGCATCCAACAAAGGAGGGAGATTCTCCCTGGCCCTCCTTTTGTCACTGACATATTTGTAAAAACATTTTTTGTTATCCTTCACTGCAGTGGCCAGTTTAAGTTCTAGCTGGGCCTTTGCCTTTCTAATCTTCTCCCTGCATATCCTCACAACATCCTTGTAGTCCTCCTGAGTCACCTGCCCCTTCTTCCAAAGGTGGTAGGTTCTCCTTTACCTGAACAGCAGCATTACGTTCCTGTTAAAAGCACAAGCCAGGCTGTTTCCCCTCAGGAATGAGTTGCCAGATTATGTGTTTCTGTTGAGGAAAAGCTTCTCTTTGATGTTTGCAAAAGCCGCTTACTGGAACTCCTCTTTCGACAGGAAGGCGATGAGGACATTTACGGAGAAGTGCGTGATGAGGCGTCCGATGATGACATGGAGGGAGATGAAGCCGTTGTCCGTTGCACCCTCTCAGCCAACGTGAGTCACCAAGGAACATGTGAAACGTGGTTTTGGTGTCCTCTGGAGGAGGGCTGGGGATCCTCTTGGTCTATGGATAGAGTTAAGGTTGTTTGTGGGTGGAGAGGAGCCTTGAAGCTGTCGTTTGATGGAGGCCAAAATGAACGTTAATAAAATTAACAGGTCTGGCAGCTGCACCGTTGCATCTGCTGGGTCTCTGCTCCTCTGCCAGGGTAGAGAGAGGCCACAGATGCTCGCTCCACAGCACAAAGGTCGTGTTGCCAGCTCTCCTCTCAGAGGAAGATAGCATTTTTGTGGGTTTCTCTTAAGCTTGTGGCATCGGGTGAGCTGATGAGTTCGAAGAAGAAGGATCTGCATCCTCGAGACATCGACGCCTTTTGGCTTCAGCGACAGCTGAGCCGCTTCTATGATGATGCCATTGTTTCCCAGAAGAAGGCGGATGAAGTGCTGGAGATCTTGAAGGTCAGTGGCCACCCGATCTGTAGGATTGCAGCAGTTTCAGAATACCTTTCTGTCTGGAAGACAGGAATTTGCCCCAACAGCTTGTTACCTATCTTTCTTCAAATGAAATGCAATTGTGGCTGTGCCATGTTTCCAACAAGATAGGTAAACACTGGACTAGGTTGGGCCTAGTCTTAATTCACAGAAATCTTCTTCTGAGGGGAAGATGATTGGGTTTTTGTCAGCATTTGCTAGGAGATCATCGTAAGTCGGGTCTGTTTCCCTGCTAATTTTGGTGCTGATGTTTGTGTGTGCTGGGCATGGTGACTCACTGGGGAAGAAGGGGAGTCAGGGAGGATGGGATTTTTATCTGCAGTCTGAATCAGGTACCTAGTCTTGCGTGCAGCTCCTCTTAGCTCCACTTGAGTTCAGTTCTGTGCGAAGCAGAGATTCTTGTTCTGTGGGGCGCAGAGGTCACTGGTCGTTCCTCATTTCTTCTCCTCCCAGACTGCAAGCGATGACCGGGAATGTGAGAACCAGCTTGTTCTGCTCCTGGGCTTTAACACCTTTGACTTCATTAAAGTCCTGCGGCAGCACCGGATGATGAGTGAGTGGTGTTCCCTTTAACTGTCCCACCTTGTTGTTTCCCTGCTGTTCTGACATGATTCTAGCACAACTGGAGGCTTTTTAACTGCCATCAGTGTTGCCTTGTGAAGCTTGAGCCCCTGTTACTTGCTCCATTCTTTTGGTTCAACCCTCAACCCCGCCTGCCGTCTCTTAATTTTCTTTCATCAGTCCTGTACTGCACTTTGCTGGCCAGTGCACAAAGTGAAGCTGAAAAAGAAAGGATAATGGGGAAGATGGAAGCAGATCCTGAGCTGTCGAAGTTCTTGTATCAGCTGCATGAGACAGAGAAGGAGGATCTCATCCGGGTAAGGCTAGAGGGAACCTCAGGCAGGACGAGAGGAGGAATCATGGGATCCTTGCTGCCATCTGCGGTCATCCTTGGGCTGTGTGTTCTGTTTGCTGTTTGTGAGAGAGGAGCCTGCTGACTCAGCTGGGACCTTGAAACCGTGGGAAATGTTGCTTAGGTGATGGCTGAGACTCAGCTGAGAGGATGATATATTTACCACTTCTTATTTTTGAGTCACTCAGATGTCTGCTTTCCCAGGAAAATGTCAATATCTGCAAGTTTCACATTTTTACGCTGGTGTTAACTGTCTTGTAACAGCACCATTTCACCTCTGGGCCTCCTTGGTGCGAGGCTCACCACAAGAAAACACCCTGGTCACCTCTGATCAGCTCCTAATTACTTGGGGTTGGAATGTGACACTCGGCAGGTTTATTGGCATGCAGGATTAGCTCTGCTTGACCTTTGGATGATAACAGTTCTGTGACTGATTTGGGGGTTGGTTTTTGGGGGATTAATATCATATTCCTGCTGCGTTGCTAGAAAAAACTGTGGTTATGTTGATGCAAGGGGCCAGTTTTGGCGTGTCTGTGTCTGAGGAGTGCTGCTGGCAGGCAGCAGGCTGGCCTTTTGCTGGGGCACTGCAGGTTTGTGTGTCTTCACTCCCTGCTTCCTTTCATCTGCTCTCCTGGAAGGCAAGTTTGTGTCCTGGCCTTGAGGGCACTGGTTTCTGCTGCCAAAAATTACTGGCTCTGGTTACATGAAAGCCTGTGACTGAAAGAAGTCGCGGCTCGTGGTGCTCTGGTTGTGCAGACTCGCAGAGTGTGAAGCCGGGTGTGACAGGGGAGCCTGGCAGTCCATGGAGAACGTTCGGCAGCTCTTCCCCGGGGCTGAATTCTCATCTCTTCGCACAGGAGGAACGTTCTCGCCGGGAGCGTGTTCGTCAGTCCCGGATGGATACTGACTTGGAGACCATGGATCTGGACCAAGGAGGAGAGGTAAAACTCTTTGAAGTCATCTGTTCCTATCCCTTCTGACAAGCATCCTCAGTAAGTGCAAAAAGAGTACTTAAAGTGGCATGGGCAGGAAGATACCAAGAATAAGCCGCTGATGTGCTAAAGAAGCACTCGCCAGTTGGATACAGTTGCTTTTCCTTTGGTCCCAGGGTGAAAATGGCAGGAGAGGGTTGTTCTCTAATCTTTGCCCCTTTCTCGTTGCTGTTTCCAGGCATTGGCTCCCCGGCAGGTGCTGGACTTGGAGGATCTGGTGTTTGCCCAAGGTAGTCACTTCATGGCCAACAAGCGATGCCAGCTCCCCGATGGCTCCTTCCGCAGACAGCGCAAGGGCTACGAGGAGGTGCACGTGCCTGCCCTGAAGCCAAAGCCTTTTGGTTCTGAAGAGGTAGGTGACCTGCTTTGTAGCACTTATGTAGCACTAGGTGTGTTGAGTGACCAGATGACTGATGTCATCTATCTGGACTTCTGTAAGGCCTTCATCACAGTCCCCCATGACATCCTACTCTCAAAATTGGAGAGATATGGATCTGATGGATGGACTGTTTGGTGGATGAGGAATTGGCTGGATGGTCGCATCCAGAGAGTAGTGGTCAACGGCTCAATGTCTGGATGGAGATCAGTGACAAGTGGTGTCCCTCAGGGGGCTGTATTGGGACCAGTACTGTTTAATATCTTCATCGATGACATAGTGGGATCAAGTGCACCCTCAGCAAGTTTGGAGATGACACCAAGCTGAGTGGTGTGGTGACACGCCTGAGGGACGGGATGCCATCCAGAGGGACCTGGACAAGCTCAAGAAGTGGGCCCGTGTGAACCTCATGAGGTTCAACAAGGACAAGTGCAAGGTCCTGCACCTGGGTTGGGGCAACCCCTGGTATCAGTACAGGCTGGGGGATGAAGGGATTGAGAGCAGCCCTGCCGAGAAGTACCTGGGGATACTGGTGGATGAAAAACTGGACATGAGCCAGCAATGTGCTCTCGCAGCCCAGAAAGCCAACCGTGTCCTGGGCTGCATCCCAAGCAGTGTGGCCAGCAGGTTGAGGGAGGTGATTCTGCCCCTCTACTCTGCTCTGGTGAGACCCCACCTGGAGTACTGCATCCATCTCTGGGGTCCTCAGCACAGGAAGGATATGGACCTGTTGGAGCGGGTCCAGAGGAGGCCACAAAAATGATCAGAGGGCTGGAACACCTCTGCTGTGAGGAAAGGCTGAGCGAGTTGGGGTTGTTCAGCCTGGAGAGAAGGCTGCAGGGAGACCTTACTGCAGCCTTTCAGTATTTAAAGGGGGCTTATAAGAAAGATGGGGACAGACTTTTTAGCAGGGCCAATAGCGATAGGACATGGGGGAATGGTTTTAAACTAAAAGAGGGGAGATTCAGACTGGATATAAGCAAGAAATGTTTTACAGTGGTGGTTAAACACTGGAACGGGTTGCCCAGAGAGGTGGTAGATGCCCCATCCCTGGAAACATTCAAGGTCAGGTTGGATGGGGCTCTAAGCAACCTGATCTAGTGGAAGATGTCCCTGCCAATTGCAGGGGGGTTGGACTAGATGATCTTTAAAGGTCCCTTCCAACTCAAACCATCCTGCGAGTTGTTGCTAATATCATGCCAGATACTTCCTGGGACTCAACAGGCTTTGATGTGGCTGTGACGCCATCTCAGATTTCTTGAAGAGCCGTTATTTTAAGCTAAGAGATTTCACGTGTCTGAAGAGAGTTCCTGACTTCTAGTTTCTCACTTCTGGAATGCATATCCTGTGCTGGTGGTTTCTGTCTCAGCGTTCCCCTGCCCCGTTTAGTTGCTTTGCTGAGCCCTCAGCTCTGCTTTTGCTCCCTCCTTACTGTGATGTGCAGTGTGGGCCAGAGATCTGGCTGATTGATGGCATGCCTTGTGATAAATTGCCTGTAGCAGAAATGTGGTCTGATCTGTCCCATCATGAGAACATGGTGGGGATTTGCTTTTCTGATGGTGTAACCAACTATAACTTGTACTCATTGGAGTGCATGGGCCAGCTAATGAGCCTTGTTTGATCTCTTCCTAACCAGCTCTATGATCCCTGGGCACAGGGTATCTCTTCTGGTCATCTGGAGACAACAGGATCCTGCTACTCCCCAGGGTGTCTCTAAGGTCTCACATATGCCCTGCAGCCTGCGAGATACTGAAACAAAGGCATTGAGCTTGATGTTTTCCCTTTTCAGCAATTGGTTTCTGTGGAAAAGTTGCCCAAATACGCCCAGGCTGGATTCGAGGGGTTTAAAACACTGAACCGTATTCAGAGCAAACTCTACCTCACTGCGCTGGAGTCGGATGAGAACTTGCTGCTGTGTGCTCCCACGGTAAGGATCCTGATATTCAGGTCCTCTGTGATGGGGAATCCAGAAGGATGATCTGTTTGGGCAGAGAGGACACGAATTTGATGGGACCGGGTTCTGCTTGCGTTCTAGGGTGCTGGGAAGACGAACGTGGCGCTCATGTGCATGTTGCGAGAAATAGGGAAACACATTAATATCGACGGAACCATCAATGTGGACGATTTCAAGATTATCTACATCGCGCCCATGAGGTCCTTGGTGCAGGAGATGGTGGGCAGCTTCGGGAAGGTAAGGAGGGGTTTGGTCCTGCCCCTGCTTGAACTGTTGGTTGGGGAAGATGAGCTTTATTGTGATGGCTTCCTTATATTACGCTTACAGAAGGATATAAGCTCTGGCAGAAGCTTGTCAGGAGAGGATGAGTTTGGGCTTTGCCTTTAATCTCTATTCGCATAGTCTGCGCTCACTGGGCTCTGAGTGTGTGTTGATACGGGCTTTGGATGTCAGTGTGGGCTATAAAATCCACACATTTCTTCCAGCGCTGTAGTGGGACAAGTATGAAAATGTCCGCCAGTGTCTCAGGGCTGCGCTGCTCTAACGCTGCCCTGGGGAATGCGCGTTTATCCAGCTTAACCGCCTGCGGGCTTCCTCTTAGCGGTTGGCGACTTACGGCATCAACGTGGCTGAGCTGACAGGGGATCACCAGCTGTGCAAGGAGGAAATCAGTGCTACCCAGATCATCGTCTGCACCCCGGAGAAGTGGGACATCATCACCCGCAAGGGAGGAGAACGCACCTATACCCAGCTGGTGCGGCTGGTCATCCTGGTGAGCAGCGCCGGTGCCTGCAAAGCCCTGGCATGGAGGAGGGGGACGATGATGGGCGCCGAGTCTTTTGGCATTGCAGTTCCCAAACGTGCGTTAGCAGTTGAAGGTGTCTCTGGTGCTTGGTTGTGGAGAGACTCAGGCTTTGAGCTGTGGAATGAGTGTGCCTCAGTGCATACAGGCGGGTCTGCTAAGAAACTAAAAATGGTTAAATAGAGCCGGTTTGGAGTGGGGATAACTCTGTTCCTGTTTCCTCTCTTTAGGATGAGATACACCTACTGCATGATGACCGAGGACCTGTCCTGGAGTCTTTGGTAGCCAGAGCCATCCGCAACATCGAGATGACTCAGGAGGATGTGAGGCTCGTTGGGTTGAGCGCGACCCTCCCCAACTATGAGGATGTGGCTACGTTCCTGAGAGTGGACCCGGCGAAAGGCCTGTTCTATTTTGATAACAGGTACTGTGGAAAGCTGGGAAGATATCTTTACGATCAGATGGTGGGTAGCTGTTGAGAGCTGGGAAAGACCTGCCTCCTGTGGAGGCAGTTGAGTGTTTATCTGTCAGATGATGCCAGGGTCTCACCAGGCCTTCAGGCTATTTTTCACATGCATTTAGTTGCTCTTAGATGTGCTAGTAAATGCATGTTCAGGACTAGAGCACTTAAATACAGCCACAAAATGCGTGCCAGGGTTCCTGCGTTGCCACACTTGAAAGAAGGTGCTTTAGAGAGGGCAGATAAACTCTGCTGTAGCTGTGTGCTGCAGAAGCTGTTTGAAGGAAGCCTGAAATAGGATTATGGTGGTTCCTGAAACACTGTTTTTGCTCCCTGAGCGTGTGCGTAGCAAATGGATTCCAGGAAATAGGAATACACGTTACTGTCCCCTACTGTTTAATCTAACCAGGCAGAACTGGAGCCATCAAATCTCTGAGTAAATTGAGGCAAAAAGGAAGCATATTGAACTTGGTAGCACAAAATACAGGATGCCTTTTGACAGGACCTTTGTATCAGAGTTTCTCTATTTTTCTGCTCTCTTATGGACTTGATTTTTTTCCTTACAGCTTCCGACCAGTACCCCTAGAGCAGACCTATGTGGGTATTACAGAGAAGAAAGCAATCAAACGCTTCCAGATAATGAATGAGATTGTTTATGAGAAGATTATGGAGCATGCTGGAAAGAACCAGGTTTGATACTTTACTTTATCGTTCCTGACGCACTTCATCTTGGTTCTTGTCTGTTGCTGGTGAGACTCTTTTGAGTTGCTGTTGCTGCAGAAACGCTGCAGTGGAGAAGAGGGTAGGTTTGGGTGGTCAATGGCAGCTGAGGGAGGAAGGAACGCAGGTTTTCTCTCTGTGCCAGCTGTCTCATTAATGTATGACCTGTCCTTTTAGGATGAGGGAGGTTTTGTGATGCTGCCCTATTAGATCAGGAGCTCTGTGCGTGGTTCACAGGGCATCTGGACTAATTCTACATCCCTTTAAAGGTCCCTTCCATCCCAAAGCATTCTATGATTTTATGATCTCTTCCCACCCTGAACACCAGGAGCAGCTTGGGTCAAGCATCTTTGCCAGCTGCAGCCGTAGTGATTCCTCTCTCAGCAATGGTACTGTGTGCTTGTTTAACA
Organism: Nipponia nippon; assembly: GCF_047370975.1. Lineage (NCBI taxonomy): Eukaryota > Metazoa > Chordata > Aves > Pelecaniformes > Threskiornithidae > Nipponia > Nipponia nippon. Next base: position 5,002,402 of record NW_028262344.1, on the reverse strand, counting down.
GGTGCTGGTGTTTGTTCACTCCAGGAAGGAGACAGGGAAGACAGCCCGGGCCATCAGGGACATGTGCCTGGAGAAAGATACCCTGGGCCTCTTCTTGCGGGAGGGCTCAGCCTCCACCGAGGTCCTGAGGACCGAAGCCGAGCAGTGCAAGGTAACTGCCCGGCCGGGGCTGTTCTGACGCAGCAACGGCAGGAGCGCAGCTGCAGAAGTGCTGCCAGTTTGGTGCAGTTTCGCAGCCTTTCCTCTAGGATATGCGCTACCTTCTGTTGCTTCTTTTCTCCCTGGTGTTACTTGGCTTGGGTAGAAAACCTAGAGGTGGTTGTGTTTCTGCTGCAGAACCTGGAGCTGAAGGACCTCCTCCCTTACGGCTTCGCCATTCACCATGCCGGGATGACGCGAGTGGACCGGACGCTGGTGGAGGATCTGTTTGCTGACAAGCACATTCAGGTGAGCCTCACTTCCCAGGAGGAATTACTATGTTTGGGGCAGGTACTTCAGAAGAAACGCTTGAGCCATGTTTTCCAATAGCCCTTTGGGCAAAATCAAGAGGATCAAGCGTAGCCAACCCCAATCCCACTCTACTGAAGCTGGTGCCCGATGAAGGCAGCTTTGATTTTCACATAAAGAATAGAAACTAAAAGCACGTGGCCAGGAGCGGAGAGGGCAAAAACTTCTCCCCTAGGCCCAGCTGAGCGTTTAAAGCCAGAGGTCTGTCCCAGAAGCAGGCTGTCTTCTCCACAGTTGCCAGTTTGGCAAAACCCCATCCAAGCAATTTCCTGGCTGTGTTATAAATGGAAGGCAAAGGATTTTCTTGGGGTCATGCAGTGAGCTGGGCAATTTGGGCAAAGATCTTGCTGTTTATCTGGCCTTCGTCTGCTGAGCTGTCGAGACAGTCACAGTTCTCAGACTTTGTCCCTTTTGTGCCTGTCTCTAATGTCAGGACCAGCATTTTAGATCCCTTTTTTCCATAGGAAGAGGCTTCTACCTGGCTTTGATCGCTGTTTTGCTCCTGCAGGTGCTGGTCTCCACAGCCACGCTGGCCTGGGGTGTGAACCTGCCTGCTCACACCGTCATCATCAAGGGGACGCAGGTGTACAGCCCTGAGAAGGGGCGCTGGACCGAGCTGGGTGCTCTGGACATATTGCAGGTGAAGTTCTGGTAACAAAGATGCTGCCGGGACCCAGGGCAGGATTTTTCCTTTCCCGCAGAGGCGCATTTGAGGTCTGCTTTTGTATTTTCTCAGTGCAGTCGCTCCCTGTTCTGTACTGTCAGACTGTTTCAGCTGTTCTGGGAACAGCCCTGCTGTGAGGGCAGAGGAGAAACAGATCAGTAGGAGAGCGGACAAATGGTTCCTCTCCCAGTACCTTGCCCAGACACATCTGAGATATTTCTATGTGTTTCCTGCCAGCTAGAAGTAACAGCAGACTGAGCAGTCTGGCAGTAAAGCCCCAGGACATGGCAGCAAGGAGAAATTGCCGAACTAAAAGCTTTTCTGTTTTGCTGACCTCGCTTTCTTGTTTCTTAGATGCTGGGGCGTGCCGGGAGGCCTCAGTACGATACCAAAGGAGAGGGGATCCTCATCACATCTCACGGCGAGCTGCAGTATTACCTGTCCCTGCTCAACCAGCAGCTCCCCATTGAAAGTCAGATGGTGTCGAAGCTCCCAGACATGCTGAATGCGGAGACTGTGCTCGGCAATGTCCAGAATGCAAAGGCGAGTGTGAATCTTTGCTCTCCCCACGTACATGTGCGTTTTGTTGCACCCAGAGAGCTGGTGGGAATTGCAGGGGCCAAAGGATGATCTGTGTTGGGGAAAGATGTCGTCATTGTACCGGAGCAAAGAAACTTGCAACCTTTGGTGCCTGGGGAGCAAATTTTTAAGAGATCTGGAAGGGCAGCTGTGAGAACTACCAGCCTGGAAGGCTGGCTGGTGTGTCAGGCAAGTGGGTAGATGCGTCTGTAATTCAGAGCAGAGAGAGTTCTCCACGTGGAGAAGGACACTGGGGAAAAGTCTGCATGTGGAGAGTGGGTTTTTTTGTTTGTTTTTTAATTCCTTAGTAATATTTTTCTGGTACTGGAGAAGAGTTGTGTAGGGCACTGCTGGGTTTCTAAGCTCTGATTTAATGTTGCCGTAGCAGGATTCAGCTGGGCTCAGCCTGCTGTGTCCTACGCTAGCGCTGAGAGCGCTGGGTTCTGACCCAGAACATCGCCCTTGCTTGCCGTGAGGCGCGTTCGTCGGCTCTTACGGCACGTTGGTGTTTCCTCAGGATGCAGTGAATTGGCTGGGCTATACCTACCTGTACATCCGAATGCTGCGCTCCCCCACTCTCTACGGGATATCCCACGATGATCTGAAGGGGGATCCGCTGCTGGACCAGCGCCGCCTGGATCTGATTCACACTGCGGCCCTCATGTTGGACAAGAACAACCTGGTCAAGTATGATAAGAAGACAGGGAACTTCCAGGTGAGACAGGACCTGGGAAAGGCGCCATGACCAAGCAGAGCTGGATGGGAGCATCCTCTGGCTGAGAGAAAGGATGCAAGAGGCATCTTGCTGATTAAATATGGATCCCAGGGAACGCTGCTGTGTGTCTGTGATTCCAGGGAGCTGTTTGCCAGCATAGAGAGTGCTGGTGTAAAACCTGACCCTCAGACTGTCACTGTTGTGTGTTTGCTGCTGCCCCCTAAGCAAATTCACATTCCTGTTGTATTTTCATTGCTTCAGAGGCAGTGAGATGAGAAAGGGGAGGCTGTGATGTATGGAACTGTATACCAGGTAGAGCAGCTTTCCCGGGTGATTCGAGTTTATGCTTAGCTTGTCTGGAGACATCTCCTGCTGCAGCCTAGTTCCTGTTCAGCACCTTCTGTCTGAAGTTGGGTGTCTTTCTGCTGCTTCACTCTGGATGTTCTCCTTGTGGCAGGTGACAGAGCTGGGCCGCATCGCCAGCCACTACTACATCACCAATGAGACGATGCAAACTTACAATCAGCTCCTGAAACCCACCCTGAGTGAAATCGAGCTGTTTCGGGTCTTCTCGCTGTCCTCGGAGTTCAGGAACATCACCGTGAGGGAGGTATGGAGCCAGACGCCCATCCTGAGTGAGACAGGCCTGAGGCATCGGTCTTGATGCTGCAGGGGAAGATGCAGAGCTTGCCCTGTGAGGGACTTCTCATCTCTCCTGCCTTGGTTTTCTGCAGGAGGAGAAGCTCGAGCTTCAGAAGTTGCTGGAGCGAGTTCCCATCCCTGTGAAGGAGAGCATAGAGGAGCCCAGTGCCAAGGTGAGCCCTGCCTGCCCCCTCGAGGGGACTTCTCTGCCTGTCTTGAGGGGAGCAGTGATCCTTGGGAGAGAGCTGTCATAGTAAATGCCCCCGCCCCGGGCGGGGATTTCTGTTCTTTTCCCTCTGTGGGAGATCCTGAGCTGTGTCAGACAGGCTTGAAGAGCTGCAGGTGCTTCATGTCTCTGGTTGAGCACGCTGTCCTGCGGCGTAGGACAGTTGGTCCCTGTTGATCACTTCTGTCCTGCCATGTGTCAAAGCCCACTGGGATCAGGCACTGGTGCGGAGGGCACTGAGAGCCTCTCTGTTCTCCTTCCCCAGATCAACGTGCTCCTCCAGGCCTTCATCTCCCAGCTGAAGCTGGAAGGATTTGCTCTCATGGCAGACATGGTGTACGTTACCCAGGTGAGTGAGGAAACATGACTGGGGCCTCTTTCTTTCTATGTAGGTGTGTGCAGTCCAGCCATGTCTCAGACAACTATTTGCACCTCGGAAATTTAGTTTGTGGACATAAATGGCTTTGAAAATAACTAGAGTTGTGAGCGGTGAGGAGGTCTAACCCCTATCAGGATGAGAATTAGATCTTCATTGGAGTCTCCAATTTGTAATCAAAATAATTCAGCGCTAGAGGACTACAGTGTAGCCTTATTCTTCTGCCACAAAGGCCAAGTTCCCAAGGCTGGGAATCAAGTAATTGCTCCACCAAGTAATTGCTCCACCTGTAGGTGTTTGGGATGAAGGACCTTTAAATATAATTCAATACTTAAAGGGGGCATATAAGAAAGATGAGGAAAGACTTTTTACCAGGGGCTGCAGTGATAGGACAAGGGATAACGGTGTGGCAATTAATCACGGACTCCGCATATGAGTTCAGGCAAAGACAAGCGAAGACCCTTTATTTTTACAATCTATCCCTTTTATAATATGATCTAGTGTTCACGAGCAAGCAAAACCCATTTCATTGGCTACTGTCTTGAATCCACGTGTCTCTTCCGCATTACTTATTGGTTCTTCAAGCTGGTGCACGCGAATTCCTCTTTCAGGGATGTATCCAATCTCATCCTTATTTTTCTGCCTCTAAGTTTCACAAACTTGTTTGTAACAAGCCTCAAGGCCACAGCTGCATTCCTGCGAACCTGTAACAAGCCTCAAGGGCACAGCTGCATCTCGTCAAAGTAAAACACAATCTCACTTATTCCCACATAATGGTTTTAAACTGAAAGAGGGTAGATCTAGGTTGGATATAAGGAAGAATTTTTTTACGATGAGGGTGGTGAAACACTGAACCAGCTTGCCCAGAGAAGCTGTGGATGCCTCATCCCTGAAAGTGTTTAAAGTCAGGTTGGACGCAGCTCAGAGCACGCAGATGTAGTGGAAGATGTCCCTGCCCATGGCAGGGCGGTTGGACTAGATGATCTTTAAAAGGTCCCTTCCCACTCAAACCATTCTATTATCATGTGGCTGGACAGGAAAGTGGGTAGAAAGGAAGGAAGAGTTAAATGTGATGATTGCAGCCAAGCTCTGAGCGCTGCTCTCTGTTCCCCCAGTCTGCTGGGCGACTGATGCGTGCCATCTTCGAGATCGTCCTGAACCGTGGCTGGGCCCAGCTCACCGACAAGACCCTTAACCTCTGCAAGATGATTGACAAACGGATGTAAGTGAGATCTCAGAGGTATTTTCTGATTGCAGGCTGGATGCCTCTGGCATAGGATGAGATTTTTCAGTGTAGCCTGGCTAGGTCTGCAGCATTTGGGAGGGAGAGTGCTTGTGCCTGTCGGGGTGTAAAGGAGCTGCTGCGTGTGTCTGGCTGAGGGCTGGTCTTCGGCAGTGTGGGGAACCTTGGTGCTCTGAAGGCTTCGTCTCTGTTTCTTTGCTTGTCTCACCCCACGGTGTCCTCGCAGGTGGCAGTCCATGTGCCCTTTGCGCCAGTTCAAGAAACTGCCTGAAGAAGTGGTGAAGAAAATAGAGAAGAAAAATTTCCCGTTTGAGCGGCTTTATGACTTGAACCATAACGAAATAGGTACGGAGACACAGGCAAATGTGGCAGGGAGAGGTATCTGCCTCTCTGTTCTCCTCTACTGTGTTTTGACCCAGAAATTGGGGGGCTTGTTCGTGTCTGATTGAAGGGGCAGAGCTGGTGAGGGTTTTGTTACAGCCTGAGGAGGGCAGAGGTTTTGCCCTGGCACCTTCCAGCAGCTTGGATTGCCGATACTGAATACCGTTCAGTTTGGGAGCTGTTGGTCACCCTGTTGTCCATCTGTCCTGACAGCAGTGCCTTTCTGTTGCAGGGGAACTTATCCGAATGCCCAAGATGGGCAAGACAATCCACAAATACGTTCATCTGTTTCCAAAGCTGGAGCTCTCAGTCCACTTGCAGCCTATTACCCGCTCCACCCTGAAAGTAGAGCTCACCATTGCCCCCGACTTCCAGTGGGATGAAAAGGTGAGCTGTGCGCAGGGGATGACCCACCCTCGTTAAAGGGGTGCAGCTAAATATCACCGGGCTAAATACCAGGCTGGGGGTAGGAGGGCACTTCTGGGGCAGGATTGCTGTGGGAGGGCTGGTGTTCAGCTCCTGGAGGTCTGGAAGGGGGGGATCTGGACTCCGATACAAAGGTAACAGCTGCCCTTGCTTAGGTACACGGTTCATCCGAAGCTTTCTGGATCCTGGTGGAAGATGTGGACAGCGAAGTGATCCTGCACCACGAGTACTTCCTGCTGAAAGCCAAGTACGCACAGGACGAGCACCTCGTCACCTTCTTTGTGCCCGTCTTTGAGCCGCTGCCCCCGCAGTACTTCATCCGTGTGGTCTCCGACCGCTGGCTCTGTAAGTCACATTCTGCCAGAAGCACCTGGGTTATACAGCAACGGTTCTCCCTGGGGGCAGAGGGGGTAGGTCAGGCCCTTTCCTAGTGCTGTGCTGGAGGAAAGACTTCTCACATCCAAGTGACAGCAGGGCTGGGGAATCCTATTGGCAGAGGGAGCTCAGAGATGAAACCGTTGGAGTGCTTTTGGAGATGAAAATGTTTTTTCGTGTGTCTGACAGCCTGTGAGACCCAGCTGCCCGTTTCCTTCCGCCACCTGATCCTACCTGAGAAGTACCCTCCTCCGACCGAGCTGCTGGATCTGCAGCCGCTGCCCGTGTCGGCTCTGCGAAACAGCGCCTTTGAGAGCCTCTACCAGGACAAGTTCCCTTTCTTCAACCCTATCCAGACTCAGGGTGGGTATTGTCTCTGCTCACCTCCTCCAAACTGCCTCTCAGTGAGCCCTGGCCCTTTTGGTATTCGTAGTCCAGTAGCCTTGGTTTTGTGGGGTTTATTCACATAATGTGAAACTTCTGTAGCAAATAGCGTATCCCCTCTACCTCCCTGAGCCTTAGAGGTTTGATGGCTTGAAATCTTTCTCCATGGGCCAGAGTACCTTTGATGTATTCCTCAAGTACATCAAGCAGCCAGTCCGGAGCTGTCTGGCAGCAGCAGGTTTGCTCCTGGAAGCTGTGTCTGTGCTAACACTGCAGCTCAGATTCACAGAGCTGGCTGGACCCAAACTTCTCCATCTGTGCTGCTTGTAGGAATGGAGTTGTGAGTGAACCAAAGCTGCCCTGTCTGTGTTTCTCTGCCTGGGCTTAGCCAGAGTAGGGAATTCACACTTGTGAGCTACTGTGACAGACGAGAGCCTGTTTTGCGCAGTGGATCCTGGGCTAAAACTCTTAAACAGCCTTTTCTGTAGCTCCTCCTTATGCGGGCTGGGTCCAGGCTGTGTTTTCCCTGCCCGTTTCTAGAGCTTTGATAGAAATCCATGGAGATTTTGCTGAACTGCTCTCTTCTGTGTTGTCCATCTGTCCCCAGTGTTTAACACAGTTTATAACAGCGACGACAACGTGTTTGTGGGTGCCCCCACGGGAAGCGGCAAGACCATTTGTGCTGAATTTGCCATCTTGAGGATGTTGCTCCAGAACTCGGAGGGACGCTGTGTGTACATCACCCCCATGGAGGCCCTGGCAGAACAGGTAAGCCCGGCATCCTGGGGAGAACTGGAGCCTTACCCTGGCTTAGATTTGCTTCCTCACCCCCTGTTTCACTTTTCCTCATCCCTTCTTTGCTGTCACGTCCCTCAGGATGACTCCAGAGTCTTATAATTAATTGTGGTCTCTCTGAGGGAGCCAAGAGACACCGCCCCACTGCCAACCTGCTGATGTCAGTGTGTGCATCTGTGTGTCTCCAGGGATTTGATAGGATTTGTTCTAATTTGAGGTTGACAACAGCATCCCTTGCATTTTTGGCAGGTCTTCTTGGACTGGTACGAAAAGTTTCAGGAACGTCTCAATAAGAAGGTGGTCTTGTTGACGGGGGAGACCAGCACTGACCTGAAGTTGCTGGGCAAAGGGAACATCATCATCAGCACCCCTGAGAAATGGGACATCCTCTCGCGACGCTGGAAGCAGCGCAAGAACGTCCAGAACGTCAACCTCTTCATCGTGGATGAAGTGCATCTCATCGGGGGCGAAAATGGGGTGCGTTTGGGACGGGAGGAGGGCGCTACTAATTCGAGTGATGCTTGTCATAGTGTTGGTCTCTGTAGTAGAGCTGCTGTGGGATGGATGGTTGCTCACTCCTAATACCTGGTCTGAGGTCAGCTTTTCCTGCTGGGAGTTTTCCCAAGCTGCAGGATGGGCTGGGATAGGAGGGCCATATTCTTTGGGAAGCTCAGGAGTGGTATCCCTGGGGTCTCTGTGGGTGTGAGTGCTTGGGCTGAAGTGGTCAGAGCTCAGCCAGGAGAGGCAGCCGCGGTGTGGAGAGCTTGGCATTCCCCTCCTGTTCCAGCTACAACCTGCCCTATCCCACCTGCAGCCGGTGTTGGAGGTCATTTGCTCCCGCATGCGCTACATCTCCTCCCAAATTGAGCGACCCATCCGCATCGTGGCCCTCAGCTCGTCCCTGTCCAACGCCAAGGACGTGGCTCACTGGCTGGGCTGCAGTGCCACCTCCACCTTCAACTTCCACCCCAACGTCCGCCCCGTGCCCCTGGAGCTGCACATTCAGGTAGGGCTTGGGCAACCTCATCTCCTTTCCCTTCTGCCTGGTTTCCAGATAGTGTCACTGCCTGCTCCTCTTCCTCTGCAGGGCTTCAACATCAGCCACACGCAGACTCGCCTGCTCTCCATGGCCAAGCCTGTCTACCATGCCATCATGAAGCACTCGCCCAAAAAGCCGGTCATCGTCTTCGTCCCGTCCCGCAAGCAGACACGGCTCACGGCCATCAACATCCTCACCACGTGCGCCTCAGATGTCCAGAGGCAAAGGTAACGGTGCTGTGGCCTGTGTCCCAAGATTTTGGGCTGTTTCGCTGGGCTGAGGGACAACTAGTGAGGGGAAATGGTCTCATTAGATGTCACTCGGGCATCTGCCATGAGATCAAGGAGGGACAGGCTTGCTTGGGCCTGGCAGTGGTCTCTTTACTCCTCCTCTCTGGCAGGTTCCTGCACTGCGCAGAGAAGGATCTGGTACCGTACCTGGACAAGCTGAATGACAACACTCTGAAGGAGACGCTCGTGAACGGGGTGGGCTACCTGCACGAGGGGCTGACCGCCATGGAACGGCGAGTGGTGGAGCAGCTTTTCAGCTCTGGTGAGTGGGGTGGGATGAGGACACACCACTTCTTCTACCTGTAAACCCTCTTCCCCGGAGCTTGGCAGGGCCCACAGTCTTTGGACTGGAGATAACAGCTTGCCCAAGCCTCATGTCACTTCTCTGCCTCCCGGGTCCAAAAAGGCTGCGATCTTAAATTTCACCATCTCTCCTGGACCTCCCTGTATACCGACACCCACCGGCCCCAGCACAGAACCCCCAAATCTTTCTCCCTGCCAATTTCTGTGACCCAGAGAGGTGCTCTGCCCGCGGGCTGACTGCTCTCCCCGTGCACCTTTCAGGTGCGGTTCAGGTGATGGTGGCCTCCCGCAGCCTCTGCTGGGGCATGAACATCGCTGCTCACCTGGTGATCATCATGGACACGCAGTACTACAACGGCAAGATCCACGCGTGAGTGTGTCGCGCTGCGTAGCTTTCCTCGGTGTCCACCCTGCTAGTTCAGGCTGCACTGAGCACGAAGGAACGACGCCCTAATCCCAAAGGGCTTCATCCCTGTCCAGGCAGAGGCTGGGAATCATGGGAGAGCAGTGGTAGCTTTGTGTGGAGCTTCGTTAACTTTCTCTCCCTGTCCCAGGTATGTGGATTACCCCATCTATGATGTGCTGCAGATGGTGGGCCATGCTAATCGCCCGCTGCAGGATGACGAGGGCCGTTGCGTCATCATGTGCCAGGGATCCAAGAAGGTGGGTGAGGAGTGGGGCACTGTTTCTGGCCTTCGAATGTCTGTCTCCTGCCTGGGGCATGGATTTCTTTTCCCAGCTTTGGGCAGGCTGATGTATAACCCTCACTCAGAGCCCTGCTGCCTGGGAGGTGCTCCAGGATTTTGGAGGTGCTGGGGTTTATTTACCCCTTCCCTCTCCTCCTGCCCCGCTGTAGGATTTCTTCAAGAAATTCCTCTACGAGCCCCTGCCGGTGGAGTCGCACTTGGACCACTGCATGCACGATCACTTCAATGCTGAGATTGTCACCAAGACCATCGAAAACAAGCAGGATGCAGTGGACTACCTCACTTGGACGTTCCTGTATCGCAGGATGACGCAGAATCCAAACTACTACAACCTGCAAGGTGAGCAGAGAGGGGTCTGCACCGGTGGGTACGGGGATGGAGGATATTGAGGACCCTCTGCCTGCGGGCTGTGCTTTTGCAAGAGCAGCTTTTCTCCGTTCTGGGGAGTTTCTGAGCCCCGCCGCAACGCTGCTGTACCCGCAGGTGTGTCCCACAGGCATCTCTCGGATCATCTCTCCGAGCTGGTGGAACAGACCCTCAGCGACCTGGAGCAGTCCAAGTGCATCAGCATCGAGGACGAGATGGACGTGGCTCCCCTGAACCTGGGGATGATCGCCGCCTATTACTACATCAATTACACCACCATCGGTGAGTGCTCTGCGAGGGACGGGTACTGCGCACAAGCGCTCGCCAGTGCTCCTGCTCTCTGTCCCCTCTCTGCGTCGCTCCCTGTGCCACAGGCAATGGAGAGAAGGTGCTGTGTGCGTGGTTGGGTGCATGAAACTCTCCTTTAGCACGGGGCTCCGTGTCGTCTGCCTGAAGGCACCTCTTGTACCATGGGGTTTAATGCTGTCTGGTTTTCCCTGACCCCTCTACCTCTCCGGCTTCCCCAGAGCTCTTCAGCATGTCCCTCAATGCCAAGACCAAGGTGCGAGGGCTGATTGAAATCATCTCCAACGCTGCCGAGTATGAGAACATCCCCATCAGGCACCACGAGGACAACTTGCTGCGGCAGGTGAGCAGCAGCGCGTCAGATCTGGGGATGGACGTGGGTTCCTGCAGGGTCGGGGGGAAAAAAGCTGCCCGCGTTTTCAGCTCTGTAGGGCTAAAGCACTGATGGGTTTATCATGTCTCCCTGTAGCTGGCCCAAAAAGTTCCCCACAAGCTGACCAACCCCAAATTCAACGATCCCCACGTCAAGACCAACCTCCTGCTGCAGGCTCACTTGTCGCGCATGCAGCTGAGCGCTGAGCTGCAGTCAGACACCGAGGAAATCCTCAGCAAGGTACAACAGGGTGGGTGAGAACCTGCTCGCCTTGCCTGCGTCACTGTGTTGTGCCGCTGCCTTCTGACCCCTCCCTGCCCCCTGTGTCCAGGCGATCCGGCTGATCCAGGCCTGCGTGGACGTGCTGTCCAGCAACGGCTGGCTCAGCCCCGCACTGGCTGCCATGGAGCTGGCGCAGATGGTGACACAGGCCATGTGGTCGAAGGATTCCTACCTCAAGCAGCTTCCTCACTTCACTTCTGAGCACATCAAGCGCTGCACGGACAAGGTAAAGCTTGGGGGAAGCGCCGTGGTCCTGCTCTCACCCACCGAGGAGCCCCGGGCTGAAAACTTCTTCCTTGCAGGGGGTTGAGAGCGTCTTTGACATCATGGAGATGGAGGACGAGGACCGGAACGCCCTGCTGCAGCTCTCTGATGCCCAGATCGCTGACGTTGCTCGATTCTGTAACCGTTACCCCAACATTGAGCTCTCCTATGAGGTGGTGGAGAAGGAGAGCATCCGCAGGTGAGGCGGGGTGGCATGGCCCCCTCGGTGCTGTGCCAGCACCGGGGGGATGCTCTGACCCTCAGTCTCGGTTCTTTCCGCGCAGTGGGGGGCCCGTGGTGGTGCTGGTGCAGCTGGAGCGTGAAGAGGAGGTCACTGGGCCTGTCATTGCTCCCCTTTTCCCCCAGGTACGTGCCAAACCCGGTGACACTGGGGTGGCAGAAGTGGAGGAGGGGATTGTCCCCCACCACCCCCAGCCCATTAACTCTTAGGTCTCCGGCAGAAACGCGAGGAGGGTTGGTGGGTGGTGATTGGCGACTCCAAATCCAACAGCCTCATCTCCATCAAGCGGTTGACGCTGCAGCAGAAAGCCAAGGTGAGCAGGACAGGGCAGGGGGGGCGGCTGCCATCCAAACGGACGTGGTTTGGGTGAGCCGGAGGGGTGCCCGGTCCCCCCTCCGCCACCCCAACGCCGGCTCTTCCTCGCTGCGTAGGTGAAGCTGGATTTCGTGGCCCCAGCTACGGGGACGCACAACTACACGTTGTATTTCATGAGTGATGCCTACATGGGCTGCGACCAGGAGTACAAGTTCAGCGTGGACGTGAAGGAGGCGGAAAGCGACAGCGACTCCGACTAATGCGGGGCCCCAGGTCCCGGTGAGGATCCCCCTGTAGTTCAGCCATCAAACCCCAGCCACGGTAGCGCTTGTGTCACCTCCCTTTGTATTTTCCTGTTGTGGTGTTGTTTTTTGGTTTTGGGTTGTTTTTTTTTAAGGTGTTGATGCTTTGTACAGTGTTTTTTAGACAGGAGCTGCGTGCAGAAGCATGACTATGGCAGCTGAATAAATCTCAAGACCCGCCTTGCCCTCTGTGCTGCTGGGTCTGGGGGGGGAAGGGGGGGAGAAAACAGGCACGACAAGGCTGTCCCCCAGCTCACTGAGTAGCTCTGTGCCTTCACTGTGGGGTTCAAAAAAGTTCATTAGCAAAACTAATTAAGGCAGAGTTGGCTTGGTAGCCGCTTCTAGGAGCACTATGCTGCCGCCAGCCTGCAGGAGCAGACCTAAATGCTTCCCCTCAGGCTGTGCTTCACCATGAGGCGTAAAATCTGGCCTGTCCTCCTGTGCCACCTTCTCCAGCTCCCCAGGGTACACCTACACCCCGTTCCGCTCACCCCGAGGGTGCTGGGTGTGTTGGTGACAGCACCAAAAGGAAGAGCTGGAGGCTTTGGCCAGAACACCACTGATTTATTGAGCATGGGGCAGAAGGAGTGGGGAGCAAGTCCTGCCCTATCTCCCAAAGCCAGTTGGATCCCGGCAGAGGTGCCACGTGCCCACGTGCATCCCCAGGGAGGCTGGTGGGACCCCCATGGTCCCCTGGGCATGCAAAAGTCCAACTCGTGGGGCAGAGGAGGTCAGTCACCGTCTTCCCTGCCCCACTCTCCATACCGGCATGGGGCCGCGTGCCGGTGGCAGTACCGAAGGGTCCTGCTGCTGAGTAAGGGGATACACAAGAGGATTGAACCTCTCGGCAAACTTCAGGGCACTGGTACTTCCAGAAGGCGATCTCGCCGTCGTCGCTGCAGGAGGCCAGCAAGCCTGGTTCCTTCGGGTTCCAGGCCACGCAGTTGACGTCCTGCGAGTGTGCCCGGGGAACGTGGGCGGCGAGGCTGAAGGTGGGCTGCTGCGGGTCAGAGGACGCGCTTTCCTCGAAGACCCGGATGGCGTCGTCACCGCAGGCCGTCGCCAGCGCCCCGGTGAGGTGGCACCTGGAGTGGGGGCAGCACCGGGTGGGTCACCCACGCTGCCGCCGGGAGAAAAGGGAGCCGGGCGGCTCCGCCACCGCCTCCCTCCACTCACCACGCCACGTCGTAGATGGTCCTCGTGTGGTAGCCAGAGAGGTTGCAGACGCACTTCCAGGTGGGGTCGGTGCCGCTGCAGGCCACCCCTGGAAGGCAAGAGAATAACCTCCGCTCCCTGCCCGCTCTTTTCCCCTGCCCCCTCTTTTCCCCAGCAGCTTACGAGCAGCTCCGAGCCCCGCGGCACGCTAAGACGGGCTGGGAGCCTCACCTTCCTCATTGCCTGGCTTGTACCGGCGCCAGATGCGCACGGTCTTGTCGTCACTGCAGGAAGCCAAGCGCTCGCCACTGCGGTCGAAGGCCACGCTCCACACCGTCGACTCGTGGCCCTCCAGCGTGGCGCAGCACACCCAGTCGTCCTCCTCTTCGTGGTACAGCTTCACCGTGTCGTCGTAGCTGGCCGAGGCCAAGAGCTGAAGGAGGGCGGAGGAATCAACCGGGCACCAGGCAGCTCAGGCGAAGCTGCCCTTCACCCGCGGTTCGAGTTTGGAGCCAGAAGGGGACCAGGTTGCCGCTCTCCAGGCCCGTTCCCAGCGCTGGGGTAGGATCCAGCATGGAAAAAACAGTGTGTCCCCCCGTGCCAGGCCTTGTTCCCACTCACCTCCTGGTTAGGGTGCCAAACCACGTGCTTGACGTCCTGCGTGTGGGAGTTGAGGACGCTGACGCACTCGTACTCCTCCTCCTCATCCACTGCAGGGAGAAAACTGTTAGGGTGAGAAGAAGGGAGGACGGGGAGCAGGGGCAGCCCTCCACTGTCCCCCGCCACCCCCGGGGGGGCTGCTCCCCCTGCTCTCCCCTCACCTTCCCAGACCCAGACGCTCTTGTCCCGGCTGCAGGTGGCGAGCAGGGTGCTGGAGGGAGCCCAGGCCACCGACTTCACCTCGTTCTCGTGCCCCTCCAGCGTGGTGACGTATTGGGGAGGAAGAGGAGAGGGGAGGGTAGGAGAGGGGAAGAGCGGGACGCGGGCGCGGGGGGCTGGGTCCGGGGGGGGGGTCTCACCTCGAAGCCATCCTCGTGCCTCTTCCAGATGCAGGTGATGGTGTCGAAGCTGGCAGAGGCCAGGTAGGAGCCAGGCCACCCTGCGCACCGTGCGCTGGTGCCCCTCGCCCAGCACCGCCCGGCAGGACCAGCCCGGCCCTGGGGGGAGCGGGATGGGGGGAGGCCCCGCCCATGCCACAAGCCCCGCCCCTCCCAAAAGAGGCCCCTCCCACACAGCCCTGCCCCCCACTGGCCCTGTTCGCCCCACCCCTGCAGCCCATTTAGCCCCGCCCCCTCCACAGGCACACCCTCACAGCCCCTCCCTCATTCCCCTCTGGCCCCGCCCCCTCACTACAGCCCCTCCCTCACTGCCCCTCTGACCTGGTCCCCTTACTACAGCCTCCCTCTCGCCCCGCCCCTCCCAGCCCCTCCCTCATTGCCTTAGCCCCGCCCCCATTGAACCCAGCCCCTTAGCCCCGCCCCTCGCCACAGACACGCCCTTCTAGCCCCGCCCCCTCACCCAGCCCCACCCTCGCTGCCCCTCTGGCCCTGCCCCCTCACCACAGCCCCGCCCTCACAGCCACTCTAGCACCGCCCCTCACCATAGCCCCTCTCTCATTCCCCTGGCCCCACACCCTCACCACAGCCCCTCCCTCCCATCCCCTTAGCCCCGCCCCTCACCACAGACACGCCCCTAGACCCCCGCCTCTCCTAGCCCCGCCCCCTGCGCTTTCGGCCCCGCCCCCTTACCACAGCCTCCCCTGGCCCCGCCCCCTCACCGGCTCCTCCCCAGCCCCTAAGCCCCGCCCCGTCCCCGCGGCCCCGCCCCGCCGCCCGCCCCCCCTCACCTTCCCGTCCCCAGAGGCGGACGAGGCGGTCGCCGCCGCAGGAGGCCAGCAGGCCGCCGCCGGGGCTCCAGGCCAGGAACCAGCAGCGGGAGTCGGGGTGCGCCGGTACGCGGCAAAGCAGCTCAACGTCTCCTTCATGGCGACGTTACCGGCGATGCAGCGTGACGTCAGCGCGCCGGAGCCGGAAGCGGCGCCGACCGGAAGCGGGGCGGTGGCGGAAGGCTCGGAGGCGGAGCCGCTGCGGCTGGGCCCCGGCGCGTCGGGATGTACACCCCGGGCGGGCCGGGGCTGCCCGGCGGGCGGCGGCGGCGCGGAGCGGCGGGGAGCGGCCTGCCCAAGCAGCCGGAGCGCAGCCTGGCCTCGGCGCTGCCCGGGGCTCTCTCCATCACGGCGCTCTGCACGGCGCTGGCCGAGCCCGCCTGGCTCCGCATCCACGGCGGCACCTGCGCCCGGCAGGAGCTGGGCGTCGCCGACGTCCTGGGATACGTCGACCCCGAGCTGCTGCGAGGTGAGGCCGGGCCGGGTGCGTGTGTCCCCGGTGCTCGGGGGCGCTGGGCCAGGTGTGGCGGGGGGGCGGCCGGCTCTCGGGGGGCTCCGGGCCTCGCCTGGGCCGGCCCGCCGGCCCCACCGCTGCCCCCAGCACCTCCAGGCCCCAGCCGCCCCCCTGCACCTCATCATAAAGGTCATTAATAAAGGTTTCTGCCTTCCAGCATCACCAAAACGAGGCAGTTTTTCCCCATTTCAGCACTGACACTGCTCAGGGCTCGGTGTACCCCGCCCCACCTTACAAATTCAGTTCCGAATATCAGCAATAAACGTGTGTGTTTGCATTTACCGGCCGGGAAACGGGCCTCACGCCCTGCCCGAGCGGCTCCCGTGCGATTATCAATCAGGAGGAAGCACAAAAACATCGTTCACAACTTATTTTTTGAGCTAACAGGCGACTGAATCCCTCTAGCAGGATTTGTGCGTTGTTGGGGCATTTTTTTATGAGTTAAAATAAGAACCTGATATGGTTCAAGCTTTCAAATGCACAATTCTGATGGCAAAAGGCGGCGGGCAGCTGCATGATGCGTTTGTTGGCCCGCTTTCGGTTACCTCTGTCCCGGCAGCCGCGGACGGCACGGGGAGGCCCCGCGGATGGCATGGGGAGGCCACCCACCCGGCACGGACGGCGTCAGGGCCACGCGCCTGCGACTCGTTTCCAGCCCCATGTCACGCCAGCGTGTTTGTTAGTGCTTTTTAATGTGACGTTAAAATGAACGCCTGGCTTTATTTATTAAAATCTCTCACAGCGGGTGAGGTGACCGGAGCCCCTTCCCCTCCTTCCTTTCCCCACCACCTCACTGGAGGGACCCCGTGGAAGCGGGGTAGGGGCGGTGACCTTGAACCTCCAGATACCCCTGGTGCCAGCTGCGGACCCGCTTATGGAGGGGCAGAGTCCACATGCACTTGAATTTGGGTGGAGTAGCGTGGGATCTCCCTCGCCACAGGGTTACGTCCTCCTCTTGTTTGCTGGTGGGATATAGCGTTAATAAAAAGATTTTCTAGTAACACCCCCAGCTTTGCTTTAAATAAGGAACCCGTGCAACCTGCTTTGGTGTTTATTTAGCTTTAATTTTCACTGCGATAATAGTTTGTAAAGTGAAATATGTGACCAGGCCGACTGCTGCTGTATTAAAGGAGGTTCATTTTCTAGAGCCTAATTAAAAGCGCCCTGCTGTGCTCCGGTTTCTGTTGAGAGCTGCCTTTTTAAACCTCAAAGGAAAACGCTGGGTGGGATTGGAGCAGGGGGTGTCGTGATACTGGTTGCTCTGTCTGGTGAGTGTTTTGGGTGGAAAAGAGGAGTTTTCCAGTGCTCAGCAGCCGCCTTTCTTCTTCACTTTGCAGATTACTGCATGAACCCACAGACGGTCCTGCTGCTCCGGGTCATCGCTGCCTTCTGCTTCCTGGGAATCATCTGCAGCCTCTCGGCTTTCCTCCTGGACGTCTTTGGCCCCAAGCACCCAGCATTAAAGATCACTCGCCGCTACGCTTTCGCTCACATCCTCACAGGTAAATCCCCGCTGGCAGTGATGGGGTTTCCACCATGCTGGAGGAAAGCCCACGGGTTTCTTTTTCCATCCCCAACCCTTAAGGGGACAGAAAAAAAGCCCCTGAAGGCTTTTTTTCAGCCTTCGGTTCAGAGCTGTGGCGCCCATACGACCTGCAGAGCTTCCCCTTTGTGGTGTTTTGGGTCTGAAGGGCAACAGCAGCCTCACACAGCTAAAATTGGTGTTAAATCTTGGGGGGAAGAGGTCGAGGAGGAACATTAAGTGTCTACTAATGTGTCTTATTTTTCAAAGAGATCCCGTAGCACCTTTCTGGGGAAGAAGGTCATCTTTTCTGGCTCGTGAGGTCAAAGGAGCTTTAATATCCTTTATCCCTGGCAGAATTACCTGCATCAGACCTGAGCGGCTCAGGCAAAGTCTGAGCTGTCAGGCTGCCCCAAGCACTGAGCACCGATTTGTCCCTGCCGCTCCTTCTAGGTCGCAAAAAAAAACCCCTTCCAAAGTGTTCAGCTTTGGTTTGTGTTGCTGGCTGCCCCGCTCAGCCAGGTTCATTCTAAGCCCGTGATCCTCCACTGTGTTTTCCCCTCTCTTGGGCAGGATTTCAGGCATCCGCCACCCCCTTTCACTGCAGGCTCTTGCGCTCTGCCTGCTTAAACTGCCGGCAAGCAGGTCACGGTGTCCCTTTGCCAGATCAGCCGTGAAACGAATTTGCGGATTTATTTTTTGTGCTGTCTGCTCAGCGCCTCTCCCGGCCTCTCTCTCAGTCCTGCAGTGTGCCACCGTCATCGGATTCTGCTACTGGGCCTCGGAGCTGATCCTCGCCCAACAACAGCAGCACAAAAAGTACCACGGTTCCCAAGTCTACGTCACCTTCGCCGTCAGTTTCTACCTGGTGGCGGGCGCCGGGGGAGCCTCCATCCTCGCCACCGCCGCCAACCTGCTGCGTCACTACCCCACCGAGGAAGAGGAGCAAGCCCTGGAGCTCCTGTCCGAGATGGAGGAGAACGAACCTTACCCAGCCGAGTACGAAGTGATCAACCAATTCCAGCCGCCTCCGGCTTACACCCCCTGATGTCACCTGCACCGGGACGCTGTCATGGCTTTCTCCCAACCCCAGAATTCATTTTCTTGGCACCTCCTTCGCTCTTCTGATCTCTCCCGTGCAGAGGAAGGAACTTTTCAGGTCAGATGACCTGCGTTTTCTTCCTATCCCTTATTTTATTAACTCCACGGCGTGAGTTTTAACCCCGCACCAGCTCGGCTGGCCGAAATAACGACGCCGTCGCCCCCCGTGCAGCTTCTCCCCGGCACAAGGGGCGGTGGGATCCGCTCTTCCCCATTGGAGATCTCATCCCTACCCTGCACTGGGAAGGAGAGGGGAAATCATGCTGGATTCCCAGCCCAGTGTGCGGTGAACTCAGTCCCTCCTCCACCGAGGTGTAACGTACACACAGAGAAAGGTGTGACGCACGCGCGTGTGTGTATATTTTTATATATATATATATATAGGGGAAACGCCTGCCGCGGCATGCTGATGGGAGAGGAACAGCCCTTTATAGCAGCTGTATGGCAGGAGGAAGGTAGAGCAAACCCCCCGCTGCTCTGATCCTCTTCTCTGACTGGCACTGACCACATGAGCATTTTGCACTTTATTTCGGGCTCGGGGGAGGACGGTGACAGTTTTGGGGCCAGCTGCTGGGGACTGTCACTGCTGTAAAACCCCCGAGCGAGGTTTGCAAGCAGGCAGCGCAACGTGGACTGATTTCAAAGAAGCTCTTCTGATGGTTTCGGTGGTTTTGGCGGAGCTCTGTTCCCCCCGCCGTGGCATCCAGCTCCTGTCAGCATCTCACCGAGCAAATCTTAGGGGATTTTAGCCAAGATGCAACCAGCTGTTGGTACAGTGACAGCTCCTGGGAAGCAGGTTGACCCTGCGCTGGAAAACCGGTGTCTCTGCCTGTAGCTTTTATGCAAGTTCCTGATCTCCGCGCCGATCTGACTCTCTTGCTTTTTGCCCCCACTTTTAATCTCGGTGGTTTTTTGTCCTGCTCTTGGTTTATTACCCCATTCCTTCTGCAAGCCCCGAGAGATGCCGGACCTCGAGGAGTGAATGGAACCAAGGGAAAGCCAATCTGGCACGTCCAGACCTGCAGCCAAGCCCAGAGGAGGTAGCCGGCAGGGACAGAGCGGGTTTTTTTGGGGCTGTTTAAAGCAAACCGAATAGGAAAAAAAAAAGGAAGGGATACATCAATGTGAGCACTGCAGCACTGAAAAACTCAAGGCTGGCTCCACAGAGGGTACGGTAGTTTAGGGAAGGAGTTTTAGGACAGGTCCTAGGCTTCCGATGATCCCTTTAATGCTTTTATTACCTATTTTCTTGGTGCCAGCTGTCTTGCCCAGCTTGTCCCTTTTTGTCTCGCCCCGCTCCCGCAGCAGCAGTGGCTATGCAAGAGCTTCGGCCGCTTGCCGGGGCTCGGGCTGTGGCACAAAACCAGAAAACTCGGCCCGGGGAGGGTACTGCCTGTGCCCTGCAGGACTCAAGGAGGAAAATCAGCCCCTTAAAACCGTCGGGGGTTTTGATGGAAGGGCACGGAGCGCAGGGAGAAGCCGGCAGCTTCAGGGGGTTTAGCAGCCCCGGGGCAGCTCCTTTTCCTCCTCCATCCTGCCTCTGGGGCCTCGGCCAAAGAAACATCCCACCGGCTCTTCCCCAGCATCCGGCTGGCATGGCAATCCGTCTGGAAAACAGTTTGGGTTTCCCCAACGGTGACTTATAATCAAGAGGGGCTTGAGTGTAAATAGTCTGTGCATAAACATGCTGTATTTCTGTAAAAAAAACAACAAAAAGAGACAAGTGACGTCATTTCCTTCCACTGGAATCCAGACAGGAGGCAGGGGTGCGGGTGCTGTGGGGTGCGGGGCTCCCCCCGCCCTTCTCCAGAGGAAATAAAGGGGGTGCACAGAGCCGTGTGTGGAAGCTTGCGCTTTCTTCCGGAAAAGGGGGTGCCCCTCCTTGCACTGCGCCCCGGTAAATGGTGCTGCCTTGTGCCTGCTGTGCTCTGCCCTGTGCCCCAATAACCGGCCCTGCCTGCACCCACTGCCCCCCAATAACCAGCCCTGCCTGTACCCCACTGCCCCCCAATAACCAGCCCTGCCTGCGCCTGCTGCCTCCCAGTAACTGGCCCTGCCTGCACTCCCATAACCAGCCCTGCCTGCACCCCATTGCACCCCAGTAACCGCCCCAGCCTGCACCCCATTGCCCCCCATAACCGGCCCTGCCTGTACCCAGTTGCCCCCCAATAACCAGCCCTGTCTGCACCCACTGCCCCCCAATAACCAGCCCTGCCTGCACGCCACGGCTCCCCGGAACCGGCCCTGCCTGCACCCTTGCACCCCCATAACCGGCCCTGCCTGCACCGTCGCACCCCGTAACCGGCCCTGCCTGCGCCCGCTGCCCTGCACTCCGCTGGTGGGGACGTGTCCCCACGTCAAGCCCCGCCCCTCCGGCGGGCGGCCCCGCGCCAAGCCCCGCCTCCGACGCTCGCTGGGCCACCCCGCCCACCGAGCCATCAGTGCCCCGCGCGCCCTTACCCTCCCCTCCCTTCGCGTCCGCGCGCCTGCAGGGGTGGGCTCTCCCCTCTGCCGCCCAATGGCTGCACGGGGCGGTGAGGCGGCGGGCCAATGGCGGAGCGGCGCGGCGCGATGACGCACCGAGCGCGACGCGGGGCGGCCCACGGAGCAGCGGTGGCATGTTGCAGCCGCGGTGGCCGTTCGTTGGTCTCGTTACCCGCTGCGTCCGCGCCGCCCGCCTCGGCCCCCGTCCTCCCGGGCCTGCCGAGGTCCCCTCTGCTGCTGGCGGCCAGGCGAGGGGCGGCGCGGGGCGGCAGGGCCTGCTGGGCCTGCTGGCGCGGCAGTGCAGCTGCGTGATGGGGCAGCGGGCGCGGCGGGCCCGGTACCGCGGCGGCGGTAGTAGCGGCGGGGACGGGGCGGCAGAGCGGGTGAGGCGCGGCGGCGGGTGGTGGTGGCGGGGGCTGCTCCGAGGCCACCCTGCCTTCGCTGCCATTGGCCGCCTCATGGCGACCCTGGCCGGTGTCTTCGTCTGGGACGGGCAGCGCATCGAGGAGGAGGAGCTGCAGCGGTGGGTGTCCGCCGCGGGGCCCCCCGGGACATCCCGCACCCCTATCCTCGGTGGCCCAGGAACCCCTCCAGATCCTCGGTGGCCCCAAATCACCCTGCTCCCCCCATTCCGTAGGGCCTGGGTTGCCCCCCTCACATTTTTTTGGGCGGGTGTGCTCTCACAAACCTTGCCGTCCCTGGGGTTCCCACCCTCTGTAGGTTCTGCCCCATATCTTGACCTGGGGGTGCACCCTTCAAGTCCTCCCCCCCACAGGGTGCCCCCCTAAATCTACTGGGGTGCTGCCTCAAATCCTCCTCCAGCTGCTGTCCTGGGGGGGTGTCCCCCAGCCCTTTTTCTGGGGTGCTGGGGGGGTGGGGTGCATCCTGCATTCCCTAAGTCCTGTCCCTGCTTGGTGCACCCCCTGAAAATTCACTGGGGCCTTGAGGTGTCACCCTAACCCCCCATTCTGTGCTTGGTGCCCCCCCCAGCTCCCTTCCCCCTTGGGCTCTGGGGGTGCACCCTTCACCCCCCAGATCCTGCCCCAACAGGCTGCCTCCCCCAAACCCTCCCTGCTGTGGTTTCAGGGTGGCCCTTACACCCCACTCCGGGGTTGCTGCAGAAAGGAGTGCCCCCCCCCCTTGCCCCAATACTGGGTGCCCCCTATTGTGCTGCTGTGTGGAGCGTTTACACCTGGGGGACAGCGCTGGTGTGGGACACATGCACACGCAGAGCCCCCCCGATCCGATGGGATGATGCTAGAAGGACCCTCTGACCTTTCCAGTTGCCTTTTGAGATGGCTGTGGAAGCACGCAGCTTCATTTAGCCGTAATTATCCAGTGTAGCCTGTAACAAAGTGGGGGGTGAGTCAGGACAGGGTAATTAAGACTTAATGAGAAGCTCAGGGTGCGATGGGGCATCACCGCGTTTCCCCTCTCTTAAATTCTGCATCCGGGTGCCTTGTCCAGACTGTCCTGTGGATGTTAAATACCCGGTCTTTGTTTAAGTCGCTTACCTAAGGCTTAATTAAATCTTAGAGCTAATGAGAAACAAGTCTCACACCCCAATTTATGACACCTTCAAACATTTTAGAGCAATCCCCAGCCTTTACATGCAGCCAATGCTGGAAAAAGCCAAATCCTGGTTTTATTCCCTAAGAAGGAGCTGCTGCTCTGCATCGCGCAGCCTTTCGGGTCCCAGCATTAAGGATAAACCCTACCTGATGTTTTCCAGTGGGCTCAGCAGGGCTTGGCTTAGGCCTGGGATTAAAAGCGGAGTTTGTCTTTTCTTGTTCAAGGTTACTCCTTGCAGGCTTGAGCCTCCTCACCTTAATTTAAGGACTCTGCAAGCCCAATCTTCTTCCAGTGCACTTTACCAGGCAAGGGAGAGTTTACTTTTACTTTTCCTCTTTATTATTTACTTTCTCCTTATTCCTTTAATCATTTACTCTCTCTCATGGCTCATTAGGCTTGTCTAGTTGCAGGAGCAATCAAGTCCTCGGCAAAGTCTTTGCTCATTGTTATAATGAGTTAGAGTTGCAGGAGGTCTCGGTGGGAGAGCTTTGCTCTCCTCTCTTCAACAGCCAATGTATTTTTACAAGACAGGTGGGATTACGTCGCAGATGGGCTCGAAATGACGGCAGAAATAAATAAACAGGATGAAACTATGCAGTGAAACTCTTCCTGCTTAGCTCTCCCCTCCTGGTTAGCTTGCTCATGCCTTTGTGTCAGCCAGGGAGCTGTGTCTCCTCCTGGGGTTTAAAATAGCTCTCCGCTTTGGTATCGTCTTTCTCTTCCTCTCCCAGCTCTCCTTCTCCTCTGTCCTCCTCCCATTTAACTTTATGGGAGACTTTTTTTTTTCCCTTGGTAAAACCAAAATCCCTGCTCCGGTGGTGCTGTCCCCACCTTCTGGCATGGTGGTTTGTAGCTATTGGGGGGGTCAAAAATGGCAACGGAGAGCTCTGCCCGTGGTTGGCATCACCTCCAGCCTGCCCTGCCATCCCCTGCCATGGCATCCTGCCCGCCACCAGTGCAGAAACACCGATGCAGCCCACCCGGTTAAGCGAGGCCGGGATTGGACACCGGCCAGGGAAGCGGCTCAGGCGGCTGTCAGCATCTGCCTGTCCTTTAGTTGCCAGCTAACGAAGGTGCCTTGTCCTTCATGCGGCTGGTTGGAGCAGGCTGCGTTGGGTGATGGAGCCCCTGCCAAGGTGAGAGCTTTGCTGCTGGGCTGGGAGCCTCCTCCTCCGGCAGTTAGCTTCATTTAGAAATTAAAATGAGCAGGTTTAAGGCACGGGGTTGGGCTTGCAGGGGTTTTGCAGCAAGTGTGACAAAACCCTTGCGGTTCAGATGCTGGTGGCGGTGGTTTGGTTTTCAGGTGCTGCGGTACCATGCCCCTTCCTCAGGGAGAGGGGAATCATGGATTTTGTTTTTTATGCCATGAGATGGGCGCTTGTTTGCAGAGGGACAAGGGCCAGGCCAGTAGCAGCCTTACGCATCGATGTGGATAAATCCTGTGGCTGTTATTTTTCTAGCTCGTCTCTGATGAGGATGGAGGTGGTGGTGAAGCAGGAGCATGGAGGCTTTGCTCCCTGCCCCAGTTTGATCCCATCCCGCTGCCCTCTGTGGAGCAGCTCGGCTGCGGTCACGGAGGTGATCCAGCTTAGAAAGGTCTCCTCGTCCCAATGCCCTGGCTTGCCGCCGCTTCCGCGAGCTCTGCACCTCTCCAACCCTATCTCAGTTCGCTAACCCAGCCAGTTTGGGTTTTGCTGCATCAGTGAGAGGAGTCGGCTCGCGGAGGAACAGAGCGAAGGCTGTAATCAATAAACCAGAGTTGGGAAGGAGGGGATGGAGGGAGCGGGGCTCTTCCTGCTCAGTGAAGGTAACGGTAGGGCTGTGTGGGGCACAGAGGAATGTTCATGGGGTGGTCATGCCGGGGCTGTGCCCACCAAACCTGGGGGAAGGTGGGTTTGTGGATCAAATTTGTCCCGTGAAGCTTTCAGACCAGTCCAGGGGAGGCTGGGAGCGTGGCGATTTCCAGCAACCACGAACATTAATTCAGCCAGACCAGTGAGACCTGCCTTGCAGGTTACAAATTTGTACTTTAGTTCTGGCTGATGCTAATTACTTTAATATAATTAGTGTCTTCAGGCATCGCCAGGAGGGTTGAAAAAGCTGCAGATGATAGTGAGTGATCCTCCTTCCTTGAGGTTGAGGACTCCAGGTGTAGATAAACCAGCCATTCCTCTCTAGTGTTTTATTTTGGGGGGCTGAAGCTGTGGCTTGGAGATATTTATCCCGGTGGTGGGAGGTTTTCTTGCCCTCTTCTCTTCCCCCAGTATTTTTGAGACCCAAGATCTGAACCCAGTTTCTGTAGGTGAAGGATGCTGAAACTGGGGGGGTTGATGCTCTGTGGAGCCACGTTTGTTGGAAGCCCCTGCTTCTGTTTCCTTCCCTCTCGTAGGAGAGGCTGCTGTTCCCGTTTGCTGCCTGGCAAACTGTGGCTGCTGTCGGCGATGTGCTTCTTGTCGCTTTGCAGACCGAGACGGGCTTTCATGAGCCAACCCTCGCCACCCCGAAACCCCCTTCCCTCCCTGCTTCCTTTTGCACCCCAAGTCTCAGTCCTGCGAATGACTTCATACCTTGGTGCCTTCAATCTGAAAATCCTTCTTTTTCCTTAAATCCATATTACTTTTGGTTTCATCCTGCGCAGCTTCTGTTTGATCCAGCCAGGAAAACAAATCTTGGTTTGAGAGCATCTGATGGTGACTGCTGTGGGTTTTTTTTCCTTTGTGGAAAGGCTGATATTTGCTGAGGATGGAGGGTGGTTTTTCTGCCAGATCTCAGCGGGGTGGAGGAGAAGCACTTCCCATCCGTACAAGGAACAAGCCCCTGCATGCTTCCCCTAAGAAACAGCCGGCACACCGCCACTGCTACCATCCTGTGGGGTTTTTTCCCTTCCTCTCCTTGAAGAGTGAGCCCTGTGGCTGTGGGTGACATTTTATGGTGCTGCAAGGGCCACCTGGCTTAGGGACTCCCCAGCAGCTGTGTTCAACACCCGACTAGGTTTCTACCCTGCAAGAGGATGTAGGCCATGAACACACTACGGCATGATTTTTCAGCGCTGTATAATATTTATAAGCACAAGACCCTTAGGATGAAAGAAAAAGGCTGTAGGGGTGGGTTTTCTGCACCGGTGAGCAACCCAGGCAGGAGGGGAGAGCCCAGGCTGCTCTTCCTACACCAGAAACCCTCTAGATGAAGCCTGGACCATGCCGGGAAGGTTTTTCCGGTCTCAGGGGGCTCCATCTGTAGCAGAAAGGCTCTGATGAGGCTTTGGTTACAAACTGTTTTGGTTTTCGTCTTCCCCCAGGTCCACACAGGAGATGAAGCACATGGAGAATATCTCCAGCCTGCTACAGGGCAGCAGCCTGGGCGAGTATCAACGGCTGGATCCCAAATCGGAACGAGAGGCTGTCGCCGCTCCCGGGGAGCAGCCCTGGGAGATGATCATGGACAAGAAGCACTTTAAGCTCTGGCGGCGGCCCATTGAGGGCACCCACTTATACCAGTACCGAGGTAACGGTGCTCCCCGTACCCCACCTGTAGCTTGTTTTTCCTGTGCCAAGTCCTTGGGGTGGGGGTGTGCGTGTGCCTCCTGCATCCTGCCTGGCCTGTATTTATAGGAAACTGGAAAAACTGTGAATTGTCGTCCTTTGCATCCCTCTCTGCAGATCCTGTCCCCCCCTTAGCCCTTCAGAGGGTTCCCAGCCCTGCTACCTGCCTTAGAAAAAGCCTTTTCCTTTTATTCTTGCTGCACTGAGATAAAGACTTGCTTATGCTTGGGATTAAAAACTTTCTCTTTACCGCAGTGTTTGGGTCGTACACAGATGTGACTCCCAGGCAATTCTTCAACGTACAGGTGAGCACCTTTGAAATCTGGGCTGTGTGGCACGTTAGAACTAAAGTACAGCCTCTGCCCGAGGGGTGGGATAGAGAAATGGTGAATATTCTCTTCTCTTTATACCATTTACGTGATCTAGAGCCAATCCCAATATAGATCAGAAGCAGGGCGAGTTATCCCATGCTCCAACTGGGTTTTGCTGCCTGTCCCTGCTGGAAGTGAAGGATCAGCATGTGTGGGCTGTGATCAGCTGCAGGAGCTCAGCGGGTTTCTGGTCCTAGCTCGCTCTCTGCCTGCCCTGCCAGCTCCTGTGCTTCCTCTTCTGGTGACTCTCAGAAAGTATTTAATAATTTCCTGGTGGGTAAAACGCCTGACCGTGACACAGCTTGTTTCCACAGGATGAGGAAAAGGGCCGGTTACCTTCCTTTAATGACGCTGTTGGACTTTGTTGTGACTCAGCCTCTCTTTCTTGCCAGCTGGATACTGAATATAGGAAGAAGTGGGACTCGCTGGTCATCAAATTGGACGTAATCGAGAGAGACCTGGCCACTGGATCGGAAGTGATTCACTGGGTCACTCATTTCCCGGTGAGCGGCTCCTTCTTTCCTGCTCTGGTGATCCTCCTTACCCCAGGCAAACAGCCAGCAGGGTTGATGCCTGTTCTTTCTCCTCCCCAGTACCCTATGTACTCGCGAGACTATGTATACGTTCGACGGTATGGCGTAGACAAAGAGAACAACCTGATGGTACTAGTCTCACGGTAGGTATTGCCGGGTTGACCTCCTGATGGCTTTCTGCCGTCTCCCATCTGTAAAACAAAGTTGAGAGCTGGGTATAAATTTCATGAGCTTTTTTTTTTTTTTTTAAACTGTGTCAAAACTTCAAGGATCTGTCTTGAAAATACAGCTGCCTTCTCTGGGGTGAAAACATTGTTCTCTTAGTACCCACCTCCAAAACACTAGCAGATGCTCAGTGTAGTCCACACCCAGAGCTCACCTTGTGCTGCTCCCTTCTCTTGTTTCCTCCAGGGCAGTGGAGCATCCAAGTGTCCCCGAAGACCCTGAGTACGTTCGGGTCAGAACCTATGAGTCCCAAATGGTCATCCGTCCCCACAAAACCTTTGATGAGGTACGTTTTGGGGTGGGCTGGGAAACGGAGCGGAAAGCTTGTCATGAGATTGGAGCAGGAGGAAGCAACCCCTGCTCTGAGGGGAACTGTACCTTCTCGGGCCATGATCCATAGCACTAACCTGGGGTAAATACTCCAGAGTCAGAAAGGAGGGTTGAGTTTGTTTCCCAAAGGTGAGGGAAACCCATCCACGTGTGGCTCTGGAAGGATTTGAAGATCTATCCCAGTAGCTTGAGACTCTTCCTGCAGGAGCTTGGTGCCCCCGGAGAGCCGAACATGCCATTTCAGAGCACCAGGCTCCTTTAAAAAAGCCTTAAGCCTCGCAAGTCTCATTCCTAGCACTTAATGTTCTCAGAAAAATTGTTGCTTGGTCTTTGCAGGGTATCCAGAGCCTGAAGAGAGTGTGCTGGGTCAGTGGAGGACTAGGGGAGTGACACCTCCTTCTCCAAGAAAACCCTCCCTGTGTGCTTTCACTGGGTCTCGATGGGTCTGCGTCGCATCCTTCTTAACGCTGCAAGCAGCCCTAAAGGGAATTTAAGTGCGGCTGCAAAGCCCAGCAGAGTTTCTCTGCCAGCTCAGGCTCACTCGCCTTCTCCTTTCCCAGAACGGTTTCGACTACTTGCTGACCTACAGCGACAACCCGCAGACTGTGTTTCCCCGTTACTGCGTCAGCTGGATGGTCTCGAGCGGTGAGTGAGCTTTGGTCGGGAGAATTCACCCCTTGGTGACAAATTCCTCCAGCTTCTCACTCTGGAGCGAGCACGGGCGCTCCTGCCTTCCCCTTCCTGCACCTGTGTGGGGCAGAAAATAGACAGAGAAGCTTAAAATCTGAGACCTGGAGGATTTGGGGGGTATTTTTGGTGCCTCAGGCTGCTCTTCCTTTGTCACGGGGAGGAAGTCCTGCCTGGATTCCTGGCTGTGAGGGGGAAAGGTGTCCATGCACAAGGATGCTCTTTCTCTCCCGTGTCTGCTCCAGGCAGAAGGAAAAAACCAGCAGGATCCCTTTTTTTTTTTTTTTAAATAGAATGAGCTGTTTTTTCCTTACTTCAGAGCAGCGCTGGCTCTGAAGCTCTTCTGCATTTGACTTCTGCCCCTTACAGTGAACAGGGAAGAAAATTCCTTCTAGTTAGAGGTACAGTGCCTGTGCTGAGACTTCCATGAAGGAGCTTGGCTTTAAGTGGAGGGGAAAAAAGCAGTGTTTAAAGGATCTGGCTGAGCCGATGGCTGTCCCCCCTGCAGAGCTGCCCAAAAATAAACCTGGAAGAGCCCGAGGTGCGCTTGGCATTGCAATACCTACTGAGGGGTTCAACGTTCCCCTCCAGGCAGGGGAGGATGGAAAGCGCCGCTTTCTCATGGGACTGGGAGAAAAAGGGGCTGTCACCACCTTTAACTCTCATTTTATTCATTGGTGGGGGGAATAAAACCAGAAGTGTTGTGCCTGCGGTGATTTCCCCCCCCACCCCCCCCTACTGTCACATGGCTCGTGGTAGAGACTGATGCAAGAAAGTTGAAAGGCATTCATTCAACGCACTCGAGCATCGGACTAACCTTTTTTTTCCTATTCTCCCTCCTTTGACAACTACTGAAACCTCTTTTCTTCCAGAGTGCACTCTTTAATGCATGTAAAAAGGCGTCTAAAGCTCCCGGGGGGGCTGGCGTCACCCACGCACCCCTGTGCCACAGTAGCTGCATGGTGCAGGGGCCTCCTCCGTGCTCTTAATGCTCATTGTTTTAGAATAAAAATGATGAGTGGTGGGAGATCAGCATCTCCAGGTGGGGCCGCATGGAGCTGGTGCAGCCCTGCCTGGGGCAGAGGTGATAATTTTAAACATTAACCATTAATTAATGTGTCACAAACTCACTCCCAGGTCACTTATAATGTAGCCAGGAGGTGGTGAGGTTCCCTAGGGCTCGCAGGAGGGGCTGCCTGGCTCCAAGGTCCTTGCAGCCCTATTCCAGAATGGATCTCAGCAAGTCAAATAAGAGTTGATTTATTTTTTTTAATTAAAAAAAATCCCACCATAAAGTACCTTAACTGCGAGGTTTTAACTGAGCAGGGGGACGGGAAGCGGCAGAAATCCCTTAATGCCAGCGAGGTTGTGGGATGCCCCTTGAATAAAGCGGCAGGGCAGCGTTATCAGGATGGAAGAGAAAAGTCAGGAGGGAAAAGAAAAATCAGGGGAGGTGAGAAGGGGGAAAGACAGGAGGATCTTCCCTCCGGCATCTCCGGAGCCCGGCAGCTGCGTTGCTGAGCAGCTGCCTGTCCCTCTCCTGCTTCTCCTTCCCACCAGGTATGCCAGATTTCCTGGAGAAGCTGCACACGGCAGCCCTGAAAGCCAAAAAGATGGAGATCGAAGTGCGGGACTATATGTCTGCCAAGCCCATCGAGAGCGGTGGCAGCGAGGGGAAGGCGAGTATGGCAGCAGCGGAGCACAAGAGCGATGGCACCTGCAGCCCTGCCCAGCTGGAATACGCCTGAGGAGCCGAACCTCCGCTCCTCCGGCCCTGGGACAGGAGCCAGGCTCCGGAGAGGGACCTGTGCCATGCCGCTGCCGCCGGAGCTTAGTTCAGTTTTTTCCCTCCTTGTCTCATCTCCAAAGCTCTGCTCCCTCTTGAGGACGGGGATCCTGCCCCCTGTGTGTTTGTGGCCAGGCTGATGAAATCTCATGTCGTGTAATCATTTTTCTGTACTGGTAAATATTTCCCCTCCCTGACAAGAAAAAATACCCTAAACCAACCACCTTTTACCACAGCACGGACAGCCTCTCCCCACCCTGCCCAGCCCCTCCTCATCCCTCTTCGGACTCTGGACCCTGAATATTTTTGGGTCTTGCTTTTGTACCATGGTGGCTGGATGAGGATGCTCCACGTCACCATCTTGGGGTGGTTTTTCCCCACCAAAAGAGACCCTTCAGTCCCCTCGGCCTGCGAGGAGGAGTGTTGGCGTTACTGGGGTGGGCGACCTGAACTGGTGAAACTGGGGAAAAATGCTATTTTGGGGTGGTGTTTAGCTGCTGGTTTGTTGTAGGGAAGGGTAGAGCTTGCGAGATGAGGGGGACACCTTTCTGCAGGTGCTAACCCTGGGTCACTGTGACCCCCCCCCTGCTGCCCCTCATCGTGGTAGTACTTGGGCTGATCCCGCTGGATTGCAGCACAAGAAGGGGGGGGTCAGTGTCAGCCCTCAGGATCAGGGCAAGCCATAGGAGCAGCAAAATATTAATAAATCATCTGTCATAACCACAGCCGTGGTGGCGGGTGCCTGCATGCCCCCTGCGATCCTAATTAGCTTCCCACATTAATGAACCCCTCTGGGGTCTGACAGATGGGTCTCTCTCCCGGTTGCCAGATTGGGGTTTGTCCCCTGCAGCAGCATTAACTGGGATCCCCCCTGCACCCCCTTTAATCCTGACCTTAGAATAAATTTATCATAAACATTAATTCCCACTTTATCATAAATTTATCACCCCCTTCATGCCTGCAGCATCCTGCATTTGCTGCTGGGAAATGCTGCGTCACACCCTGATCTCGCAGCCCCTATTAGCGTCGTTAATTAGGCCTTTAATGAGGATGAGCTCCATCCTGCCCCATATAAAGCATTTTGGGGGGATTTCTGCACCCTTTTGGGTTTGTTGGTGCTGTGGCTCTGGCCTGGCACCTGCGGCTGCTCCTTTGGCTGCTGGTGGGTGAGGGAAGGGTCACCCCTCAGGGTGCGGGGGCTTTTTGG